>NW_028295441.1:5000-428426 GCF_964341445.2 Mesoplodon mirus | reverse complement strand
TGTTTACCGGTGGAGCAAGTGCCCTGATAGGTTTTTCCTCTGAATAACTCGTGGGTTCACTTTTTTTTTCTTTTATGGTTCAAATTAGATTTTATTCCTCTTTTATGTATTTATAGATATAAGCATGGAAATAATTCATTCCTATAAATACATCTGTGTGACGGGAAGAACTTTTTTCTCTTTTATTTTTAAATTTTATTTTTTAAAATTTTGAAATTTAATTTTATTTATTTTTTTTTATACAGCACGTTATTATTAGTTATGTATTTTATGCATATACATGTATTCAGGTCAATCCCAATCTCCCAACTCATCCCACCACCACCACCCCATGGCTTCCCACACTTGGTGTCCATACGTTTGTTCTCTACCTCTGTGTCTCTATTTCTTCCTGCAAACCAGTTCATCTGTACCATTTTTTAGGCTCCACATATATGCATTAATATACAATATTTGTTTTCCACTTTCTGACTTACTTCATTCTGTATGACAGTCTCTCGATCCATCGATGTCTCTACAAATGACCCAGTTTCATTCCTTTTTATGGCCGAGTAATATTCCATTTTATATACGTACCACATCTTTATCCATTCATCTGTCTGTGGGCATTTAGGTTGCTTCCATTACCTGACTATTGTAAATAGTGCTGCAACGAACATTGTGGTGAATGTGCCTTTTTGAAATACGGTTTTCTCTGGGTATATGCCCAGAACTGGGATTGCTGGATCAGATGGTAATTCTATTTCTAATTTTTTTTAAGGAAACTCCATACTGTTCTCCATAGTGACTGTATCAATTTACATTCCCACCAATACTGGAAGAGGGCTCCTTTTGTCCACACCCTCCCCAGAATTTGTTGTTTGTAGATTTTCTGATGATGCCGATTCTAACGGGTGTGAGGTGATACCTCATTGTAGTTTTGATTTGCATTTCTCTAAAAATTAGTGCTGTTGAGCAGCTTTTCATGTGCGTCTTGGCCATCTCTGTGTCTCCTTTGAAGAAACGTCTGTTTAGATCTTCTGCCCATTTTTGTATTGGGTTGTTTGTTTTTTTTTAATATTAAGCTGCATGAGCTGTTTATATATATTGGAGATTAAACCTCTGTCCATTGATTCGTCTGCAACGATTTTCGCCCATTCTGAGGGATGCCTTTTTCCATTCCCGTTTTTTTTAACAAAAAAGGAAAGAAAGGAAAAGAAGCAGAACACTAATGTGCGTAAAATATGCCTTTTGAAACGGTCTTTTTGAAATATGGACGTTCTTTGAATTTTTTGGTCGATATGTGACCCCAGGATTTGTTTTCAGGGCATGTGTCATTTACAGGCCTGCAATGATTTTGAATATCAACTGACCATTAGCACTGGGATTAAAGCTGCTGTTGTGTGAAACGGCCACAAGGTGGCAGCAGTTCTCCCTTGCCAAATCTGGTTACTAGGGCAAGAGAGCCTCAGTGGAAGTGGTGTTCTAGATTCGAATTTAGAATGGAATGTGCCAGGAGAAAGCCCCTCAAGTTTGTCTCACTACATCTTGTTCGTGTTTTTAATTTAATTTTTTATATTTTTTATTACAGCAAGGTTGATTACAATGTTTGGCTTGTTGTAGGTGTGGAAGATGTGGTTCTTTTACACATATACAGATGTCTGTTCTTCCTGGGATCCTTTTCCCATGTACGTTATGACAGAGTTGAGTAGTCCTCTCTTGGTATTCTGTAGGTCTTTGGTGATTATATATGTCACCTGTGTTTGTATATGTGTGTTAACCCCGATATCGTAATGAAACCAATCCTCACACCTTTCCATTGGTGAACCATAAGTTTGTTTAATGAATCTGTGATTGCCCTTCTCCGTGGAAATATCTGCCCTGGTATCCATTTTTAGGTAGCACCTATAAGTGATATGATATGATATGTGTCTTTCACTTTCTGAGTTACTACAAGTCACGTGATTACTTCTAGACTCATCTACGGTGCTGCAAATGGCATTGTGTCCTTTTTTCCCTTGGCTTCTCTTCTGCCTTAGCGAGGTCCATTTTCAACAATGTGATTCCCTGAGGGTTGTGGATTAGCTGACCTGGGCAGCCTTACCCTGCCGGCCCGCCCTCCCCAGGTGTGCCTCGTTGAGGTCAATATAAACAGAGCTCCAGGCAGCAATAGCCCCTGAAGCTGTGCCTGACTCCATATTCTCTGCCCCGTCAGCAGTCTCGGGGCTGTGCTGGTGGGAGGGAGTGAGGGGCCACAGCTTTGTGGGTGGCCGGTTGTGAGTGGGGCTCTGCTGTCCTTTCTGCAGGAGTTGCCAGGCTGCCGCCTGTAAAGAAGAGGATGTGTCACGCATATCTTCCGCTGGAATTTCTCTCCGGACAGAGGTGAGGAAGGAAAAAAGCAGTGGGGGCCGGGACAGGAGGGGTATCTCAGGCAGGGCAATGGAAAGCTTCTGGAAGAGATCACGGGGCCAGGAACACCCTGGCTGGCCTGCAGGCAGCATGTTGGCCTGCGTGCTCTCGCTGGTGTGGCTCCACGGCCCTTCCTCTAGTCTTTCAAGCCCTTGTACATATTCAGGTGTTTTACCTGGGAATGGTGGGAACAGTTCAGCAGCAGCTGGCCTGGGGCTCAACTCACGTTTACTCACAGATGCCTCGGCACGGTCCCCCAGATTTGCAATGAGGACGCTCCTTGCGTGGGGGGTGGGTTGCTGGCTGTATGGGAGATGGTTCCCCAACTCTGACCAATTTCAGAATTGTTTACCGCTGGAGCAATTGCCCAGATAGGATTTTCCTCTGTAAAACTCGTGAGTTCAGGTTTTTTTTTCTTTTATGGTTCAAGTTAGATTTTATTCCTCTTTTATGTATTTATAAATATAAGCATGGAAATAATTCATTCCTATAAATACATCTGTGTGACAGAAGAACTTTTTTCTGTTTTATTGTTAAATTCTATTTTTTTTAAATTTTGAAAGATAATTTTATTTATGTTTTTATACAGCAGGTTTTTATTAGTTATGTATTTTATGCATATACATGTATACAGGTCAATCCCAATCTCCCAACTCATCCCACCACCACCACCCCATGGCTTCCCACACTTGGTGTCCATGCGTTTGTTCTCTACCTCTGTGTCTCTATTTCTTCCCTGCAAACCAGTTCATCTGTACCATTTTTTTAGGTTCCACATATATGCATTAATATACAATATTTGTTTTCCGCTTTCTGACTTACTTCATTCTGTATGACAGTCTCTCGATCCATCGATGTCTCTACAAATGACCCAGTTTCATTCCTTTTTATGGCCGAGTAATATTCCATTTTATATATGTACCACATCTTTATCCATTCATCTGTCTGTGGGCATTTAGGTTGCTTCCATTACCTGGCTATTGTAAATAGTGCTGCAATGAACATTGTGGTGAATGTGCCTTTTTGATTTACGGTTTTATCTGCGTATATGCCCAGAAGTGGGATTGCTGGATCAGATGGTAATTCTATTTCTAGTTTTTTTAAGGAAACTCCATACTGTTCTCCATAGTGACTGTATCAAGTTACATTCCCACCAATAGTGGAAGAGGGCTCCTTTTGTCCACACCCTCCCCAGAATTGGTTGTTTGTAGATTTTCTGATGATGCCGATTCTAACAGGTGTGAGGTGATACCTCATTGTAGTTTTGATTTGCATTTCTCTAATAATTAGTGCTGTTGAGCAGCTTTTCATGTGCGTCTTGGCCATCTCTGTGTCTCCATTGAAGAAACGTCTCTTTAGATCTTCTGCCCATTTTTGTATTGGGTTGTTTGTTTTTTAATATTAAGCTGCATGAGCTGTTTATATATATTGGAGATTAAACCTCTGTCCATTGATTCGTTTGCAACGATTTCTGCCCATTCTGAGGGATGCCTTTTTCCATTCCCGTGTTTTTTAACAAAAAAGGAAAGAAAGGGAAAGAAGCAGAACACTAATGTGCGTAAAATATGCCTTTTGAAACGGTCGTTTTGAAATATGGACGTCCTTTGAATTTTTTGGTCGATATGTGACCCCAGGATTTGTTTTCAGGGCAGGTGTCATTTACAGGCCTGCAATGATTTTGAATATCAACTGACCATTAGCGCTGGGATTAAAGCTGCTGTTGTGTGAAACGGCCACAAGGTGGCAGCAGTTCACCCTTACCAAATCTGGTTACTAGGGCAAGAGAGCCTCAGTGGAAGTGGTGTTCTAGATTGGAGTTTAGAATGGAATGTGCCAGGAGAAAGCCCCTCACGTTTGTCTCACTACTTCTTGTTCGTGTTTTTAATTTAATTTTTTATTTTTTATTACAGCAAGTTTGATTACAATGTTTGGCTTGTTGTAGGTGTGGAAGATGTGGTTCTTTTACACATATACAGATGACTGTTCTTCCTGAAATCCTTTTCCCATGTACGTTATGACAGAATGTTGAGTAGTCCTCTCTTGGTATTCTGTAGGTCTTTGGTGATTATATATGTCACCTGTGTTTGTATATGTCTGTTAACCCCGATATCGTAATGAAACCAATCCTCACACCTTTCCATTGGTGAACCATAAGTTTGTTTAATGAATCTGTGATTGCCCTTCTCCGTGGAAATATCTGCCCTGGTATCCATTTTTAGGTAACACCTATAAGTGATATGATATGATATGTGTCTTTCACTTTCTGACTTACTACAAGTCACGTGATTACTTCTAGACTCATCTACGGTGCTGCAAATGGCATTGAGTCCTTTTTTCCCTTGGCTTCTCTTCTGCCTTAGTGGGGTCCATTTTCAACAATGTGATTCCCTGAGGGTTGTGGATTAGCTGACCTGGGCAGCCTTACCCTGCCGGCCCGCCCTCCCCAGGTGTGCCTCGTTGAGGTCAATATAAACAGAGCTCCAGGCAGCAATAGCCCCTGAAGCTGTGCCTGACTCCATATTCTCTGCCCCGTCAGCAGTCTCGGGGCTGTGCTGGTGGGAGGGAGTGAGGGGCCACAGCTTTGTGGGTGGCCCGGTGTGAGTGGGGTTCTGCTGGCCTTTCTGCAGGAGTTGCCAGGCTGCCGCCTGTAAAGAAGAGGATGTGTCACCCATACATTCCACTGGAATTTCTCTCCGGACAGAGGTGAGGAAGGAAAAACGCAGTGGGGGCCGGGACAGGAGGGATACCTCAGGCAGGGCAATGGAAAGCTTCTGGAAGAGCTCCAGGGTCCAGGACCACCCTGGCTGGCCTGCAGGCACCAAGTTGGCCTGCGTGCTGTCGCTGGTGTGGCTCCACGGTCCTTCCTCTAGGCTTTCAAGCCCTTGTACATATTCAGGTGTTTTACCTGGAAAGGGTGGGAACAGTTCAGCAGCAGCTGGTCTGGGGCTCAGCTCACGTTTACTCACAGATGCCTCGGCACGGTCCCCCAGCTTTGCAATGAGGACGATCCTTGCGTGGGGGGTGGGTTGCTGGCTGTATGGGAGATGGTTCCCCACCTCTGACCAATTTCAGAATTGTTAACCGCTGGAGCAAGTGCCGTGATAGGGTTTTCCTCTGTATAACTCGTGGGTTCAATTTTTTTTTCTTTTATGGTTCAAGTTAGATTTTATTCCTCTTTTATGTATTTATAGATATAAGCATGGAAATAATTCATTCCTATAAATACATCTGTGTGACGGGAAGAATTTTTTCTGTTTTATTTTTAAATTTTATTTTTTAAAATTTTGAAATTTAATTTTATTTATGTTTTTATACAGCACGTTATTATTAGCTATGTATTTTATGCATATACATATATACAGGTCAATCATAATCTCCCAACTCATCCCACCACCACCACCCCATGGCTTCCCACACTTGGTGTCCATACGTTTGTTCTCTACCTCTGTGTCTCTATTTCTTCCCTGCAAACCAGTTCATCTGTACCATTTTTTTAGGTTCCACATATATGCATTAATATACAATATTTGTTTTCCTCTTTCTGACTTACTTCATTCTGTATGACAGTCTCTCGATCCATCGATGTCTCTACAAATGACCCAGTTTCATTCCTTTTTATGGCCGAGTAATATTCCATTTTATATATGTACCACATCTTTATCCATTCATCTGTCTGTGGGCATTTAGGTTGCTTCCATTACCTGGCTATTGTAAATAGTGCTGCAACGAACATTGTGGTGAATGTGCCTTTTTGAAATACGGTTTTCTCTGGGTATATGCCCAGAAGTGGAATTGCTGGATCAGATGGTAATTCTATTTCTAATTTTTTTAAGGAAACTCCATACTGTTCTCCATAGTGACTGTATCAATTTACATTCCCACCAATAGTGGAAGAGGGCTCCTTTTGTCCACACCCTCCCCAGAATTGGTTGTTTGTAGATTTTCTGATGATGCCGATTCTAACAGGTGTGAGGTGATACCTCATTGTAGTTTTGATTTGCATTTCTCTAATAATTAGTGCTGTTGAGCAGCTTTTCATGTGCGTCTTGGCCATCTCTGTGTCTCCTTTGAAGAAACGTCTCTTTAGATCTTCTGCCCATTTTTTTTTGGGTTGTTTGTTTTTTTAATATTAAGCTGCATGAGCTGTTTATATATATTGGAGATTAAACCTCTGTCCATTGATTCGTCTGCAATGATTTTCGCCCATTCTGTGGGATGCCATTTTCCATTCCCGTGTTTTTTAACAAAAAAGGAAAGAAAGGAAAAGAAGCAGAACACTAATGTGCGTAAAATATGCCTTTTGAAATGGTCGTTTTGAAATATGGACGTCCTTTGAATTTTTTGGTCGATATGTGACACCAGGATTTGTTTTCAGGGCAGGTGTCATTTACAGGCCTGCAATGATTTTGAATATCAACTGACCATTAGCGTTGGGATTAAAGCTGCTGTTGTGTGAAACGGTCACAAGGTGGCAGCAGTTCACCCTTACCAAATCTGGTTACTAGGGCAAGAGAGCCTCAGTGGAAGTGGTGTTCTAGATTGGAGTTTAGAATGGAATGTGCCAGGAGAAAGCCCCTCACGTTGGTCTCACTACTTCTTGTTCGTGTATTTAATTTAATTTAATATTTTTTATTACAGCAAGTTTGATTACAATGTTTGGCTTGTTGTAGGTGTGGAAGATTTGGTTCTTTTACACATATACAGATGACTGTTTTTCCTGGGATCCTTTTCCCATGTACGTTATGACAGAATGTTGAGTAGTCCTCTCTTGGTATTCTGTAGGTCTTTGGTGATTATATATGTCACCTGTGTTTGTATATGTCTGTTAACCCCGATATCGTAATGAAACCAATCCTCACACCTTTCCATTGGTGAACCATAAGTTTGTTTAATGAATCTGTGATTGCCCTTCTCCGTGGAAATATCTGCCCGGGTATCCATTTTTAGGTAACACCTATAAGTGATATGATATGATATGTGTCTTTCACTTTCTGACTTACTACAAGTCACGTGATTACTTCTAGACTCATCTACGGTGCTGCAAATGGCATTGTGTCCTTTTTTCCCTTGGCTTCTATTCTGCCTTAGCGAGGTCCATTTTCAACAATGTAATTCCCTGAGGGTTGTGGATTAGCTGACCTGGGCAGCCTTACCCTGCCGGCCCGCCCTCCCCAGGTGTGCCTCGTTGAGGTCAATATAAACAGCGCTCCAGGCAGCAATAGCCCCTGAAGCTGTGCCTGACTCCATATTCTCTGCCCTGTCAGCAGTCTCCTGGCTGTGCTGGTGGGAGGGAGTGAGGAGCCACAGCTTTGTGGGTGGCCCGGTGTGAGTGGGGCTCTGCTGGCCTTTTTGCAGGAGTTGCCATGCAGCCGCCTGTAAAGAACTGGATGTGTCACCCATACCTTCCGCTGGAATTTCTCTCCGGACAGAGGTGAGGAAGGAAAAAAGCAGTGGGGGCCGGGACAGGAGGGGTATATCAGGCAGGGCAATGGAAAGCTTCCGGAAGAGCGTCAAGGGCCAGGACCACTCTGGCTGGACTGCAGGCACCAAGTTGGCCTGCGTGATGTTGCTGGTGTGGCTCGACGGCCCTTCCTCTAGGCTTTCAAGCCCTTGTACATATTCAGGTGTTTTACCTGGGAAGGGTGGGAACAGTTCAGCAGCAGGTGGCCTGGGGCTCAGCTCACGTTTACTCACAGATGCCTCGGCACGGTCCCCCAGCTTTGCAATAAGGACGCTCCTTGCGTGGGGGGTGTGTTCCTGGCTGTATGGGAGATGGTTCCCCACCTCTGACCAATTTCAGAATTGTTTACCGGTGGAGCAAGTGCCCTGATAGGTTTTTCCTCTGAATAACTCGTGGGTTCACTTTTTTTTTCTTTTATGGTTCAAATTAGATTTTATTCCTCTTTTATGTATTTATAGATATAAGCATGGAAATAATTCATTCCTATAAATACATCTGTGTGACGGGAAGAACTTTTTTCTCTTTTATTTTTAAATTTTATTTTTTAAAATTTTGAAATTTAATTTTATTTATTTTTTTTATACAGCACGTTATTATTAGTTATGTATTTTATGCATATACATGTATTCAGGTCAATCCCAATCTCCCAACTCATCCCACCACCACCACCCCATGGCTTCCCACACTTGGTGTCCATACGTTTGTTCTCTACCTCTGTGTCTCTATTTCTTCCTGCAAACCAGTTCATCTGTACCATTTTTTAGGCTCCACATATATGCATTAATATACAATATTTGTTTTCCACTTTCTGACTTACTTCATTCTGTATGACAGTCTCTCGATCCATCGATGTCTCTACAAATGACCCAGTTTCATTCCTTTTTATGGCCGAGTAATATTCCATTTTATATACGTACCACATCTTTATCCATTCATCTGTCTGTGGGCATTTAGGTTGCTTCCATTACCTGACTATTGTAAATAGTGCTGCAACGAACATTGTGGTGAATGTGCCTTTTTGAAATACGGTTTTCTCTGGGTATATGCCCAGAACTGGGATTGCTGGATCAGATGGTAATTCTATTTCTAATTTTTTTAAGGAAACTCCATACTGTTCTCCATAGTGACTGTATCAATTTACATTCCCACCAATACTGGAAGAGGGCTCCTTTTGTCCACACCCTCCCCAGAATTTGTTGTTTGTAGATTTTCTGATGATGCCGATTCTAACGGGTGTGAGGTGATACCTCATTGTAGTTTTGATTTGCATTTCTCTAAAAATTAGTGCTGTTGAGCAGCTTTTCATGTGCGTCTTGGCCATCTCTGTGTCTCCTTTGAAGAAACGTCTGTTTAGATCTTCTGCCCATTTTTGTATTGGGTTGTTTGTTTTTTTTTAATATTAAGCTGCATGAGCTGTTTATATATATTGGAGATTAAACCTCTGTCCATTGATTCGTCTGCAACGATTTTCGCCCATTCTGAGGGATGCCTTTTTCCATTCCCGTTTTTTTTAACAAAAAAGGAAAGAAAGGAAAAGAAGCAGAACACTAATGTGCGTAAAATATGCCTTTTGAAACGGTCTTTTTGAAATATGGACGTTCTTTGAATTTTTTGGTCGATATGTGACCCCAGGATTTGTTTTCAGGGCATGTGTCATTTACAGGCCTGCAATGATTTTGAATATCAACTGACCATTAGCACTGGGATTAAAGCTGCTGTTGTGTGAAACGGCCACAAGGTGGCAGCAGTTCTCCCTTGCCAAATCTGGTTACTAGGGCAAGAGAGCCTCAGTGGAAGTGGTGTTCTAGATTCGAATTTAGAATGGAATGTGCCAGGAGAAAGCCCCTCAAGTTTGTCTCACTACATCTTGTTCGTGTTTTTAATTTAATTTTTTATATTTTTTATTACAGCAAGGTTGATTACAATGTTTGGCTTGTTGTAGGTGTGGAAGATGTGGTTCTTTTACACATATACAGATGTCTGTTCTTCCTGGGATCCTTTTCCCATGTACGTTATGACAGAGTTGAGTAGTCCTCTCTTGGTATTCTGTAGGTCTTTGGTGATTATATATGTCACCTGTGTTTGTATATGTGTGTTAACCCCGATATCGTAATGAAACCAATCCTCACACCTTTCCATTGGTGAACCATAAGTTTGTTTAATGAATCTGTGATTGCCCTTCTCCGTGGAAATATCTGCCCTGGTATCCATTTTTAGGTAGCACCTATAAGTGATATGATATGATATGTGTCTTTCACTTTCTGAGTTACTACAAGTCACGTGATTACTTCTAGACTCATCTACGGTGCTGCAAATGGCATTGTGTCCTTTTTTCCCTTGGCTTCTCTTCTGCCTTAGCGAGGTCCATTTTCAACAATGTGATTCCCTGAGGGTTGTGGATTAGCTGACCTGGGCAGCCTTACCCTGCCGGCCCGCCCTCCCCAGGTGTGCCTCGTTGAGGTCAATATAAACAGAGCTCCAGGCAGCAATAGCCCCTGAAGCTGTGCCTGACTCCATATTCTCTGCCCCGTCAGCAGTCTCGGGGCTGTGCTGGTGGGAGGGAGTGAGGGGCCACAGCTTTGTGGGTGGCCGGTTGTGAGTGGGGCTCTGCTGTCCTTTCTGCAGGAGTTGCCAGGCTGCCGCCTGTAAAGAAGAGGATGTGTCACGCATATCTTCCGCTGGAATTTCTCTCCGGACAGAGGTGAGGAAGGAAAAAAGCAGTGGGGGCCGGGACAGGAGGGGTATCTCAGGCAGGGCAATGGAAAGCTTCTGGAAGAGATCACGGGGCCAGGAACACCCTGGCTGGCCTGCAGGCAGCATGTTGGCCTGCGTGCTCTCGCTGGTGTGGCTCCACGGCCCTTCCTCTAGTCTTTCAAGCCCTTGTACATATTCAGGTGTTTTACCTGGGAATGGTGGGAACAGTTCAGCAGCAGCTGGCCTGGGGCTCAACTCACGTTTACTCACAGATGCCTCGGCACGGTCCCCCAGATTTGCAATGAGGACGCTCCTTGCGTGGGGGGTGGGTTGCTGGCTGTATGGGAGATGGTTCCCCAACTCTGACCAATTTCAGAATTGTTTACCGCTGGAGCAATTGCCCAGATAGGATTTTCCTCTGTAAAACTCGTGAGTTCAGGTTTTTTTTTCTTTTATGGTTCAAGTTAGATTTTATTCCTCTTTTATGTATTTATAAATATAAGCATGGAAATAATTCATTCCTATAAATACATCTGTGTGACAGAAGAACTTTTTTCTGTTTTATTGTTAAATTCTATTTTTTTTAAATTTTGAAAGATAATTTTATTTATGTTTTTATACAGCAGGTTTTTATTAGTTATGTATTTTATGCATATACATGTATACAGGTCAATCCCAATCTCCCAACTCATCCCACCACCACCACCCCATGGCTTCCCACACTTGGTGTCCATGCGTTTCTTCTCTACCTCTGTGTCTCTATTTCTTCCCTGCAAACCAGTTCATCTGTACCATTTTTTTAGGTTCCACATATATGCATTAATATACAATATTTGTTTTCCGCTTTCTGACTTACTTCATTCTGTATGACAGTCTCTCGATCCATCGATGTCTCTACAAATGACCCAGTTTCATTCCTTTTTATGGCCGAGTAATATTCCATTTTATATATGTACCACATCTTTATCCATTCATCTGTCTGTGGGCATTTAGGTTGCTTCCATTACCTGGCTATTGTAAATAGTGCTGCAATGAACATTGTGGTGAATGTGCCTTTTTGATTTACGGTTTTATCTGCGTATATGCCCAGAAGTGGGATTGCTGGATCAGATGGTAATTCTATTTCTAGTTTTTTTAAGGAAACTCCATACTGTTCTCCATAGTGACTGTATCAAGTTACATTCCCACCAATAGTGGAAGAGGGCTCCTTTTGTCCACACCCTCCCCAGAATTGGTTGTTTGTAGATTTTCTGATGATGCCGATTCTAACAGGTGTGAGGTGATACCTCATTGTAGTTTTGATTTGCATTTCTCTAATAATTAGTGCTGTTGAGCAGCTTTTCATGTGCGTCTTGGCCATCTCTGTGTCTCCATTGAAGAAACGTCTCTTTAGATCTTCTGCCCATTTTTGTATTGGGTTGTTTGTTTTTTAATATTAAGCTGCATGAGCTGTTTATATATATTGGAGATTAAACCTCTGTCCATTGATTCGTTTGCAACGATTTCTGCCCATTCTGAGGGATGCCTTTTTCCATTCCCGTGTTTTTTAACAAAAAAGGAAAGAAAGGGAAAGAAGCAGAACACTAATGTGCGTAAAATATGCCTTTTGAAACGGTCGTTTTGTAATATGGACGTCCTTTGAATTTTTTGGTCGATATGTGACCCCAGGATTTGTTTTCAGGGCAGGTGTCATTTACAGGCCTGCAATGATTTTGAATATCAACTGACCATTAGCGCTGGGATTAAAGCTGCTGTTGTGTGAAACGGCCACAAGGTGGCAGCAGTTCACCCTTACCAAATCTGGTTACTAGGGCAAGAGAGCCTCAGTGGAAGTGGTGTTCTAGATTGGAGTTTAGAATGGAATGTGCCAGGAGAAAGCCCCTCACGTTTGTCTCACTACTTCTTGTTCGTGTTTTTAATTTAATTTTTTATTTTTTATTACAGCAAGTTTGATTACAATGTTTGGCTTGTTGTAGGTGTGGAAGATGTGGTTCTTTTACACATATACAGATGACTGTTCTTCCTGAAATCCTTTTCCCATGTACGTTATGACAGAATGTTGAGTAGTCCTCTCTTGGTATTCTGTAGGTCTTTGGTGATTATATATGTCACCTGTGTTTGTATATGTCTGTTAACCCCGATATCGTAATGAAACCAATCCTCACACCTTTCCATTGGTGAACCATAAGTTTGTTTAATGAATCTGTGATTGCCCTTCTCCGTGGAAATATCTGCCCTGGTATCCATTTTTAGGTAACACCTATAAGTGATATGATATGATATGTGTCTTTCACTTTCTGACTTACTACAAGTCACGTGATTACTTCTAGACTCATCTACGGTGCTGCAAATGGCATTGAGTCCTTTTTTCCCTTGGCTTCTCTTCTGCCTTAGTGGGGTCCATTTTCAACAATGTGATTCCCTGAGGGTTGTGGATTAGCTGACCTGGGCAGCCTTACCCTGCCGGCCCGCCCTCCCCAGGTGTGCCTCGTTGAGGTCAATATAAACAGAGCTCCAGGCAGCAATAGCCCCTGAAGCTGTGCCTGACTCCATATTCTCTGCCCCGTCAGCAGTCTCGGGGCTGTGCTGGTGGGAGGGAGTGAGGGGCCACAGCTTTGTGGGTGGCCCGGTGTGAGTGGGGTTCTGCTGGCCTTTCTGCAGGAGTTGCCAGGCTGCCGCCTGTAAAGAAGAGGATGTGTCACCCATACATTCCACTGGAATTTCTCTCCGGACAGAGGTGAGGAAGGAAAAACGCAGTGGGGGCCGGGACAGGAGGGATACCTCAGGCAGGGCAATGGAAAGCTTCTGGAAGAGCTCCAGGGTCCAGGACCACCCTGGCTGGCCTGCAGGCACCAAGTTGGCCTGCGTGCTGTCGCTGGTGTGGCTCCACGGTCCTTCCTCTAGGCTTTCAAGCCCTTGTACATATTCAGGTGTTTTACCTGGAAAGGGTGGGAACAGTTCAGCAGCAGCTGGTCTGGGGCTCAGCTCACGTTTACTCACAGATGCCTCGGCACGGTCCCCCAGCTTTGCAATGAGGACGATCCTTGCGTGGGGGGTGGGTTGCTGGCTGTATGGGAGATGGTTCCCCACCTCTGACCAATTTCAGAATTGTTAACCGCTGGAGCAAGTGCCGTGATAGGGTTTTCCTCTGTATAACTCGTGGGTTCAATTTTTTTTTCTTTTATGGTTCAAGTTAGATTTTATTCCTCTTTTATGTATTTATAGATATAAGCATGGAAATAATTCATTCCTATAAATACATCTGTGTGACGGGAAGAATTTTTTCTGTTTTATTTTTAAATTTTATTTTTTAAAATTTTGAAATTTAATTTTATTTATGTTTTTATACAGCACGTTATTATTAGCTATGTATTTTATGCATATACATATATACAGGTCAATCATAATCTCCCAACTCATCCCACCACCACCACCCCATGGCTTCCCACACTTGGTGTCCATACGTTTGTTCTCTACCTCTGTGTCTCTATTTCTTCCCTGCAAACCAGTTCATCTGTACCATTTTTTTAGGTTCCACATATATGCATTAATATACAATATTTGTTTTCCTCTTTCTGACTTACTTCATTCTGTATGACAGTCTCTCGATCCATCGATGTCTCTACAAATGACCCAGTTTCATTCCTTTTTATGGCCGAGTAATATTCCATTTTATATATGTACCACATCTTTATCCATTCATCTGTCTGTGGGCATTTAGGTTGCTTCCATTACCTGGCTATTGTAAATAGTGCTGCAACGAACATTGTGGTGAATGTGCCTTTTTGAAATACGGTTTTCTCTGGGTATATGCCCAGAAGTGGAATTGCTGGATCAGATGGTAATTCTATTTCTAATTTTTTTAAGGAAACTCCATACTGTTCTCCATAGTGACTGTATCAATTTACATTCCCACCAATACTGGAAGAGGGCTCCTTTTGTCCACACCCTCCCCAGAATTGGTTGTTTGTAGATTTTCTGATGATGCCGATTCTAACAGGTGTGAGGTGATACCTCATTGTAGTTTTGATTTGCATTTCTCTAATAATTAGTGCTGTTGAGCAGCTTTTCATGTGCGTCTTGGCCATCTCTGTGTCTCCTTTGAAGAAACGTCTCTTTAGATCTTCTGCCCATTTTTTTTTGGGTTGTTTGTTTTTTTAATATTAAGCTGCATGAGCTGTTTATATATATTGGAGATTAAACCTCTGTCCATTGATTCGTCTGCAATGATTTTCGCCCATTCTGTGGGATGCCATTTTCCATTCCCGTGTTTTTTAACAAAAAAGGAAAGAAAGGAAAAGAAGCAGAACACTAATGTGCGTAAAATATGCCTTTTGAAATGGTCGTTTTGAAATATGGACGTCCTTTGAATTTTTTGGTCGATATGTGACACCAGGATTTGTTTTCAGGGCAGGTGTCATTTACAGGCCTGCAATGATTTTGAATATCAACTGACCATTAGCGTTGGGATTAAAGCTGCTGTTGTGTGAAACGGTCACAAGGTGACAGCAGTTCACCCTTACCAAATCTGGTTACTAGGGCAAGAGAGCCTCAGTGGAAGTGGTGTTCTAGATTGGAGTTTAGAATGGAATGTGCCAGGAGAAAGCCCCTCACGTTGGTCTCACTACTTCTTGTTCGTGTATTTAATTTAATTTAATATTTTTTATTACAGCAAGTTTGATTACAATGTTTGGCTTGTTGTAGGTGTGGAAGATTTGGTTCTTTTACACATATACAGATGACTGTTTTTCCTGGGATCCTTTTCCCATGTACGTTATGACAGAATGTTGAGTAGTCCTCTCTTGGTATTCTGTAGGTCTTTGGTGATTATATATGTCACCTGTGTTTGTATATGTCTGTTAACCCCGATATCGTAATGAAACCAATCCTCACACCTTTCCATTGGTGAACCATAAGTTTGTTTAATGAATCTGTGATTGCCCTTCTCCGTGGAAATATCTGCCCGGGTATCCATTTTTAGGTAACACCTATAAGTGATATGATATGATATGTGTCTTTCACTTTCTGACTTACTACAAGTCACGTGATTACTTCTAGACTCATCTACGGTGCTGCAAATGGCATTGTGTCCTTTTTTCCCTTGGCTTCTATTCTGCCTTAGCGAGGTCCATTTTCAACAATGTAATTCCCTGAGGGTTGTGGATTAGCTGACCTGGGCAGCCTTACCCTGCCGGCCCGCCCTCCCCAGGTGTGCCTCGTTGAGGTCAATATAAACAGCGCTCCAGGCAGCAATAGCCCCTGAAGCTGTGCCTGACTCCATATTCTCTGCCCTGTCAGCAGTCTCCTGGCTGTGCTGGTGGGAGGGAGTGAGGAGCCACAGCTTTGTGGGTGGCCCGGTGTGAGTGGGGCTCTGCTGGCCTTTTTGCAGGAGTTGCCATGCAGCCGCCTGTAAAGAACTGGATGTGTCACCCATACCTTCCGCTGGAATTTCTCTCCGGACAGAGGTGAGGAAGGAAAAAAGCAGTGGGGGCCGGGACAGGAGGGGTATATCAGGCAGGGCAATGGAAAGCTTCCGGAAGAGCGTCAAGGGCCAGGACCACTCTGGCTGGACTGCAGGCACCAAGTTGGCCTGCGTGATGTTGCTGGTGTGGCTCGACGGCCCTTCCTCTAGGCTTTCAAGCCCTTGTACATATTCAGGTGTTTTACCTGGGAAGGGTGGGAACAGTTCAGCAGCAGGTGGCCTGGGGCTCAGCTCACGTTTACTCACAGATGCCTCGGCACGGTCCCCCAGCTTTGCAATAAGGACGCTCCTTGCGTGGGGGGTGTGTTCCTGGCTGTATGGGAGATGGTTCCCCACCTCTGACCAATTTCAGAATTGTTTACCGGTGGAGCAAGTGCCCTGATAGGTTTTTCCTCTGAATAACTCGTGGGTTCACTTTTTTTTTCTTTTATGGTTCAAATTAGATTTTATTCCTCTTTTATGTATTTATAGATATAAGCATGGAAATAATTCATTCCTATAAATACATCTGTGTGACGGGAAGAACTTTTTTCTCTTTTATTTTTAAATTTTATTTTTTAAAATTTTGAAATTTAATTTTATTTATTTTTTTTATACAGCACGTTATTATTAGTTATGTATTTTATGCATATACATGTATTCAGGTCAATCCCAATCTCCCAACTCATCCCACCACCACCACCCCATGGCTTCCCACACTTGGTGTCCATACGTTTGTTCTCTACCTCTGTGTCTCTATTTCTTCCTGCAAACCAGTTCATCTGTACCATTTTTTAGGCTCCACATATATGCATTAATATACAATATTTGTTTTCCACTTTCTGACTTACTTCATTCTGTATGACAGTCTCTCGATCCATCGATGTCTCTACAAATGACCCAGTTTCATTCCTTTTTATGGCCGAGTAATATTCCATTTTATATACGTACCACATCTTTATCCATTCATCTGTCTGTGGGCATTTAGGTTGCTTCCATTACCTGACTATTGTAAATAGTGCTGCAACGAACATTGTGGTGAATGTGCCTTTTTGAAATACGGTTTTCTCTGGGTATATGCCCAGAACTGGGATTGCTGGATCAGATGGTAATTCTATTTCTAATTTTTTTTAAGGAAACTCCATACTGTTCTCCATAGTGACTGTATCAATTTACATTCCCACCAATACTGGAAGAGGGCTCCTTTTGTCCACACCCTCCCCAGAATTTGTTGTTTGTAGATTTTCTGATGATGCCGATTCTAACGGGTGTGAGGTGATACCTCATTGTAGTTTTGATTTGCATTTCTCTAAAAATTAGTGCTGTTGAGCAGCTTTTCATGTGCGTCTTGGCCATCTCTGTGTCTCCTTTGAAGAAACGTCTGTTTAGATCTTCTGCCCATTTTTGTATTGGGTTGTTTGTTTTTTTTTAATATTAAGCTGCATGAGCTGTTTATATATATTGGAGATTAAACCTCTGTCCATTGATTCGTCTGCAACGATTTTCGCCCATTCTGAGGGATGCCTTTTTCCATTCCCGTTTTTTTTAACAAAAAAGGAAAGAAAGGAAAAGAAGCAGAACACTAATGTGCGTAAAATATGCCTTTTGAAACGGTCTTTTTGAAATATGGACGTTCTTTGAATTTTTTGGTCGATATGTGACCCCAGGATTTGTTTTCAGGGCATGTGTCATTTACAGGCCTGCAATGATTTTGAATATCAACTGACCATTAGCACTGGGATTAAAGCTGCTGTTGTGTGAAACGGCCACAAGGTGGCAGCAGTTCTCCCTTGCCAAATCTGGTTACTAGGGCAAGAGAGCCTCAGTGGAAGTGGTGTTCTAGATTCGAATTTAGAATGGAATGTGCCAGGAGAAAGCCCCTCAAGTTTGTCTCACTACATCTTGTTCGTGTTTTTAATTTAATTTTTTATATTTTTTATTACAGCAAGGTTGATTACAATGTTTGGCTTGTTGTAGGTGTGGAAGATGTGGTTCTTTTACACATATACAGATGTCTGTTCTTCCTGGGATCCTTTTCCCATGTACGTTATGACAGAGTTGAGTAGTCCTCTCTTGGTATTCTGTAGGTCTTTGGTGATTATATATGTCACCTGTGTTTGTATATGTGTGTTAACCCCGATATCGTAATGAAACCAATCCTCACACCTTTCCATTGGTGAACCATAAGTTTGTTTAATGAATCTGTGATTGCCCTTCTCCGTGGAAATATCTGCCCTGGTATCCATTTTTAGGTAGCACCTATAAGTGATATGATATGATATGTGTCTTTCACTTTCTGAGTTACTACAAGTCACGTGATTACTTCTAGACTCATCTACGGTGCTGCAAATGGCATTGTGTCCTTTTTTCCCTTGGCTTCTCTTCTGCCTTAGCGAGGTCCATTTTCAACAATGTGATTCCCTGAGGGTTGTGGATTAGCTGACCTGGGCAGCCTTACCCTGCCGGCCCGCCCTCCCCAGGTGTGCCTCGTTGAGGTCAATATAAACAGAGCTCCAGGCAGCAATAGCCCCTGAAGCTGTGCCTGACTCCATATTCTCTGCCCCGTCAGCAGTCTCGGGGCTGTGCTGGTGGGAGGGAGTGAGGGGCCACAGCTTTGTGGGTGGCCGGTTGTGAGTGGGGCTGTGCTGTCCTTTCTGCAGGAGTTGCCAGGCTGCCGCCTGTAAAGAAGAGGATGTGTCACGCATATCTTCCGCTGGAATTTCTCTCCGGACAGAGGTGAGGAAGGAAAAAAGCAGTGGGGGCCGGGACAGGAGGGGTATCTCAGGCAGGGCAATGGAAAGCTTCTGGAAGAGATCACGGGGCCAGGAACACCCTGGCTGGCCTGCAGGCAGCATGTTGGCCTGCGTGCTCTCGCTGGTGTGGCTCCACGGCCCTTCCTCTAGTCTTTCAAGCCCTTGTACATATTCAGGTGTTTTACCTGGGAATGGTGGGAACAGTTCAGCAGCAGCTGGCCTGGGGCTCAACTCACGTTTACTCACAGATGCCTCGGCACGGTCCCCCAGATTTGCAATGAGGACGCTCCTTGCGTGGGGGGTGGGTTGCTGGCTGTATGGGAGATGGTTCCCCAACTCTGACCAATTTCAGAATTGTTTACCGCTGGAGCAATTGCCCAGATAGGATTTTCCTCTGTAAAACTCGTGAGTTCAGGTTTTTTTTTCTTTTATGGTTCAAGTTAGATTTTATTCCTCTTTTATGTATTTATAAATATAAGCATGGAAATAATTCATTCCTATAAATACATCTGTGTGACAGAAGAACTTTTTTCTGTTTTATTGTTAAATTCTATTTTTTTTAAATTTTGAAAGATAATTTTATTTATGTTTTTATACAGCAGGTTTTTATTAGTTATGTATTTTATGCATATACATGTATACAGGTCAATCCCAATCTCCCAACTCATCCCACAACCACCACCCCATGGCTTCCCACACTTGGTGTCCATGCGTTTGTTCTCTACCTCTGTGTCTCTATTTCTTCCCTGCAAACCAGTTCATCTGTACCATGTTTTTAGGTTCCACATATATGCATTAATATACAATATTTGTTTTCCGCTTTCTGACTTACTTCATTCTGTATGACAGTCTCTCGATCCATCGATGTCTCTACAAATGACCCAGTTTCATTCCTTTTTATGGCCGAGTAATATTCCATTTTATATATGTACCACATCTTTATCCATTCATCTGTCTGTGGGCATTTAGGTTGCTTCCATTACCTGGCTATTGTAAATAGTGCTGCAATGAACATTGTGGTGAATGTGCCTTTTTGATTTACGGTTTTATCTGGGTATATGCCCAGAAGTGGGATTGCTGGATCAGATGGTAATTCTATTTCTAGTTTTTTTAAGGAAACTCCATACTGTTCTCCATAGTGACTGTATCAAGTTACATTCCCACCAATAGTGGAAGAGGGCTCCTTTTGTCCACACCCTCCCCAGAATTGGTTGTTTGTAGATTTTCTGATGATGCCGATTCTAACAGGTGTGAGGTGATACCTCATTGTAGTTTTGATTTGCATTTCTCTAATAATTAGTGCTGTTGAGCAGCTTTTCATGTGCGTCTTGGCCATCTCTGTGTCTCCATTGAAGAAACGTCTCTTTAGATCTTCTGCCCATTTTTGTATTGGGTTGTTTGTTTTTTAATATTAAGCTGCATGAGCTGTTTATATATATTGGAGATTAAACCTCTGTCCATTGATTTGTTTGCAACGATTTTCGCCCATTCTGAGGGATGCCTTTTTCCATTCCCGTTTTTTTTAACAAAAAAGGAAAGAAAGGAAAAGAAGCAGAACACTAATGTGCGTAAAATATGCCTTTTGAAACGGTCTTTTTGAAATATGGACGTCCTTTGAATTTTTTGGTCGATATGTGACCCCAGGATTTGTTTTCAGGGCAGGTGTCATTTACAGGCCTGCAATGATTTTGAATATCAACTGACCATTACTGCTCTGATTAAAGCTGCTGTTGTGTGAAACGGCCACAAGGTGGCAGCAGTTCTCCCTTACCAAATCTGGTTACTAGGGCAAGAGAGCCTCAGTGGAAGTGGTGTTTTAGATTGGAATTTAGAATGGAATGTGCCAGGAGAAAGCCCCTCAAGTTTGTCCCACTACTTCTTGTTCGTGTTTTTAATTTAATTTTTTATTTTTTATTACAGCAAGTTTGATTACAATGTTTGGCTTGTTGTAGGTGTGGAAGATGTGGTTCTTTTACACATATACAGATGTCTGTTCTTCCTGGGATCCTTTTCCCGTGTACGTTATGACAGAATGTTGAGTAGTCCACTCTTGGTATTCTGTAGGTCTTTGGTGATTATATATGTCACCTGTGTTTGTATATGTCTGTTAACCCCAATATCGTAATGAAACCAATCCTCACACCTTTCCATTGGTGAACCATAAGTTTGTTTAATGAATCTGTGATTGCCCTTCTCCGTGGAAATATCTGCCCTGGTATCCATTTTTAGGTAACACCTATAAGTGATATGATATGATATGTGTCTTTCACTTTCTGACTTACTACAAGTCACGTGATTACTTCTAGACTCATCTACGGTGCTGCAAATGGCACCGTGTCCTTTTTTCCCTTGGCTTCTCTTCTGCCTTAGCGAGGTCCATTTTCCCCAATGTGATTCCCTGAGGGTTGTGGATTAGCTGACCTGGGCAGCCTTACCCTGCCGGCCCGCCCTCCCCTGGTGTGCCTCATCAGGCTATATGCTGACACACCGGTCAGTGCCAGCGTATGGGCCAGGAGTAGGCTATGGCTTGGGGGTAAGCTGTATGGCTGGTGGTGGTTTTCCGTTCTGGACTAGGGTTAGCGATAGGGAACGGCAAGGCTTAGGGCACAGGTGAGGGTACGGAAACGTGTGAGGGTCCGGCTACGTGCTGACGCATGGGTCAGTGCCAGCGTATGGGCCAGGAGTAGGCTACGGCGTAGGGTAAGGTGTAGGGCTGGTTGTGGGTTTCCGTGACGGGATAGGGTTAGGGTTAGGGAACCGCAAGGCTTAGGGCACAGGTGATTGTACGGAAACGTGGGAGGTTCAGGCTACGTGCTGACGCACGGCTCAGTGCCAGCGTACGGGCCAGGAGTAGGCTACAGCGTAGAGTAGAGTGTAGGGCTTCTGGTGGGTTTCCAAACGGGGCTAGGGTTAGGATTAGGGAACGGCAAGGCTTAGGGCACAGGTGAGGGTAGAGTTACATGGGAGGGTCAGGCTATGTGCTGAAGCACAGGTCAGTGCCCGCGTACGGGCCAGGAGTAGGCTATGGCGTAGGGTAAGGTGTAGGGCTGGTGGTGGGTTTCCGTTCCGGGCTAGGGTTAGTGTTAGGGAACGGCAAGTCTTAGGGCACAGGTGAGGCTACGGAAACGTGTGAGGGTCAGGGTACATGTTGACGCAGTGGTCAGTGCCAGCGTACGGGCCAGGAGTAGGCTACGGTGTAGGGTAAGGTGTAGGGCTGGTGGTGGGTTTCCATTCCGGGTTAGGGTTAGGGTGAGGGTACCCCAAGGCTTAGGGCACAGGTGAGTGTACTGAAACGTGGGATGGTCAGGCAACGTGCTTACGCACGGTTCAGTGCCAGCGTACGGGCCAGGAGTAGGCTCCTGCTTGGTGGTAAGGTGTAGCGCTGGTGGTTGCTTTCCGTTCAGGGCTATGGTTAGTGTTAGGGAACGGCAAGGCTTAGGGCAGAGGTGAGGGTACGGAAACGTGGGAGGGTCAGGCTACGTGCTGACGCACGGATCATTGCCAGCATACCGGCCAGGAGTAGGCTATGGCTTGGGGGTAAGCTGTAGGGCTGGTGGTGGGTTTCCTTTCCGGATTAGGGTTAGGGTTAGGGAATGGCAAGCTTAGGGCACAGGTGAGGGTATGGAAACGTGTGAGGGTCAGGCTACGTACTGACGCACGGGTCAGTGCCAGCGTACGGGCCAGGAGTAGGCTACGGCGTAGGGTAAGGTGTATGGCTGGTGGTGGGTTTCCGTTCTTGGCTTGGGTTAGGATGAGGGAACGGCTAGGCTTAGGGAACAGGTGAGGGTACGGAAAAGTGGGATGGTCAGGCTACGTCCTGACTCACGGGTCAGTGCCAGTGTACGGGCCAGGAATAGGCTACGGTGTAGGGTAAGGTGTAGGGCTGGTGGTGGGTTTCCGTTCCGGGCTAGGGTTAGGGTTAGGGAACGGCAAGTCTTAGGGCAGAGGTGAGGGTACGGAAACGTGGGAGGGTCAGGCTACATGCTGACACACGTGTCAGTGCTAGCGTACGGGCCAGGAGTAGGCTATGGATTGGGGGTAAGGTTTAGGGCTGGTGGTGGTTTTCCGTTCTGGGCTAGGGTTAGGGTTAGGGAACGGCAAGGCTTGGGGCACTGGTGAGGGTACGGAAACGTGGGAGGTTCAGGCTAAGTGCTGATGCACGTGTCAGTGCCAGCGTACCGGCCAGGAGTAGGCTAAGCCTTGGGGGTTAGTTGTAGGGCTGGTGGTGTGTTTCCGTTCCGTACTAGGTTTAGTGTTAGCGAACGGCAAGGCTTAGGGCACAGGTTAGGGTACGGAAATGTGGGAAGGTCACGCTGCGTTCTGACGCACAGGTCAGTGCCAGTAACGGGCGAGGTGTAGGCTACGGCGTACAGTAAGGTTTATAGCTGGTCGTGGGTTTCCGTTCCGGGCTAGGGTTAGGGTTAAGGAACAGGAAGGCTTAGGGCACAGGTGACGGTACAGAAACGTGGAAGGGTCAGGCTACGTGCTGACGCACGGGTCAGTGCCAGCGTACGGGCCAGGAGTAGGCTATGGCTTGGGGGTTAGGTGTAGGGCTGGTGGTGGGTTTTCATTCCGTACTAGGTTTAGGGTTAGGGAACGGCAAAACTTAGGGCACAGGTGAGGGTACGGAAATGTGGGAAGGTCAGGCTATGTGCTGACGCACAGGTCAGTGCCAGCGTACGGGCCAGGAGTATGCTACGGCGTAGGGTAAGGTGTAGGGCTGGTGGTAGTTTTCCGTCGAGGGCTAGGGTTAGGGTGAGGGAACTGAAAGCCTTAGGGCCCAGGTGACGGTACGGAAACGTGGGATGGTGAGGCTACGTGCTGACTCATGGGTCAGTGCCAGCGTATGGATCAGGAGTAGGCTACGGCTTGGGTGTAAGATGTAGGGCTGGTGGTGGGTTTCCATTCCGGGCTAGGTTTAGGGTTAGGGAACGGCAAGGCTTAGGGCCCAGGTGAGGGTACGGAAACGTGGGAGGGTCAGGCTACATGCTGACGCACGGGTCAGTGCCAGCGTACGGGCCAGGAGTAGGCTACGACTTGGGGTTAAGGTGTAGGGCTGGTGGTGGGTTTCCGTTCCGGGCTAGGGTTAGGGTTAGGGAACGGCAAGGCTTAGGGCACAGGTGAGGGTACAGAAACGTGGGAGGGTCACGCTACGTGCTGACGCACGGGTCAGTGCCAGCGTACGGGCCAGGAGTAGGCTAAGGCGTAGGGTAAGGTGTAGGGCTGGTGGTGGGTTTCCGTTCCGGGCTACGGTTAGGGTTAGGGAACGGCAAAGCTTAGGGCACAGGTGAGTGTACGGACACGTGTGAGGGTCTGGCTACGTGCTGACTCACGGGTCAGTGCCAGCGTACGGGCCAGGAGTAGTCTACGGTGTAGGGTAAGGTTTAGGGCTGGGCGTGGGTTTCTGTTCCGGGCTACGGTTAGGGTTAGAGAACAGCAAGGCTTAGGGCATAGGTAAGGGCACGGAAACTTGGGACGGTGAGGCTACATGCTGACGCACGGGTCAGTGCCAGCTTTCGGACCAGGTGTAGGCTACGGCGTAGGGAAAGGTGTAGGGCTGGTGGTGGGTTTCCGTTCCCGGCTAGGGTTAGGGTGAGCGAACTGCAAGGCTTATTGCCCAGGTGATGGTACGGAAACGTGGGAGGGTCAGGCTACTTGGTGACTCACGGGTCAGTGCCAGCGTACGGACCAGGAGTAGGCTATGGCTTGGGGATAAGATGTAGGGCTGGTTGTGGGTTTCCATTCAGGGCTAGGTTTAGGGATAGGGAACGGCAAGGCTTAGGGCCCAGGTGAGGGTACGGAAACGAGGGAGGGTCAGGCTACGTGCTGACTCACTGGTCAGTGCCAGCGTACGGGCCAGGAGTAGTCTACGGCTTGTGCGTAAGTTGTAGGGCTGGTGGTGGGTTTCCGTTCCGTGCTAGGGTTAGGGTTAGGGAACGGCAAGGCTTAGGGCACAGGTGAGGGTACGGAAATGTGGGAGGGTCAGGCTACGTGCTGACGCACGGGTCAGTGCCCGCGTACAGGCCAGGAGTAGGCTGCGGTGTAGGGTAAGGTATAGGGCTTGTGGTGGGTTTCCATTCCGGGCTGGGATTAGGGTTAGGGAACCGCAAGGCTTAGGGCACAGGTGAGGGTACGGAAACGTGGGAGGGTCAGGCTACATGCTGACGCACGGGTCATTGCCAGCATACGGGCCAGGATTAGGCTTCAGCTTGGGGGTAAGGTGTAGGGCTGGTGGTGGGTTTCCGTTCCAGGCTAGGGTTAGGGTTACGGAACGGCAAGGCTTAGGACACAGGTGAGGGTACGGAAACGTGTGAGGGTCAAGCTACGTGCTGACGCACTGGTCAGTGACAGCGTACGGGCCAGGAGTAGGATACGGCGTAGGGTAAGGGTTAGGGCTGGTGGTGGGTTTCCTTTCCGGGTTAGCGTTAGGGTGAGGGAACGGCAAGGCTTAGGGCACAGGTGAGGGTACGGAAAAGTGGGATGGTCAGGCTACGTGCTGTCGCACGGGTCAGTGACAGCGTACGGGCCAGGAGTAGGCTACGGCTAGGGGATAAGGTGTAGGGCTGGTGGTGAGTTTCCGTTCCGGGCTAGGGTTAGTGTTAGGGAACGGCAAGTCTTAGGGCACAGGTGAGGGTACGGAAACGTGGGAGCGTCAGGCTAAGTACTGACGCACGGCTCAGTGCCAGCGTACCGGCCAGGAGTAGACTATGGCTTGGGGGTAAGCTGTAGGGCTGGTGGTGTGTTTCCTTTCCGGACTAGGGGTAGGGTTAGGGTTTGGCAAGGCTTAGGGCACAGGTGAGGGTAAGGAAACGTGGGAGGGTCAGGCTACGTGCTGACGCATGGGTCAGTGCCAGCGTACGGGCCAGGAATAGGCTACGGCTTGGGGGTAAGGTGTAGGGCTGGTGGTGGGTTTCCGTTCCGGTTTAGGGTTAGTGTTAGGGAACGTCAAGGCTTAGGGTACAGGTGAGGGTACGGAAATGTGGGAAGGTCAGGCTTCGTGCTGACGCACAGGTCAGTGCCAGCGTACGGGCCAGGAGTAGGCTACGGCATAGGGTTAGATGTAGGGCTGGTGGTGGGTTTCCGTTCCGGGCTAGGCTTAGGGTGAGGGAACTGCAATGCTTAGGGCACTGGTGAGGGTACGGAAACTTGGGAGGGTCAGGCTACGTGCTGATTCACGGGTCAGTGCCAGCGTATGGGCCAGGAGTAGTGTATGGCGTAGGGTAAGGTGTAGGGCTGGTGGTGGCTTTCCGTCTCGGGCTAGGGTTAGGGATAGGGAACGGCAAGGCTTAGAGCACAGGTGAGTGTACAGAAACGTGGGAGGGTCATGCTACATGCTGACGCACGTGTCAGTGCCAGCGTACGGGCCAGGAGTAGGCTATGGCATACGGTAAGGTTTAGGGCTGGTGGTGGGTTTCCGTTCCGGGCTAGGGTTAGGGTTAGGGAAAGGAAAGGCTTAGGGCACAGGTGAGGGTACGGAAACGTGGGAGGGTCAGGCTACGTGCTGACGCATGGTTCAGTGCCAGCGTACGGGCCAGGAGTAGGCTACGGCGTAGGGTAAGGTGTAGGGCTGGTGGTGGGTTTCCGTTCCTGGCTTGGGTTATGGTGAGGGAACGGCTAGGCTTAGGGCACAGGTGAGGGTACGGAAACGTGGGATGGTCAGGTTACGTGCTGACTCCCGGGTCAGTGCCAGCGTACGGGCCAGGATTAGGCTACGGTGTAGGGTAAGGTGTAGGGCTGGTGGTGGGTTTCCGTTCCGGGCTAGGGTTAGGGTTAGGGAACGGCAAGTCTTAGGGCAGAGGTGAGTGTATGGAAACGTGGGAGGGATATGCTACATGCTGACGCACGTGTCAGTGCCAGTGTACGGGGCAGGAGTAGGCTATGGCTTGGGAAATTTCGGTGTAGGGCTGGTGGTGGGTTTCCATTCCGTACTAGGTTTAGGGTTAGGGAACGGCAAGGCTTAGGGCACAGGTGAGTGTACGGAAATGTGGAAATGTCAGGCTACGTGCTGACGTACAGGTCCGTGCCAGTAACGGGCCAGGAGTAGGCTACGGCGTAGGGTAAGGTGTATGGCTGGTGGTGGGTTTCCGTTCGGGCTAGGGTTAGGGTTAGGGAACGGCAAGGCTTAGGGCACAGTTGAGGTTACGGAAACGTGGGAGGGTCAGGCTACGTGCTGATTCACGGGTCAGTGCCAGCGTACGGGCCAGGAGTAGGCTACGGCGTAGGGTAAGGTGTAGGGCTTGTGGTGGTTTTCCGTTCCGGGCTAGGCTTAGGGTTAGGGAACGGCAAGGCTTAGGGCACAGGTGAGGGTACGGAAACGTGGGAGGGTCAGGCTACGTGCTGACGCACGGGTCAGTGCCAGCGTACGGACCAGGTGTAGGCTACGGCTTGGGGGTAAGGTGTAGGGCTGATGGTGGGTTTCCGTTCCGGTCTAGGGTAAGGGTTATGGAACCACCAGACTTAGGGCCTACGTGAGGGTACGGAAACGTGGGAGGGTCAGGCTACGTGCTGACGCACGGGTCAGTGCCAGCGTACGGGCCAGGAGTAGGCTACAGCTTGTGGGTAAGTTGTAGGGATGGTGATGGGTTTCAGTTCCGGGCTAGGGTTAGTGTTAGGGAATGGCAAGGCTTAGGGCACAGGTGAGAGTACGGAAATGTGGGAAGGTCAGGCTACGTGCTGACGCACAGGTCAGTGCCAGCGTACGGGCCAGGAGCAGTCTACGGCATAGGGTAAGGCTTAGGGCTGGTGGTGGGTTTCCGTTCGGGCTAGGGTTAGGTTGAGGGAACTGCAAGGCTTAAGGCACAGGTGAGGGAACAGAAACGTGGGTGGGTCAGGCTACGTGCTGATTCACGCGTCAGTGCCAGTGTACGGGCCAGGAGTAGGCTACGGTGTAGGGTAAGGTGTAGGGCTGGTGGTGGTTTTCCGTTCCA
Source organism: Mesoplodon mirus (assembly GCF_964341445.2). NCBI lineage: Eukaryota > Metazoa > Chordata > Mammalia > Artiodactyla > Ziphiidae > Mesoplodon > Mesoplodon mirus. The sequence continues at coordinate 400,742 of NW_028295441.1, read as the reverse complement.
GGCTAGTGTTAGGGTAAGGGAACGGCAAGGCTTAGGGCACAGGTGAGGGTATGGAAACGTGGGAGGGTCAGGCTACGTGCTGACGCACGTGTCAGTGCCAGCGTACGGACCAGGAGTAGGCTATGGCTTGTGCGTAAGGTGTAGGGCTGGTGGTGGGATTCCGTTCGGGTCTAGGGTTAGGGTTAGGGAACGACAAGGCTTAGGGCACAGGTGACGTTACGGTAACGTGGGAAGGTCAGGCTACGTGCTGACGCACAGATCAGTGCCAGCGTACGGGCCAGGAGTAGGCTACGGCTTGGTGGTTAGGTGTAGGGCTGGTGGTGGGTTTCCGTTGTGGGCTAGGGTTAATGTTAGGGAACGGCAAGGCTTAGGGCACAGGTGAGGGTACGGAATCGTGGGAGGGTCAGGCTACTTGCTGACGCATGGGTCAGTGCCAGCGTACGGGCCAGGAGTAGGCTACGTCGTAGGGTAAGGTGTAGGGCTGGTGGTGGGTTTCCGTTCCTGGCTTGGGTTATGGTGAGGGAACGGCTAGGCTTAGGGCACAGGTGAGGGTACGGAAACGTGGGATGGTCAGGTTACGTGCTGACTCCCGGGTCAGTGCCAGCGTACGGGCCAGGATTAGGCTACGGTGTAGGGTAAGGTGTAGGGCTGGTGGTGGGTTTCTGTTCCGGGCTAGGGTTAGGGTTAGGGAACAGCAAGTCTTAGGGCAGAGGTGAGTGTATGGAAACGTGGGAGGGATATGCTACATGCTGACGCACGTGTCAGTGCCAGTGTACGGGGCAGGAGTAGGCTATGGCTTGGGAAATTTCGGTGTAGGGCTGGTGGTGGGTTTCCATTCCGTACTAGGTTTAGGGTTAGGGAACGGCAAGGCTTAGGGCACAGGTGAGTGTACGGAAATGTGGAAATGTCAGGCTACGTGCTGACGTACAGGTCCGTGCCAGTAACGGGCCAGGAGTAGGCTACGGCGTAGGGTAAGGTGTATGGCTGGTGGTGGGTTTCCGTTCGGGCTAGGGTTAGGGTTAGGGAACGGCAAGGCTTAGGGCACAGTTGAGGTTACGGAAACGTGGGAGGGTCAGGCTACGTGCTGATTCACGGGTCAGTGCCAGCGTACGGGCCAGGAGTAGGCTACGGCGTAGGGTAAGGTGTAGGGCTTGTGGTGGTTTTCCGTTCCGGGCTAGGCTTAGGGTTAGGGAACGGCAAGGCTTAGGGCACAGGTGAGGGTACGGAAACGTGGGAGGGTCAGGCTACGTGCTGACGCACGGGTCAGTGCCAGCGTACGGACCAGGTGTAGGCTACGGCTTGGGGGTAAGGTGTAGGGCTGATGGTGGGTTTCCGTTCCGGTCTAGGGTAAGGGTTATGGAACCACCAGACTTAGGGCCTACGTGAGGGTACGGAAACGTGGGAGGGTCAGGCTACGTGCTGACGCACGGGTCAGTGCCAGCGTACGGGCCAGGAGTAGGCTACAGCTTGTGGGTAAGTTGTAGGGATGGTGATGGGTTTCAGTTCCGGGCTAGGGTTAGTGTTAGGGAATGGCAAGGCTTAGGGCACAGATGAGAGTACGGAAATGTGGGAAGGTCAGGCTACGTGCTGACGCACAGGTCAGTGCCAGCGTACGGGCCAGGAGCAGTCTACGGCATAGGGTAAGGCTTAGGGCTGGTGGTGGGTTTCCGTTCGGGCTAGGGTTAGGTTGAGGGAACTGCAAGGCTTAAGGCACAGGTGAGGGAACAGAAACGTGGGTGGGTCAGGCTACGTGCTGATTCACGCGTCAGTGCCAGTGTACGGGCCAGGAGTAGGCTACGGTGTAGGGTAAGGTGTAGGGCTGGTGGTGGTTTTCCGTTCCAGGCTAGTGTTAGGGTAAGGGAACGGCAAGGCTTAGGGCACAGGTGAGGGTATGGAAACGTGGGAGGGTCAGGCTACGTGCTGACGCACGTGTCAGTGCCAGCGTACGGACCAGGAGTAGGCTATGGCTTGTGCGTAAGGTGTAGGGCTGGTGGTGGGATTCCGTTCGGGTCTAGGGTTAGGGTTAGGGAACGGCAAGGCTTAGGGCACAGGTGACGTTACGGTAACGTGGGAAGGTCAGGCTACGTGCTGACGCACAGATCAGTGCCAGCGTACGGGCCAGGAGTAGGCTACGGCTTGGTGGTTAGGTGTAGGGCTGGTGGTGGGTTTCCGTTGTGGGCTAGGGTTAATGTTAGGGAACGGCAAGGCTTAGGGCACAGGTGAGGGTACGGAATCGTGGGAGGGTCAGGCTACTTGCTGACGCATGGGTCAGTGCCAGCGTACGGGCCAGGAGTAGGCTATGGCTTGGGGGTTAGGTGTAGGGCTGGTGGTGGGTTTCCGTTCCGTACTAGGTTTAGGGTTAGGGAACGGCAAGGCTTAGGGCACAGGTGAGGGTACGGAATCGTGGGAGGGTCAGGCTACTTGCTGACACATGGGTCAGTGCCAGCGTACGGGCCAGGATTAGGCTACGGTGTAGGGAAAGGTTTAGGGTTAGTGGTGGGTTTCCGTTCCGGGCTAGGGTTAGGGTTAGGGAACGGCAAGGCTTAGGGCACAGGTGAGGGTATGGAAACGTGTGAGGGTCAGGCTACGTGCTGACGCACGTGTCAGTGCCAGCGTACCGGCCAGGAGTAGGCTACGGATTGGTGGTTAGGTGTAGGTCTGATGGTGTGTTTCCGTTCCAGGCTAGGGTTAGTGTTAGGGAAAAGCAAGTCTTAGGGCACAGGAGAGGGTACGGAAACTTGGGAGGGTCAGGCTACGTGCTGACACACGGGTCAGTGCCAGTGTACGGGCCAGGAGTAGGCTACGGCTTGGGGGTTAGGTGTAGGGCTTGTGGTGTGTTTCCGTTCCGTACTAGGGTTAGGGTTAGGGAACGGCAAGGCTTAGGGCACAGGTGAGGGTACAGAAACGTGGGAGGGTCAGGCTAAGTGCTGACGCACGGGTCAGTGCCAGCGTACGGATCAGGAGTAGGCTACGGCATACGGTAAAGTTTAGGGCTGGTGGTGGGTTTCCGTTCCGGGCTAGGGTTAGGGTTAGGGAACGGCAAGGCTTAGGGCACAAGTGAGTGTTCGGAAACGTGGGAGGGTCAGGCTACGTGCTTATGCACGGGTCAGTGCCAGCGTACCGGCCAAGAGTAGGCTACGGCTTGGGGGTTAGTTGTAGGGCTGGTTGTGGGTTTCCCTTCCTTACTAGGTTTAGGGTTAGGGAATGGCAAGGCTTAGGGCAGAGGTGAGGGTACGGAAATGTGGAAAGGTCAGGCTACGTGCTGACGCACAGGGCAGTGCCAGTCACGGGCCAGGAGTAGGCTACGGTGTAGAGTAAGGTGTATGGATGGTGGTGGGTTTCCGTTCCGTGCTAGGGTTAGTGTGAGGGAACTACAAGGCTCAGGGCACAGGTGACGGAACGGAAACGTGGGAGGGTCAGGCTACGTGCTGATTCAAGGGTCAGTGCCAGCGTACGGGCCAGGAATGGGCTACGGCGTAGGGTATGGTGTAGGGCTGGTGGTGGTATTCCGTTCCGGGCTAGCGTTAGGGTTAGGGAACGGCAAGGCTTACGGCACAGGTGAGGGTACGGAAACGTGGGAGGGTCAGGCTACGTGCTGACGCACGGGTCAGTGCCAACATATGGGCCAGGAGTAGGCTACGTCTTGGGGGTAAGTTGTAGGGTTGGTGGTGGGTTTCTGTTCCGGGTTAGGGTTAGGGTTAGGGAACGGCAAGGCTTAGGGCACAGGTGAGGGTACGGAAACGTGGGAGGGTCAGGGTACGTGATGATGCACGGGTCAGTGCCAGCGTACTGGCCAGGAGTAGGCTACGGCTTGGGGGTTACGTGTAGGGCTGGTGGTGGGTTTTCGTTCCGGTCTAGGGTTAAGGTTAGGAAACGGCAAGGCTTAGGGCACATGTGAGGGTACGGAAACGTGGGAGGGTCAGGCTACGTGCTGACACCCGGCTCAGTGCCAGCGTACGGGCCAGGAATAAGCTATGGCGTAGGGTAGAGTGTAGGGCTGGTGGTGGGTTTCTGTTCCGGGCTAAGGTTAGTGTTAGGGAATTGCAAGGTTTAGGGCCCAGGTGAGGGTACGGAAACGTGGGAGGGCCAAACTACATGCTGACGCACGGGTCAGTGCGAGCGTACGGGCGAGGAGTAGGCTACCCAGTAGGGAAAGGTTTAGGGATGGTGGTGGGTTTCCGTACCGGGTTTGGGTTAGGGTTAGGGAACGGCAAGGCTTAAGGCACAGGTGAGGGTACGGAAACGTGGGAGGGTCAGGCTACGTGCTGACGCACGGGTCAGTGCCAGCGTACGGGCCAGGAGTAGGCTACGGCGTAGGGTAAGTTGTATGGCTGGTGGTGGGTTTCCGTTCGGGCTAGGGTTAGGTTGAAGGAACTGCAAGGCTTAAGGCACAGGTGAGGGAACGGAAACGTGGGTGGGTCAGGCTACGTGCTGATTCACGCGTCAGTGCCAGTGTACGGGCCAGGAGTAGGCTACGGTGTAGGGAAAGGTGTAGGGCTGGTGGTGGTTTTCCGTTCCAGGCTAGTGTTAGGGTTAGGGAACGGCAAGGCTTAGGGCACAGGTGAGGGTATGGAAACGTGGGAGGGTCAGGCTACGTGCTGACGCACGGGTCAGTGCCAGCGTACGGACCAGGAGTAGGCTACGGCTTGTGCGTAAGGTGTAGGGCTGGTGGTGGGATTCAGTTCGGGTCTAAGGTTAGGGTTAGGGAACGGCAAGGCTTATGGCACACGTGAGGGTACGGAAACTGGGGAGGGTCAGGCTACGTGCTGACGCACGGGTCAGTGCCAGTGTATGCACCAGGAGTAGGCTACAGCTTGTGTGTAAGTTGTAGGGCTGGTGATGGGTTTCTGTTCCGGGCTAGGGTTAGGGTTATGGAACGGCATGGCTTAGGGCACAGGTGAGGGTACAGAAACGTGGGAGGGTCAGGCTAAGTGCTGACGCACGGGTCAGTGCCAGCGTACGGATCAGGAGTAGGCTACGGCATACGGTAAAGTTTAGGGCTGGTGGTGGGTTTCCGTTCCGGGCTAGGGTTAGGGTTAGGGAACGGCAAGGCTTAGGGCACAAGTGAGTGTTCGGAAACGTGGGAGGGTCAGGCTACGTGCTTATGCACGGGTCAGTGCCAGCGTACCGGCCAAGAGTAGGCTACGGCTTGGGGGTTAGTTGTAGGGCTGGTTGTGGGTTTCCCTTCCTTACTAGGTTTAGGGTTAGGGAATGGCAAGGCTTAGGGCAGAGGTGAGGGTACGGAAATGTGGAAAGGTCAGGCTACGTGCTGACGCACAGGGCAGTGCCAGTCACGGGCCAGGAGTAGGCTACGGTGTAGAGTAAGGTGTATGGATGGTGGTGGGTTTCCGTTCCGTGCTAGGGTTAGTGTGAGGGAACTACAAGGCTCAGGGCACAGGTGACGGAACGGAAACGTGGGAGGGTCAGGCTACGTGCTGATTCAAGGGTCAGTGCCAGCGTACGGGCCAGGAATGGGCTACGGCGTAGGGTATGGTGTAGGGCTGGTGGTGGTATTCCGTTCCGGGCTAGCGTTAGGGTTAGGGAACGGCAAGGCTTACGGCACAGGTGAGGGTACGGAAACGTGGGAGGGACACGCTACGTGCTGACGCACGGGTCAGTGCCAGCGTACCGGCCAGGAGTAGGCTACGGCTTGGGGTTAAGGTGTAGGGCTGGGGCTGGGTTTCCGTTCCGTGCTAGGGTTAGTGTTAGGGAATGGCAAGGCTTTGGGCACATGTGAGGGTACGGAAAATTGGGAGGTTCAGGCTACGTGCTGACGCACGGGTCAGTGCCAGCGTACGGGCCAGGTGTAGGCTATGGCTTGGGGGTTAGGTGTAGGGCTGTTGGTGTGTTTCCGTTCTGTACTAGGTTTAGGGTTAGGGAACGGCAAGGCTTAGGGCACAGGTGGGGGTACGGAAACGTGGGACGGTCAGGCTACATGCTGACACACGGGTCAGTGCCAGCGTACCGCCCAGGAGTAGGCTATGGCTTTGGGGTAAGCTGTAGGGCTGGTGGTGGGTTTCCGTTCCGGACTAGGGTTCGGGATAGGGAACGGCAAGGCTTAGGGCACAGGTGAGTGTACGGAAACGTGTGAGGGTCAGGCTACGTGCTGACGCACGGGTCAGTGCCAGCGTACAGGCGAGTAGTAGGCTACGGCGTAGGGTAAATTGTAGAGCTGGTGGTGGGTTTCCGTTCCTGGCTAGGGTTAGGGTGAGGGAACGGCAAGGCTTAGGGCACAGGTGAGGTTACGGAAACTTGGGATTGTCAGTCTACGTGCTGAATCATGGGTCAGTGCCAGCGTACGGGCCAGGAGTAGGCTACGGTGTAGGGTAAGGTGTAGGGCTGGCGGTGGGTTTCTGTTCCGGGCTAGGGTTCATGGTTAGGGAACGGCAAGTCTTAGGGCACAGGTGAGTGTAGGGAAACGTGGGAGGGTCAGGCTACATGCGGATGCACGTGTCAGTGCCAGCGTACGAGCCAGGATTAGGCTACGGCATACGGTAAGGTGTACGGCTGGTGGTGGGTTTTCGTTCCGTGCTAGGGTTAGTGTTAGGAAACGGCAAGGCTTAGGGCACAGGTGAGGTTACGGAAACGTGGGAGGGTCAGGCTACATGCTGATGCACGGGTCAGTGCCAGCATACGGGCCAGGAGTAGGCTACGGCTTGGGGGTAAGTTGTAGGGCTGGTGGTGTGTTTCTGTTCTGTGGTAGGGTTAGGGTTAGGGAATGGCAAGGCTTAGGGCACAGGTGAGGGTACGGAAACGTGGGACGGTCAGGTTACATGCTGACGCACGGGTCAGTGCCAGCGTACCGGCCAGGAGTAGGCTATGGCTTGGGGTTAAGCTGTAGGGCTGGTGGTGGGTTTCAGTTACGGACTAGGGTTTGGGTTAGGGAACAAGAAGGCTTAGTGCACAGGTGAGGGTACGGAAAAGTGTGAGGGTCAGGCTACGTGCTGACGCACTGGTCAGTGCATGCGTACGGGCCATGAGTAGGATACGGCGTAGGGTTAGGTGTAGGGCTGGTGGTGGGTTTCCGTTCCGTACTAGGTTTAGGGTTAGGGAACGGCAAGGCTTAGGGCACAGGTGAGGGTACGGAATCGTGGGAGGGTCAGGCTACTTGATGACACATGGGTCAGTGCCAGCGTACGGGCCAGGTGTAGGCTACGGGGTAGGGAAAGGTTTAGGGTTAGTGGTGGGTCTCCGTTCCGGGCTAGGGTTAGGGTTAGGGAACGGCAAGGCTTAGGGCACAGGTGAGGGTACGGAAACGTGTGAGGGTCAGGCTACGTGCTGACGCACGTGTCAGTGCCAGCGTACCAGCCAGGAGTAAGCTACGGCTTGGGGGTTATGTGTAGGGCTTGTGGTTTTTTTCCGTTCCAGGCTAGAGTTAGTGTTAGGGAACAGCAAGTCTTAGGGCACAGGAGAGGGTACGGAAACTTGGGAGGGTCAGGCTACGTGCTGACGCACGGGTCAGTGCCAGCGTACGGGCCAGGATTAAGCTACGGCTTGGGGGTTAGGTGTAGGGCTTGTGGTGTGTTTCCGTTCCGTACTAGGGTTAGGGTTAGGGAACGGCAAGGCTTAGGGCACAGGTTAGGGTACGGTAATGTGGGAAATTCAGGCTATGTGCTGACGCACAGGTCATTGCCAGCGTATGGACCAGGAGTAGGCTCCGGCTTGGGGGTAAGATTTAGGGCTGGAGGTGGGTTTCCGTTCCGGGCTAGGGTTAGGGTTAGTGAACGGCAAGGCTTAGGGCACAGGTGAGAGTACGTCAACGTGGGAGGGTCAGGCTACGTGCTGATGAAAGTGTCAGTGTCTGCGTACGAGCCAGGAATAGGCTACGGCGTAGGGAAAGGTGTAGGGCTTGTGGTGGGTTTCCGTTCCGGGCTAGGGTTAGGGTTAGGGAACGGCAAGGCTTAGGGCCCAGGTGAGGGTCCGCAAACGTGGGAGGGTCAGGCTACGTGCTGACGCACGGGTCATTGCCAACATATGGGCCAGGAGTAGGCTACGTCTTGGGTGTAAGTTGTAGGGTTGGTGGTGGGTTTCCGTTCCGGGCTAGGGTTAGGGTTAGGGAACAGCAAGGCTTAGGGCACAGGTGAGGTTATGGAAACGTGTGAGGTTCAGGCTACATGCTGACGCACGTGTCAGTGCCAGCGTACGTGCCAGGAGTAGGCTACGGCGTAGGGTAAGGTGTAGGGCTGCTGGTGGGTTTCTGTTCATGGCTAGGGTGAGGGTGAGGGAACGGCAAGGCTTAGGGCACAGGTGATGGTACAGAAACGTGGGAGGGTCAGGCTACGTGCTGACGCACGGGTCAGTGCCAGCATACGGGCCAGGAGTAGGCTACGGCTTGAGGGTAAGTTTTAGGGCTGCTGGTGGGTTTCAGTTCAGGGCTAGGGTTAGGGTTAGGGAACGGCAAGGCTTAGTGCACAGGTGAGGGTACGGTAACATGGGAGGGTCAGGCTACGTGGTGAAGCACAGGTCAGTGCCCATGTACGGGTCAGGTGTAGGCTACGGCATAGGGTAAGGTGTAGGGCTGGTGGTGGGTTTTCTTTCCGGTCTAGGGTTAAGGTTAGGAAACGGCAAGGCTTAGGGCACAGGTGAGGGTACGGAAACGTGGGAGGGTCAGGCTACGTGCTGACACCCGGCTCAGTGCCAGCGTACGGGCCAGGAATAAGCTATGGCGTAGGGTAGAGTGTAGGGCTGGTGGTGGGTTTCTGTTCTGGGCTAGGGTTAGGGTTAGGAAACGGCAAGGCTTAGGGCACAGGTGAGGGTACGGAAACGTGTGAGGGTCAGGCTACGTGCTGACGCACGTGTCAGTGCCAGCGTACCGGCCAGGAGTAGGCTACGGCTTGGGGGAAAGTTGTAGGGCTGGTGGTGTGTTTCCGTTCCGGGCTTGGGTTAGGGTTAGGGAACGGCAAGTCTTAGGGCACAGGTGAGGGTCCGCAAACGTGGGAGGGTCAGGCTACGTGCTGAAGCACAGGTCAGTGCCCGCGTATGGGAAAGGTGTAGGCTATGGCATAGTGTAAGGTGTAGGGCTGGTGATTGTTTTCCGTTCCGGGCTAAGGTTAGTGTTAGGGAATTGCAAGGTTTAGGGCCCAGGTGAGGGTACGGAAACGTGGGAGGGTCAAACTACATGCTGACGCACGGGTCAGTGCGAGCGTACGGGCGAGGTGTAGGCTACCCAGTAGGGAAAGGTTTAGGGATGGTGGTGGGTTTCCGTACCGGGTTTGGGTTAGGGTTAGGGAACGGCAAGGCTTAAGGCACAGGTGAGGGTACGGGAACGTGGGAGGGTCAGGCTACGTGCTGACGCACGGGTCAGTGCCAGCGTACGGGCCAGGAGTAGGCTACGGTGTAGTGTAAGGTGTAGGGCTGGTGGTGGGTTTTCGTTCCGGGCTACAGTTAGGGTTAGGGAATGGCAAGGCTTAGGGCACATGTGAAGGCACGGAAACGTGGGAGGGTATGGCTACGTGCTGAAGCACGGGTCAGTGCCAGGGTACGGGCAAGGAGTAGGCTACGGCATAGGGTAAGGTGTAGGGCGGGTGGTGGGTTTCTGTTCCTGGCTAGGGTGAGGGTGAGGGAACGGCAAGGCTTAGGGCACAGGTGATGGTACGGAAACGTGGGAGTGTCAGGCTAAGTGCTGACGCATGGGTCAGTGCCAGCGTACGGGCCAGGAGTAGGCTACGGCTTGTGGGTAAGATTTAGGGCTGGTGGTCGGTTTCCGTTCCGGGCTAGGGTTAGGGTTAGGGAACGGCAAGGCTTAGGGCACAGGTGAGGGTACGGTAACATGGGAGGGTCAGGCTACGTGCTGAAGCACAGGTCAGTGCTCGCGAACGGGCCGGGTGTAGGCTACGGCATAGGGTAAGGTGTAGGGCTGGTGGTGGGTTTCCATTCCGGGCTAGGGTTAAGGTTAGGGAACGGCAAGGCTTAGGGCACAGGTGAGGTTACGGAAACGTGGGAAGGTCAGGCTACGTGCTGACGCACGGCTCAGTGCCAGCGTACGGGCCAGGAATAGGCTATGGCGTAGGGTAGAGTGTAGGGCTGGTGGTGGGTTTCTGTTCCGGGCTAGGGTTAGGGTTAGGAAACGGCAAGGATTAGGGAACAGGTGAGGGTACGGAAACGTGGGAGGGTCAGGCTACGTGCTGATGAAACGGTGAGTGCCTGCGTACGAGCCAGGAATAGGCTACGGCGTTGGGAAAGGTGTAGGGCTGGTGGTGGGTTTCCGTTGCGGGCTAGGGTTAATGTTAGGGAACGGCAAGGCTTAGGGCACAGGTGAGGGTACGGAATCGTGGGAGGGTCAGGCTACGTGCTGACGCACTGGTCAGTGCCAGCGTACGGGCCAGGAGTAGGCTACGGCGTAGGGAATGGTGTAGCCCTGGTGGTGGGTTTTCGTTCCGGGCTATGGTTAGGGTTAGGGAACGGCAAGGCTTAGGGCACAGGTGATGGTACGGAAACGTGGGAGGGTCTGGCTACGTGCTGACGCACGGGTCAGTGCCAGGGTACAGGCAAGGAGTAGGCTACAGCATAGGCTAAGGTGTAGGGCTGGTGGTGGGTTTCCGTTCCGGGCTAGGGCTAGGGTAAGGGAACGGCAAGGCTTAGGGCACAGGTGAGGGTACGGAAAAGTGGGAGGGTCAGGCTACGTGATGACGCACGGTTCAGTGCCAGCGTACGGGCCAGGAGTAGGCTACGGTGTAGGGTATGGTGTAGGGCTGGTGGTGGGTTTGCGTTCCGGGCTAGGGTTAGTGTTAGGGAACGGCAAGGCTTAGGGCACAGGTGACGGTACGGAAACGTGGGAGGGTCAGGCTACGTGCTGACGCACGGGTCAGTGCCAGCGTACAGGCCAGGAGTAGGCTAAGTCTTGTGGCTATGTTTTAGGGGTGGTGGTGTCTTTCCGTTTCGGGCTAGGGTTAGGGTTAGAGAACGGCAAGGCTTAGGACACAGGTGAGGGTACGGAAACGTGGGAGGTTCAGGCTACGTGCTGACGCACGTGTCAGTGCCCGCATATGGTCCAGGTGTAGGCTACAGCATAGGGTAAGGTGTAGGGCTGGTGGTGGGTTTCCGTTCCGGGCTAGGGTTAGGGTTAGGGAACGGCAAGGCTTAGGGCACAGGTGAGGGTACGGAAACGTGCGAGGTTCACTCTACATGCTGACGCACGGGTCAGTGCCAGCATATGGGCCAGGAGTAGGCTACGGCTTGGGGGTAAGGTGTAGGGCTGGTGGTGGGTATCCGTTGCGGGCTAGGGTTAGGGTTACGGAATGGCAAGGCTTAGGGCACGGGTGAGGGTACAGAAACGTGGGAGGTTCAGGCTACTTGCTGATGCTAGGGTTAGTGCCACCGAACGGGCCAGTTGTAGGCTACGGCTAGGGGTTAAGGTGTAGGGCTGGTGGTGGGTTTCCGTTCCGGGCTAGGGTTAGGGTTATGGAACGGCAAGGCTTAGGGCACAGGTGAGGGTACGGAAACCTGTGAGGGTCAGGCTACGTGCTGACGCACATGTCAGTGACAGCGTACAGGCCAGGAGTAGTCTACGGCGTAGGGTAAGGTGTAGGGCTGCTGATGGGTTTATGTTCCTGGCTAGGGTGAGGGTGAGGGAACGGCAAGGCTTAGGGCACAGGTGATGGTACGGAAACGTTGGAGTGTCAGGCTACGTGCTGACGCACGGGTCAGTGCCAGCGTATGGGCCAGGAATAGGCTACGGCTTGTGGGTAAGGTTTAGGGCTGGTGGTCGGTTTCCGTTCCGGGCTAGGGTTAGGGTTAGGGAACGGCAAGGCTTAGGGCACAGGTGAGTGTACGGTAACATGGGAGGGTCAGGCTACGTGGTGAAGCACAGGTCAGTGCCCGCGAACGGGCCAGGTGTAGGCTACGGCATAGGGTAAGGTGTAGGGCTGGTGGTGGGTTTCCGTTCCGGGCTAGGGTTAAGGTTAGGGAACGGCAAGGCTTAGGGCACAGGTGAGGGTACGGAAACGTGGGAGGGTCAGGCTACTTGGTGACGCATGGGTCAGTGCCAGCATATGGGCCAGGAATAGGCTACGGCGTGGTGGTAAGGTGTAAGGCTGGTGGTGGGTTTCTGTTCAGGGCTAGGGTTAGGGTTAGGGAACGTCAAGGCTTAGGGCAGAGGTGATGGTACGGAAACGTGGGAAGGTCAGGCTACGTGCTGACGCATGGCTCAGTGCCAGCGTACGGGCCAGGAATAGGCTATGGCGTAGGGTAGAGTGTAGGGCTGGTGGTGGGTTTCTGTTCCGGGCTAGGGTTAGGGTTAGGAAACGGCAAGGATTAGGGCACAGGTGAGGGTACGGAAACGTGTGAGGGTCAGGCTACGTGCTGACACACGTGTCAGTGCCAGCGTACCGGCCAGTAGTAGGCTACGGCTTGGGGGTAAGGTGTAGGGCTGGTGGTGGGTTTCCGTTCCGGGCTAGGGTTAGGGTTAGGGAACGGCAAGGCTTAGGGCACCTGTGAGGGTACGGAAACGTGGGAGGGTATGGCTACGTGCTGAAGCATGGGTCAGTGCCAGGGTACGGGCAAGGAGTTGGCTACGGTATAGGCTAAGGTGTAGGGCGGGTGGTGGGTTTCCATTCCGGGCTAGGGATAGGGTAAGGGAACGGCAAGGCTTAGGGCATAGGTGAGGGTACGGAAGAGTGGGAGGGTCAGGCTACGTGATGACGCACGGGTCAGCGCCAGCGTACGGGCCAGGAGTAGGCTAAGGCTTGTGGCTAAGTTTTAGGGGTGGTGGTCTCTTTCCGTTTCGGGCTAGGGTTAGGGTTAGAGAACGGCAAGGCTTAGGGCACAGGTGAGTGTACGGAAACGTGTGAGGTTCAGGCTACGTGCTGACGCACGCGTCAGTGCCCGCATATGGGCCAGGTGTAGGCTACAGCATAGGGTAAGGTGTAGGGCTGGTGGTGGGTTTCCGTTTCGGGCTAGGGTTAGGGTTAGGGAACGGCAAGGCTTAGGGCACAGGTGAGGTTACGGAAACGTGCGAGGGTCACGCTACGTGCTGACGCACGGGTCAGTGCCAGCATATGGGCCAGGAGTTGTCTACGGATTGGGGGTAAGTTGCAGGGCTGGTGGTGGGTATCCGTTCAGGGCTAGGGTTAGGGTTACGGAATGGCAAGGCTTAGGGCACGGGTGAGGGTACAGAAACGTGGGAGGTTCAGGCAACTTGCTGATGCTCGGGTTAGTGCCACCGAATGGGCCAGGTGTAGGCTACGGCTTGGGGGTAAGTTGTAGGGCTGGTGGTGGGTTTCCGTTCCGGGCTACAGTTTGGGTTAGGGAAGGGCAAAGCTTAGGGCACAGGTGAGGGTACGGAAACGTGAGAGTGTTGGGCTACGTGCTGACGTACGGGTCAGTGCCAGCGTACGGGCCAGGAGTAGGCTACGGCGTAGGGTAACGTGTAGGGCTGGTGGTGGGTTTCCGTTCATGGGCTAGGGTTAGGGTTAGGAAACGGCAAGGCTTAGGGCCCAGGTGAGGGTACGGAAACGTGGGAGGGTCAGACTACGTGCTGACGAATGGGTCAGTGCCAGCGTACAGGCCAGGTGTAGGCTACGGCGTAGGGAAAGGTTTAGGGCTAGTGGTGGGTTTCCGTTCCGGTCTAGGGTTAGGGTTAGGGAACGGCAAGGCTTAGGGCCCAGGCGAGGGTACGGAAACGTGGGAGGGTCAGGCTACGTGCTGTCGAATGGGTCAGTGCCAGCGTACCGGCCAGGAGTAGGCTACGGCTTGGTGGTTAGGTGTAGGGCTGATGGTGTGTTTCCGTTCCAGGCTAGGGTTAGTGTTAGGGAACAGCAAGTCTTAGGGCACAGGTGGGGGTACGGAAACGTGGGAGGGTCAGGCTACGTGCTGACGCACGGGTCAGTGCCAGCATACGGGCCAGGAGTAGGCTACGGCTTGGGGGTTAGTTGTACGGCTTGTGGTGTGTTTCCGTTCCGTACTAGGGTTAGGGTTAGGGAACGGCAAGGCTTAGGGCACAGGTGAGGGTACGGTAATGTGGGAAGTTCAGGCTACGTGCTGACGCACAGGTTATTGCCAGCGTATGGACCAGGAGTAGGCTACGGCTTGGGGGTAAGTTTTAGGGCTGGTGGTGGGTTTCCGTTCCAGGCTAGGGTTAGGGTTAGGGAACGGCAAGGCTTAGGGCACAGGTGAGGGTACGGAAACATGAGAGGTTCAGGCTACGTGCTGATGAAAGGGTCAGTGCCTGCGTATGGGCCAGGAATATGCTACGGCGTAGGGAATGGTGTAGGGCTGGTGGTGGGTTTCCGTTCCGGGCTAGGGTTAGGGTTAGGGAATGGCAAGGCTTAGGGCACAGGTGATGGTCCGCAAACGTGGGAGGGTCAGGCTTCGTGCTGACGCACGGGTCTGTGCCAGCGTACGGGCCAGGAGTAAGCTATGGCTTGGGGGTTAGTTGTAGGGCTGGTGGTGGGTTTCTGTTCTGGTGTAGGGTTAGGGTTAGGGAACGGCAAGGCTTAGGGCACAGGTGAGGGTACGGAAACGTGGGAGGGTCAGGCTACATGCTGACGCACGGGTCAGTGCCAGCGTACGGGCCAGGAGTAAGCTATGGCTTGGGGGTTAGTTGTAGGGCTGGTGGTGGGTTTCTGTTCTGGTGTAGGGTTAGGGTTAGGGAACGGCAAGGCTTAGGGCACAGGTGAGGGTACGGAAACGTGGGAGGGTCAGGCTACATGCTGACGCACGGGTCAGTGCCAGCGTACGGGCCAGGAGTAAGCTATGGCTTGGGGGTTAGTTGTAGGGCTGGTGGTGGGTTTCTGTTCTGGTGTAGGGTTAGGGTTAGGGAACGACAAGGCTTAGGGCACAGGTGAGGGTACGGAAACGTGGGAGGGTCAGGCTACATGCTGACGCACGGGTCAGTGCCAGCGTACGGGCCAGGAATAGGCTATGGCTTGGGGGTAAGCTGTAGGGCTGGTGGTGTGTTTCCGTTCCGGACTAGGGTTAGGGTTAGGGAACGGCAAGGCTTAGGGCACAGGTGAGGGTACGGAAACGTGTGAGGGTCAGGCTACGTGCTGACGCACGTGTCAGTGCCAGCGTACGTGCCAGGAGTAGGCTACGGCGTAGGGCAAGGTGTGGGGCTGGTAGTGCGTTTCCGTTCCGGTCTTGGGTTAGGGTTAGGGAAAGGCAAGGCTTAGGGCCCAGGTGAGGGTACGGAAACGTGGGAGGGTCAGGCTACGTGCTGACGCATGGTTCAGTGCCAGCGATCCAGGCAGGAGTAGGCTACGGCTTGGGGGTTAGTTGTAGGGCTGGTGGTGGGTTTCCGTTCCGGGCTAGAGTTAGTGTTAGGGAACAGGAAGGCTTAGGGCATAGGTGAGGGTACGGAAACCTGGGAGGGTTAGGCTACGTGCTGACGCATGGTTCAGTGCCAGCGAACCCGCCAGGAGTAGGCTACGGCTTGGGGGTTAGGTGTAGGGCTGGTGGTGGGTTTCCGTTCCGGGCTAGGGTTAGTGTGAGGGAACAGGAAGGCTTAGGGCACAGGTGACGTTACGGTAACGTGGGAAGTTCAGGCTACGTGGTGATGCACAAGTCAGTGCCAGCGTATGGACCACGCGTAGGCTACGGCTTTGGGGTGAGGTGTAGGGCTTGTGGTGGGTTTCCGTTCCGGGCTAGGGTTACGGTTAGGGAACGGCAAGGTTTAGGGCACATGTGAGGGTATAGCAACGTGGCAGGGTCAGGATACGTTCTGACGCACGGGTCAGTGCCAGTGTATGGACCAGGAGTAGGCTACGGCTTGGGGGTAAGTTGTAGGGCTGGTGGTGGGTTTCCGTTCCGGGCTACAGTTAGGGTTAGGGAAGGGCAAAGCTTAGGGCACAGGTGAGGGTACGGAAACGGGGGAGGGTCAGGCTACGTGATGACGCACGGGTCAGTGCCAGCGTACCGGGCAGGAGAAGGCTACGGCTTGGGGGTAAGTTGTAGGGCTGGTGGTGGGTTTCCGTTCATGGCTAGCGTTAGGGTTAGGGAACGGCAAGGCTTACCACACAGGTGAGAGTACAGAAACGTGGGAGGGACTGGCTACGTGCTGACGCACGGGTCAGTGCCAGCATTCGGGCCAGGAGTAGGCTACGGCGTAGCGTATGGTGTAGGGCTGGTGGTGGGTTTCCGTTCCGGGCTAGGGTAAGGGTTAGGGAACGGCAAGGCTTACAGCACAGGTGAGGGTTCGGAAACGTGAGAGGTTTAGGCTACGTGCTGACACACGGGTCAGTGCCAGCGTACGGGCCAGGAGTATGCTACGGCGTAGGGTAAGGTGTAGGGCTGGTGGTGGGTTTCCATTCATGGGCTAGGGTTAGGGTTAGGAAACGGCAAGGCTTAGGGCCCAGGTGAGGGTACGGAAACGTGGGAGGGTCAGACTACGTGCTGACGCATGGGTCAGTGCCAGCGTACGGGCCAGGTGTAGGCTGCGGCGTAGGTAAAGGTTTTGGGCTAGTGGTGGGTTTCCGTTCCGGGCTAGGGTTAGGGTTAGGGGACGGCAAGGCTTAGGGCACAGGTGAGGGTACGGAAACGTGGGAGGGTCAGGCTACGTGCTGACGCATGGGTCAGTGCCAGCGTACCGGCCAGGAGTAGGCTACGGCTTGGTGGTTAGGTGTAGGTCTGATGGTGTGTTTCCGTTCCAGGCTAGGTTTAGTGTTAGGGAACAGCAAGGCTTAGGGCACAGGTGACGGTACGGAAACGTGGGAGGGTCAGGCTATATGTTGACGCACGGGTCAGTGCCAGCGTACGGCCCAGGACTAGGCTACGGCATACGATAAGGTGTAGGGCTGGTGGTGGGATTCCGTGCCGGGCTCGGGTTAGGGTTAGGGAACGGCAAGGCTTAGGGCACAGGTGAGGGTACAGTAAAATGGGAGGGTCAGGCTACGTGCTGAAGCACAGGTCAGTGCCCGCGTACGGGCCAGGTGTAGGCTACGGCATAGGGTAATGTGTAGGGCTGGTGGTGGGTTTCCGTTCAGGACTAGGGTTAAGGTTAGGAAATGGCAAGGCTTAGGGCAGAGGTGAGGTTACGGAAACGTGGGAGGGACAGGCTACGTGCTGACGCACGTGTCAGTGCCAGCATATGGGCCAGGAGAAGGCTACGGCGTGGTGGTAAGTTGTAGGGCTGTTGGTGGTTTTCTGTTCCGGGCTAGGGTTAGGGTTAGGGAACCTCAAGGCTTAGGGCACAGGTGAGGGTACGGAAACGTGGGAGGGTCAGGCTACGTGCTGACGCATGGGTCAGTGCCAGCGTACCGGCCAGGATTAGGCTACGGCTTGGGGGTAAGTTGTAGGGCTGGTGGTGGGTTTCTGTTCCGGGCTAGGGTTAGGGTTAGTGAACGGCAAGGCTTAGGGCACAGGTGAGGGTATAGTAACGTGGGAGGGTCAGGCTAAGTGCTGATGAAAGTGTCAGTTCCTGCGTACGAGCCAGGAATAGGCTACGGCGTAGGGAAAGGTGTAGGGCTGGTGGTGGGTTTCCGTTCCGGGCTAGGGTTAGGGTTACGGAACGGCAAAGCTTAGAGCACGGGTGAGGGTACAGAAACGTGGGAGGGTCAGGCTACTTGCTGATGCTAGGGTTAGTGCCACCGAACGGGCCAGGATTAGGCTACGGCTTGGGGGTAAGGTGTAGGGCTGGTGGTGGGTTTCCGTTCCGGGCTAGGGTTAGGGTTACGGAACGGCAAGGCTTAGGGCACAGGTGAGGGTACGGAAACGTGGGAGGGTCAGGCTACATGCTGACGCAAGGGTCATTGCCACCGTACAGGCCAGGAGTAGGCTACGGCGTAGGTTAATGTGTAGGGCTGGTGGTGGGTTTCGGTTCCGGTCGAGGGTTAGGGTTAGGGAACGGCAAGGCTTAGGGCACAGGTGAGGGTCCGCAACCGTGGGAGGGTCAGGCTTCGTGCTGACGCACTGGTCTGTGCCAGCGTACGGGCCAGGAGTAGGCTACGGCTTGGGGGTAAGGTGTAGGGCTGGTGGTGGGTTTCCGTTCCGGGCTACGGTTAGGGTTAGGGAACGGCAAGGCTTAGGGCACAGGTGAGGGTACGGAAACGTGGGAGGGTCAGGCTACGTGATGATGCACGGGTCAGTGCCAGCGTACTGGCCAGGAGTAAGCTACGGCTTGGGGGTTAGTTGTACGGCTGGTGGTGGGTTTCCGTTCCGGGCTAGGGTTAGGGTTAGGGAACGGCAAGGCTTAGGGCACAGGTGAGGGTACGGAAACGTGGGAGGGTCAGGCTACGTGCTGACGCATGGGTCAGTGCCAGCGTACGGGCCAGGAGTAGGCTACGGCTTTGGGGTAAGTTGTAGGGCTGGTGGTGGGTTTCCGTTCCGGGCTAGGGTTAGGGTTAGGGAACGGCAAGGCTTAGGGCACAGGTGAGGGTCCACAAACGTGAGAGGGTCAGGCTTCGTGATGACGCACGGGTCTGTGCCAGCGTACGGGCCAGAAGTAGGCTACGGCTTGGGGGTAAGGTGTAGGGCTGGTGGTGGGTTTCCGTTCCGGGCTACGGTTAGGTTTAGGGAACGGCAAGGCTTAGGGCACAGGTGAGGGTACGGAAACGTGGGAGCGTCAGGCTACGTGATGATGCACGTGTCAGTGCCAGCGTACTGGCCAGGAGTAAGCTACGGATTGGGGGTTAGGTGTACGGCTGGTTGTGGGTTTCCGTTCCGCGCTAGGGTTAGGTTTAGGGAACGGCAAGGCTTAGGGCACATGTGAGGGTACGGAAACGTGGGAGGGTCAGGCTACATGCTGACGCATTGGTCAGTGCCAGCGTATGGGCCAGGAATAGGCTATGGCTTGGGGGTAAGCTGTAGGGCTGGTGGTGGGTTTCGGTTCCGGACTAGGGTTAGGGTTAGGGAACGGCAAGGCTTAGGGCACAGGTGAGGGTACGGAAACGTGTGAGGGTCAGGCTACGTGCTGAGGCACGTGTCAGTGCCAGCGTACGTGCCAGGAGTAGGCTACGGCGTAGGGTATGGTGTAAGGCTGCTGATGGGTTTCTGTTTTGGCTAGGGTGAGCGTGAGGGAACGGCAAGCCTTAGGGCTCAGGTGATGGTACGGAAACGTGGGAAGGTCAGGCTACGTGCTGACGCACGTTTCAGGGCCAGCGTACGTGCCAGGAGTAGGCTACGGCCTAGGGCAAGGTGTGGGGCTGGTAGTGCGTTTCCGTTCCGGGCTTGGGTTAGGGTTAGGGAAAGGCAAGTCTTAGGGCCCAGGTGAGGTTACGGAAACGTGGGAGGGTCAGGCTACGTGCTGACGCACGGTTCAGTGCCAGCGATCGGGCAGGAGTAGGCTACGGCTTGGGGGTTAGTTGTAGGGCTGGTGGTGGGTTTCCGTTCCGGGCTAGAGTTAGTGTCAGGGAACAGGAAGGCTTAGGGCATAGGTGAGGGTACGGAAACCTGGGAGGGTCAGGCTACATGCTGACGCATGGTTCAGTGCCAGCGAACCCGCCAGGAGTAGGCTACGGCTTGGGGGTTAGGTGTAGGGCTGGTGGTGGGTTTCCGTTCCGGGCTAGGGTTAGTGTGAGGGAACAGGAAGGCTTAGGGCACAGGTGACGTTACGGTAACGTGGGAATTTCAGGCTACGTGCTGAAGCACAGGTCAGTGCCCGCGAATGGTCCAGGTGTAGGCTACGGCATAGGGTAAGGTGTAGGGCTGGTGGTGGGTTTCTGTTCCGGGCTAGGGTTAAGGTTAGGGAACGGCAAGGCTTAGGGCACAGGTGAGGGTATGGAAACGTGGGAGGGTCAGGCTATGTGCTGACGCACGGGTCAGTGCCAGCGTACGGGCCAGGAGTAGGCTACGGCGTAGTGTAAGGTGTAGGGCTGGTGGTAGGTTTTCGTTCGGGGCTACAGTTACGTTTAGGGAATGGCAAGGCTTAGGGCACATGTGAGGGTACGGAAACGTGGGAGAGTATGGCTACGTGCTGAAGCACGGGTCAGTGCCAGGGTACGGGCAAGGAGTAGTCTACCGCATAGTGTAAGGTGTAGGACGGGTGGTGGGTCTCCGTTCCGGGCTAGGGTTAGCGTAAGGGAACGGCAAGGCTTAGGGCACAGGGGAGGGTACGGAAAAGTGGGAGGGTCAGGCTACGTGATTACGCACGGGTCAGTGCCAGCGTACGGGCCAGGAGTAGGCTACTGTGTAGCGTATGGTGTAGGGCTGGTGGTGGGTTTCCATTCCGGGCTAGGGTTCGGGTTACAGAACGGCAAGGCTTAGGGCACAGGAGAGGGTACGGAAACGTGGGAGGTTCAGGCTACATGCTGACGCAAGGATCAGTGCCACCGTACAGGCTAGGAGTAGGCTACGGCGTAGGGTAAGGTTTAGGGCTGGTGGTGGGTTTCCGTTCCGGGCTAGGGTTAGGGTTAGGGAACGGCAAGGCTTAGGGCACAGGTGAGGGTACGGAAACGTGGGAGGGTCAGGCTACGTGCTGATGAAAGGGTCAGTGCCTGCGTACGGGCCAGGAATAGGCTACGGCTTGGGGTAAGGTGTAGGGCTGGTTGTGGGTTTCTGTTCCGGGCTAGGGTTAGGGTTAGGGAACGGCAAGGCTTAGGGCACAGGTGTGCTTACCGAAACGTGGGAGGGTCAGGCTACATGCTGACACACGGGTCAGTGCCAGCGTACGGGCCAGGACTCGGCTACGGCATACGATAAGGTGTAGAGCTGGTGGTGAGATTCCGTGCCGGGCTAGGGTTAGGGTTAGTGAACGGCAAGGCTTAGGGCACAGGTGACGGTACGGAAACGTGGGAGGGTCAGTCTACTTGCTGATGAAAGGGTCAGTGCCTGCGTATGAGTCAGGAATAGGCTACGGCGTAGGGAAAGGTGTAGGGCTGGTGGTGGGTTTCGGTTCCGGGCTAGGGTTAGGGTTTGGGAACGGCAAGTCTTAGGGCACAGGTGAGTGTCCGCAAACGTGGGAGGGTCAGGCTTCGTGCTGACGCACGGGTCTGTGCCAGCGTATGGGCCAGGAGTAGGCTACGGCTTGGCGGTAGGTTGTAGGGCTGGTGGTGGTTTTCCGTTCCGGGCTACGGTTATGGTTAGGGAACGGCAAGGCTTAGGGCACAGGTGAGGGTACGGAAACGTGGGAGGGTCAGGCTACGTGATGATGCACGGGTCAGTGCCAGCGTACTGGCCAGGAGTAAGCTACGGCTTGGGGGTTAGGTGTAGAGCTGGTGGTGGGTTTCCGTTCCGGGCTAGGGTTAGGGTTAGGGAACGGCAAGGCTTAGGGCACAGGTGAGGGTACGGAAACGTGGGAGGGTCAGGCTACGTGCTGATGAAAGGGTCAGTGCCTGAGTACGGGCCAGGAATAGGCTACGGCGTAGGGAAAGGTGTAGGGCTGGTGGTGGGTTTCTGTTCCGGGCTAGGGTTAGGGTTAGGGAATGGCAAGGCTTAGGGCACAGGTGATGGTACGAAAAAGTGGGAAGGTCAGGCTACGTGCTGACGCATGGGTCAGTGCCAGCATATGGGCCAGGCGTATGCTACGGCGTAGGGAAAGGTGTAGGCCTGGTGGTGGGTTTTCGTTCCGGGCTATGGTTAGGGATACGGAACGGCAAGGCTTAGGGCACATGTGAGGGTACAGAAATGTGGGAGGGTCTGGCTACGTGCTGACGCACGGGTCAGTGCCAGGGTACAGGCAAGGAGTAGGCTATGGCATAGGCTAAGGAGTAGGGCTGGTGGTGGGTTTCCGTTCTGAGCTAGGGCTAGGGTAAGGGAACGGCAAGGCTTAGGGCACAGGTGAGGGTACGGAAAAGCGGGAGGGTCAGGCTACGTGATGACGCACGGTTCAGTGCCAGCGTACGGGCCAGGAGTAGGCTACGGCATAGGGAAAGGTGTAGGGCTGGTGGTGGGTTTGCTTTCCGGGCTAGGTTTAGGGTTAGGGAACGTCAAGGCTTAGGGCACAGGTGAGGGTACGGAAACGTGAGAGTGTCAGGCTACATGCTGACGCACGGTTCAGTGCCAGCGTATGGGCCAGGAGTAGGCTACGGTGTAGGGTATGGTGTAGGGCTGGTGGTGGGTTTCCGTTCCGGGCTAGGGTTAGTGTTAGGGAACGGCAAAGCTTAGGGCACAGGTGAGGGTACGGAAACGTGGGAGGATCAGGCTACGTGCTGACGCACGGGTCAGTGCCAGCGTACAGTCCAGGAGTAGGCTAAGGCTTGTGGCTAAGTTTTAGGGCTGGTGGTGGCTTTCTGTTTGGGGCTATGGTTAGGGTTAGAGAACGGCAAGGCTTAGGGCACAGGTGAGGGTACAGAAACGTGTGAGGGTCAGGATACGTGCTGACGCACGTGTCAGTGCCAGCGTACGTGCCAGGAGTAGGCTACGGCGTAGGGCAAGGTGTGGGGCTGCTAGTGCGTTTCCGTTCCGGGCTTGGGTTAGGGTTAGGGAAAGGCAAGGCTTAGGGCCCAGGTGAGGGTACGGAAACGTGGGAGGGTCAGGCTACGTGCTGACGCACGGTTCAGTGCCAGCGATCCGGGCTGGAGTAGGCTACGACTTGGGGGTTAGGTGTAGGGCTGGTGGTGTGTTTCCGTTCCGGGCTAGAGTTAGTGATAGGGAACAGGAAGGCTTAGGGCATAGGTGAGGGTACGGAAACCTGGGAGGCTCAGGCTATGTGCTGACGCACGGTTCAGTGCCAGCGAACCCGCCAGGATTAGGCTACGGCTTGGGGGTTAGGTGTAGGGCTGGTGGTGGGTTTCCGTTCCGGGCTAGGGTTAGTGTGAGGGAACAGGAAGTCTTAGGGCACAGGTGACGTTACGGTAACGTGGGAAGTTCAGGCTACGTGGTGACGCACAGGTCAGTGCCAGCGTATGGACCATGAGAAGGCTACGGCTTGCGGGTAAGGTGTAGGGCTTGTGGTGGGTTTCCGTTCTGGGCTAGGGTTAGGGTTAGGGAACTGCAAGGTTTAGGGCACATGTGAGGGTACGGCAACGTGGCAGGGTCAGGATACGTTCTGACGCACGGGTCAGTGCCAGCGTATGGACCAGGAGTAGGCTACGGCTTGGGGGTAAGTTGTAGGGCTGGTGGTGGGTTTCCGTTCCGGGCTACAGTTAGGGTTAGGGAAGGGCAAAGCTTAGGGCACAGGTGAGGGTACGGAAACGGGGGAGGGTCAGGCTACGTGATGACGCACGGGTCAGTGCCAGTGTACCGGCCAGGAGAAGGCTACGGCTTGGGGGTAAGTTGTAGGGCTGGTGGTGGGTTTCCATTCAGGGCTAGGGTTAGGGTTAGGGAACGGCAAGGCTTACGGCACAGGTGAGGGTACGGAAACGTGGGAGGGACTGGCTACGTGCTGACGCACGGGTCAGTGCCAGCATTCGGGTCAGGAGTAGGCTACGGCGTAGCGTAAGGTGTAGGGCTGGTGGTGGGTTTCCGTTCCGGGCTAGGGTAAGGGTTAGGGAACGGCAAGGCTTACAGCACAGGTGAGGGTTCGGAAACGTGAGAGGGTTAGGCTACGTGCTGACGCATGGGTCAGTTCCAGCCTACGGGCCAGGAGTATGCTACGGCGTAGGGTAAGGTGTAGGGCTGGTGGTGGGATTCCATTCATGGGCTAGGGTTAAGGTTAGGAAACGGCAAGGCTTAGGGCCCAGGTGAGGGTACGGAAACGTGGGAGGGTCAGACTACGTGCTGACGCATGGGTCAGTGCCAGCGTACCGGCCAGGAGTAGGCTACGTCTTGTGGGTTAGATGTAGGGCTGGTGGTGGATTTCAATTCCAGGCTAGGGTTAGGGTTAGGGAACGGCAAGGCTTAGGGCACAGGTGAGGGTACGGAAACGTGTGAGGGTCAGGCTACGTGCTGACGCACGGGTCAGTGCGAGTGTACGGGCAAGGAGTAGGCTACGGTGTAGGGTAAGGTGTAGGGCTGTTGGTGGGTTTCTGTTCCGGGCTAGGGTTAGTGTTAGGGAACGGCAAGGCTTAGGGCACAGGTGAGGGTACAGAAAAGTTGGAGGTTCAGGCTACGTGCTAATGCAAACGTCAGTGCCAGCATACGGGCCAGGAGTAGGCTACGTCGTAGAAAAAGGTGTATGGCTGGTGGTGGTTTTCTGTTCCGGGCTAGGGTTAGGGTTAGGGAACGGCAAGGCTTAGGGCACAGTTGAGGTTACGGAAACGTGGGAGGGTCAGGCTACGTGCTGACGCATGGGTCAGTGCCAGCGTACTGGCCAGGAGTAGGCTATGGTTTGGGCGTTAGGTGTAGGGCTGGTGGTGTTTTTCCTTTCCGTACTAGGGTTAGGGTTAGGGAACGGCAAGCCTTAGGGCACAGGTGAGGTTACGGAAATGTGGGAATGTCAGGCTACGTGCTGACGCACGTGTCAGTGCCAGTGTATGGGCCAGGAGTAGGTGACGGCGTAAGGTAACGTGTAGGGCTGGTGGTGGGTTTCCGTTCCGGGCTAGGGTTAGTGTTAGGGAACTGCAAGGCTTAGGGCATAGGTGAGGGTACGGAAACGTGGGAGGGTCAGGCTACGTGCTGACGCACGGGTCAATGCCATCGTTCGGGCAAGGATTAGGCTACGGCGTACGGTAAGGTGTAGGGCTGGTGGTGGTTTTCCGTTCCGGGCTAGGGTTAGGGTTAGGGAACGGCAAGGCTTAGGGCACAGGTGAGGGTACGGAAACGTGGGCGGGTCAGGCTACGTGCTGACGTACGGGTCACTGCCAGCGTATGGACCAGGAGTAGGCTACGGCGTAGGGTAAGGTGTAAGGCTGGTGGTGGGTTTTCGTTCCGGGCTATGGTTAGGGTTAGGGAACGGCAATGCTTAGGGCACAGGTGTGGGTACGGAAACGTGGGAGGGTCAGGCTACGTGCTGACGCACGGGTCAGTGCCAGCGTACGGGCCAGGAGTAGGCTACGGCTTGTGGGTAAGGTTTAGGGCTGGTGTTGTGTTTCCGTTCCGGGCTAGGGTTAGGGTTAGGGAACGGCAAGGCTTAGGGTACAGGTGAGTGTACGGTAACATGGGAGGTTTAGGCTACGTGCTGAAGCACGGGTCATTACCCGCGTACGGGCCAGGTGTAGGCTACGTCATAGGGTAAGGTGTAGGGCTGGTGGTGAGTTTTCGTTCCGGGCTAGGGTTAGGGTTAGGGAACGGCAAGGCTTAGGGCACAGGTGAGGTTACGGAAACGTGGGAGGGTCAGGCTATGTGCTGACGCACAGGTCAGGGACAGCAGATGGGCCAGGAGTAGGCTACGGCGTGATGGTAAGGTGTAGGGCTGGTGGTGGGTTTCTCTTCCAGGCTAGGGTTAGGGTTAGCGAACGTCAAGGCTTAGGGCACAGGAGAGGGTATGGAAACTTGGGAGGGTCAGGCTACGTGCTGACGCAAGGATCAGTGCCAGCGTATGGGCCAGGAATATGCTACGGCGTAGGGTAGAGTGTAGGGCTGGTGGTTGGATTCTGTTCCAGGCTAGGGTTAGGGTTAGGGAACGGCAAAGCTTAGGGCACAGGTGAGGGTACGGAAACGTGGGAGGGTCAGGGTACGTGCTGACGCACGTGTCAGTGCCAGCGTACCGGCCAGGAGTAGGCTACGGCTTGGGGGTTAGATGTAGGGCTGGTGGCGGGTTTCCATTCAAGGCCAGGGTTATGGTTAGCGAACGGCAAGGCTTAGGGCACAGGTGAGGGTACGGAAACGTGGGAGGGTCAGGCTACATGGTGACGCACGGGTCAGTGCCAGCCTACGGTGCAGGAGTAGGCTATGGTTTGGGCGTTAGATTTAGGGCTGGTGGTGGATTTCCGTTCCGTACTAGGGTTAGGGTTAGGGAACGGCAAGCCTTAGGTCACAGGTGAGGGTACGGAAATGTGGTAATGTAAGGCTAAGTGCTGACGCACATGTCAGTGCCTGTGTACGGGCCAGGAGTAGGCGAAGGCGTAGGGTAAGGTGTAGAGCTGGTGGTGGGTTTCCGTTGCAGTCTAGGGTTAGGGTTAGGGAACGGCAAGTCTTAGGGCACAGGTGAGGGTACGGTAACATGGGAGGGTCAGGCTACGTGCTGAAGCACAGGTCAGTGCCCGTGTACGGGCCAGGTGTAGGCTACGGCATAGGGTAAGGTGTAGGGCTGGTGGTGGGTTTCCGTTCAGGGCTAGGGTTAAGGTTAGGGAACGGCAAGGCTTAGGACACAGCTGAGGTTACGGAAACGTGGGAGGGTCAGGCTACGTGCTGACGCACGTGTCAGTGCCAGCATATGGGCCAGGAGTAGGCTACGGCGTGGTGGTAAGTTGTAGGGCTGGTGGTGGGTTTCCGTTCCGGGCTAGGGTTAGGGTTAGTGAACGGCAAGGCTTAGGGCACAGGTGAGGGTACGGAAACGTGGGAGGGTCAGGCTACGTGCTGATGAAAGTGTCAGTGCCTGCGTACGAGCCACGAACAGGCTACGGCGTAGGGAAAGGTGTAGGGCTGGTGGTGGGATTCCGTTCCGGGCTAGGGTTAGGGTTAGGGAACGGCAAGTCTTAGGGCACAGGTGAGGGTCCGCAAACGTGGGAGGGTCAGGCTACGTGCTGAAGCACATGTCAGTGCCTGCGTATGGGCCAGGTGTAGGCTACGGCATAGGGTAAGGTGTAGTGCTGGTGGTGGGTTTCCGTTCCGGACTCAGGTTAGTGTTACGGAATGGCAAGGCTTAGGGCCCAGGTGAGGGTACGGAAACGTGGGAGGGTCAAACTACATGCTGACGCAGGGGTCAGTGCGAGCGTACGGGCGAGGAGTAGGCTACCCAGTAGGGAAAGGTTTAGGGATGGTGGTGGGTTTCCGTTCCGGGTTAGGGTTTTGGTTAGGGAACGGCAAGGCTTAGGGCACAGGTGAGGGTACAGAAACGTGGGCGGGTCAGGCTACGTGCTGACGCACGGGTCAGTGCCAGCGTACGGGCCAGGAGTAGGCTACGGCGTAGGGTAAGGTGTAGGGCTGGTGGTGGGTTTTCGTTCCGGGCGACGGTTAGGGTTAGGGAACGGCAAGGCTTAGGGCACAGGTGAGGGTACGGAAACGTGGGAGGGTCTGGCTACGTGCTGAAGCACGGGTCAGTGCCAGGGTACGGGCAAGGAGTAGGCTACGGCAGAGGGTAAGGTGTAGGGCGGGTGGTGGGATTCCGTTCCGGGCTAGGGTTAGGGTAAGGGAAGGGAAAGACTTAGGGCACAGGTGAGGGTACGGATAAGTGGGAGGGTCAGGCTACGTGATGATGCACGGGTCAGTGCCAGTGTACGGGCCAGGAGTAGGCTACGGCGTAGGGAAAGGTGTAGGGCTGGTGTTGGGTTTGCGTTCCGGGCTAGGGTTAGGGTTAGGGAACGTCAAGGCTTAGGGCACAGGTGAGGGTACGGAAACGTGAGAGGGTCAGGCTACATGCTAACGCACGGTTCAGTGCCAGCGTACGGTCCAGGAGTAGGCTACGGTGTAGGGTATGGTGTAGGGCTGGTGGTGGGTTTCCGTTCCGGGCTAGGGTTAGGGTTAGGGAACGGCAAGGCTTAGGGCACAGGTGAGGGTACGGAAATGTGGGAAGGTCAGGCTACGTGCTGACACACGGGTCAGTGTCAGCGTACGGGCCAGGAGTAGGCTACGGCGTAGGGTAAGGTGTAGGGCTGGTGGTGGATTTCCATTCCGGGCTAGGGTTAGGGATAGGGAAAGGCAAGGTTTAGGGCACAGGTGAGGGTACGGAAAGGTGGGAGGGTCAGGCTACGTGCTGACGCACGGGTCAGTGCCAGTGTACGGACCAGGAGTAGGCTACGGCTTGGGGGTAAGTTGTAGGGCTGGTGGTGGGTTTCCGTTTCGGGCTAGGGTTAGGGTTAGGCAACGGCAAGGCTTAGGGCACAGGTAAGGGTACGGAAACTTGGGAGGTTCAGGCTACTTGCTGACCCATGTGTCAGTGCCAGCGTATGGGCCATGAGTAGTCTAAGGCTTGGGGGTAAGATGTAGGGCTGGTGGTCCGTTTCCGTTCCGGGCTAGGGTTAGGGTAATGGAACGGCAAGGCTTAGGGCACTGGTGAGGGTTACGGAAACGTGGGAGGGTCAGGCTACGTGCTGACGCACGGGTCAGTGTCCGCGTATGGTCCAGGAGTAGGCTACGGCATACGGTAAAGTGTAGGGCTGGTGGTGGGTTTCCGTTCCGGGCTAGGGTTAGGGTTATGGAACGGCAAGGCTTAGGGCACAGGTGAGGGTACGGAAACGTGGGAGCGTCAGGCTACGTGCTGACGCATGGGTCAGTGCCAGCGTACAGGCCAGGAGTAGGCTACGGCATAGGTTAAGGTCTAGGGCTGGTGGTGGGTTTCCGTTCCAGGCTAGGGTTAGGGTAAGGGAAAGGCAAGGCTTAGGGCCCAGGTGAGGGTACGGAAACGTGGGAGGGTCAGGCTACGTGCTGACGCACGGGTCAGTTCCATCGTACCGGCCAGGAGTAGGCTACGGCTTGGGGGTTAGTGTAGGGCTGGTGGTGGTTTTCCGTTCCGGGATAGGGTTAGTGTTAGGGAAGAGCAAGGCTTAGGGCATAGGTGAGGGTACGGAAACGTGGGAGGGTCAGGCTACGTGCTGACGCATGGGTCAGTGCCAGCGTACGGGCCAGGAGTAGGCTATGGCTTGTGGGTTAGGTGTAGGGCTTGTGGTGTGTTTCTGTCCCGTACTAGGGTTAGGGTTAGGGAACGGCAAGGCTTAGGGCACAGGTGACGTTACGGTAACGTGGGAAGGTCAGGCTACATGCTGACGCACAGGTCAGTGCCAGCGTATGGACCATGAGTAGGCTATGGCTTGGGGGTAAGGTGTAGGGCTTGTGGTGGGTTTCCGTTCCGGGCTAGGGTTAGGGTTAGGGAATGGCAAGGTTTAGGGCACAGGTGAGGGTACAGCAACGTGGCAGGTTCAGGATCCGTTCTGACGCACGGGTCAGTGCCAGCGTATGGACCAGGAGTAGGCTACAGTTGGGGGTAAGGTGTAGGGCTCTTGGTGGGTTTCCGTTCCGGGCTACAGTTAGGGTTAGGGAACGGCAAAGCATAGGGCACATGTGAGGGTACGGAAACGAGGGAGGTTCAGGCTACGTGATGACGAACGTGTCAGTGCCAGCGTACCGGCCAGGTGTAGGCTACGGTTTGGTGGTTAGGTGTAGGGCTGGTGGTGGGTTTCCATTCCAGGCTAGGGTTAGTGTTAGGGAACAGCAAGACTTACGGCATAGGTGAGGGTACGGAAACGTGGGAGGGTCAGGCTACGTGCTGACGCACGGGTCAATGCCAGCGTTCGGGCAAGGATTAGGCTACGGCGTACGGTAAGGTGTAGGGCTGGTGGTGGGTTTCCGTTCCAGGCTAGGGTTAGTGTTAGGGAACGGCAAGGCTTAGGGCCCAGGTGAGGGTACGGAAACGTGAGAGGGTCAAACTACATACTGACGCACGGGTCAGTGCGAGCGTACGGGCGAAGAGTAGGCTACCCAGTAGGGAAAGGTTTACGGCTGGTGGTGGGTTTCTGTTCCGGGCTAGGGTTAGGGTGAGGGAACGGCAAGGCTTAGGGCCCAGGTGAGGGTACGGAAACGTGGGAGGGTCAGGCTACGTGCTGACGCACGGGTCAGTGCCAGTGTACGGGCCAGGAGTATGCTACGGCATAGGGTTAGGTGTAGGGCTGCTGGTGGGTTTCCGTTCCTGGCTAGGGTTAGGGTGAGGGAACGACAAGGCTTAGGGCACAGTTGAGGTTATGGAAACGTGGGAGGGTGTGGCTACGTGCAGACTCACGGGTCAGTGCCAGCGTACGGGCCAGGAGTATGCTACGGCGTAGGGTAAGGTGTAGGGCTGGTGGTGGGATTCCATTCATGGGCTAGGGTTAGGGTTAGGGAACGGCAAGGCTCAGGGCCCAGGTGAGGGTACGGAAACGTGGAAGGGTCAGGCTACATGCTGACGCACGGGTCTGTGCCAGCGTACGGGACAGGACTAGGCTACGGCATACGATAAGGTGTAGGACTGGTGGTGGGTTTCCATTCAAGGCTAGGGTTAGGGTTAGGGAACGGCAAGGCTTAGGGCACAGGTGAGGGTACGGAAACGTGGGAGGGTCAGGCTACGTGATGACGCATGGGTCAGTGCCAGCGTACGGGCCAGGAGTAGGCTATTGTTTGGGCGTTAGGTGTAGGGCTGGTGGTGGGTTTCCGTTCCATACTAGGTTTAGGGTTAGGGAACGGCAAGGCTTAGGGCGCAGGTGATGGTACGGAAATGTGGGAAGATCAGGCTATGTGCTGATGCACGGGTCAGTGCCAGAGTACAGGCCAGGAGTAGGCTACGGCGTAGGATATGGTGTAGGGCTGGTGGTGGGTTTCCGTTCCGGTCTAGGGTTAGGGTTAGGGAACGGCAAGGCTTAGGGCACAGTTGAGGGTACGGAAACGTGGGAGGGTCAGGCTACGTGCTGACGCACGTGTCAGTGCCAGCGTTCGGGCCAGGAGTAGGCTACGGCGTAGGGTAAGGTGTAGGGCTGGTGGTGGGTTTCGGTTCCGGGCTACGGTTATTGTTAGGGAACGGCAAGGCTTAGGGCCCAGGTGAGGGTATGGAAACGTGGGAGTGTCAAACTAAATGCTGACGCACGGGTTAGTGCGAGCGTACGGGCGAGGAGTAGGCTACGGAGTAGGGAAAGGTTTAGGGCTGGTGGTGGTTTTCCGTTCCGGGCTAGGGTTAGGGTTAGGGAACGGCAAGGCTTAGGGCACAGGTGAGGGTACGGAAACGTGGGCGGGTCAGGCTACGTGCTGACGTACGGGTCACTGCCAGCGTATGGACCAGGAGTAGGCTACGACGTAGGGTAAGGTGTAAGGCTGGTGGTGGGTTTTCGTTCCGGGCTATGGTTAGGGTTAGGGAACGGCAATGCTTAGGGCACAGGTGAGGGTACGGAAACGTGGGAGGGTCAGGCTACGTGCTGACGCACGGGTCAGTGCCAGCGTACGGGCCAGGAGTAGGCTACGGCTTGTGGGTAAGGTTTAGGGCTGGTGGTGTGTTTCCGTTCCGGGCTAGGGTTAGGGTTAGGGAACGGCAAGGCTTAGGGTACAGGTGAGTGTACGGTAACATGGGAGGTTTAGGCTACGTGCTGAAGCACGGGTCATTACCCGCGTACGGGCCAGGTGTAGGCTACGTCATAAGGTAAGGTGTAGGGCTGGTGGTGAGTTTTCGTTCCGGGCTAGGGTTAGGGTTAGGGAACGGCAAGGCTTAGGGCACAGGTGCGGTTACGGAAACGTGGGAGGGTCAGGCTATGTGCTGACGCACGGGTCAGTGCCAGCAGATGGGCCAGGAGTAGGCTACGGCGTGGTGGTAAGGTGTAGGGCTGGTGGTGGGTTTCTCTTCCAGGCTAGGGTTAGGGTTAGCGAACGTCAAGGCTTAGGGCACAGGAGAGGGTATGGAAACTTGGGAGGGTCAGGCTACGTGCTGACGCAAGGATCAGTGCCAGCGTATGGGCCAGGAATATGCTACGGCGTAGGGTAGAGTGTAGGGCTGGTGGTTGGATTCTGTTCCGGGCTAGGGTTAGGGTTAGGGAACGGCAAAGCTTAGGGCACAGGTGAGGGTACGGAAACGTGGGAGGGTCAGGGTACGTGCTGACGCACGTGTCAGTGCCAGCGTACCGGCCAGGAGTAGGCTACGGCTTGGGGGTTAGATGTAGGGCTGGTGGCGGGTTTCCATTCAAGGCCAGGGTTATGGTTAGCGAACGGCAAGGCTTAGGGCACAGGTGAGGGTACGGAAACGTGGGAGGGTCAGGCTACATGGTGACGCACGGGTCAGTGCCAGCCTACGGTGCAGGAGTAGGCTATGGTTTGGGCGTTAGATTTAGGGCTGGTGGTGGATTTCCGTTCCGTACTAGGGTTAGGGTTAGGGAACGGCAAGCCTTAGGTCACAGGTGAGGGTACGGAAATGTGGTAATGTCAGGCTAAGTGCTGACGCACATGTCAGTGCCTGTGTACGGGCCAGGAGTAGGCGAAGGCGTAGGGTAAGGTGTAGAGCTGGTGGTGGGTTTCCGTTGCGGTCTAGGGTTAGGGTTAGGGAACGGCAAGTCTTAGGGCACAGGTGAGGGTACGGTAACATGGGAGGGTCAGGCTACGTGCTGAAGCACAGGTCAGTGCCCGTGTACGGGCCAGGTGTAGGCTACGGCATAGGGTAAGGTGTAGGGCTGGTGGTGGGTTTCCGTTCAGGGCTAGGGTTAAGGTTAGGGAACGGCAAGGCTTAGGACACAGCTGAGGTTACGGAAACGTGGGAGGGTCAGGCTACGTGCTGACGCACGTGTCAGTGCCAGCATATGGGCCAGGAGTAGGCTACGGCGTGGTGGTAAGTTGTAGGGCTGGTGGTGGGTTTCCGTTCCGGGCTAGGGTTAGGGTTAGTGAACGGCAAGGCTTAGGGCACAGGTGAGGGTACGGAAACGTGGGAGGGTCAGGCTACGTGCTGATGAAAGTGTCAGTGCCTGCGTACGAGCCACGAACAGGCTACGGCGTAGGGAAAGGTGTAGGGCTGGTGGTGGGATTCCGTTCCGGGCTAGGGTTAGGGTTAGGGAACGGCAAGTCTTAGGGCACAGGTGAGGGTCCGCAAACGTGGGAGGGTCAGGCTACGTGCTGAAGCACATGTCAGTGCCTGCGTATGGGCCAGGTGTAGGCTACGGCATAGGGTAAGGTGTAGTGCTGGTGGTGGGTTTCCGTTCCGGACTCAGGTTAGTGTTACGGAATGGCAAGGCTTAGGGCCCAGGTGAGGGTACGGAAACGTGGGAGGGTCAAACTACATGCTGACGCACGGGTCAGTGCGAGCGTACGGGCGAGGAGTAGGCTACCCAGTAGGGAAAGGTTTAGGGATGGTGGTGGGTTTCCGTTCCAGGTTAGGGTTTTGGTTAGGGAACGGCAAGGCTTAGGGCACAGGTGAGGGTACGGAAACGTGGGCGGGTCAGGCTACGTGCTGACGCACGGGTCAGTGCCAGTGTACGGGCCAGGAGTAGGCTACGGCGTAGGGTAAGGTGTAGGGCTGGTGGTGGGTTTTCGTTCCGGGCGACGGTTAGGGTTAGGGAACGGCAAGGCTTAGGGCACAGGTGAGGGTACGGAAACGTGGGAGGGTCTGGCTACGTGCTGAAGCACGGGTCAGTGCCAGGGTACGGGCAAGGAGTAGGCTACGGCAGAGGGTAAGGTGTAGGGCGGGTGGTGGGATTCCGTTCCGGGCTAGGGTTAGGGTAAGGGAAGGGAAAGACTTAGGGCACAGGTGAGGGTACGGATAAGTGGGAGGGTCAGGCTACGTGATGATGCACGGGTCAGTGCCAGTGTACGGGCCAGGAGTAGGCTACGGCGTAGGGAAAGGTGTAGGGCTGGTGTTGGGTTTGCGTTCCGGGCTAGGGTTAGGGTTAGGGAACGTCAAGGCTTAGGGCACAGGTGAGGGTACGGAAACGTGAGAGGGTCAGGCTACATGCTAACGCACGGTTCAGTGCCAGCGTACGGTCCAGGAGTAGGCTACGGTGTAGGGTATGGTGTAGGGCTGGTGGTGGGTTTCCGTTCCGGGCTAGGGTTAGGGTTAGGGAACGGCAAGGCTTAGGGCACAGGTGAGGGTACGGAAATGTGGGAAGGTCAGGCTACGTGCTGACACACGGGTCAGTGTCAGCGTACGGGCCAGGAGTAGGCTACGGCGTAGGGTAAGGTGTAGGGCTGGTGGTGGATTTCCATTCCGGGCTAGGGTTAGGGATAGGGAAAGGCAAGGTTTAGGGCACAGGTGAGGGTACGGAAAGGTGGGAGGGTCAGGCTACGTGCTGACGCACGGGTCAGTGCCAGTGTACGGACCAGGAGTAGGCTACGGCTTGGGGGTAAGTTGTAGGGCTGGTGGTGGGTTTCCGTTTTGGGCTAGGGTTAGGGTTAGGCAACGGCAAGGCTTAGGGCACAGGTAAGGGTACGGAAACTTGGGAGGTTCAGGCTACTTGCTGACCCATGTGTCAGTGCCAGCGTATGGGCCATGAGTAGTCTAAGGCTTGGGGGTAAGATGTAGGGCTGGTGGTCCGTTTCCGTTCCGGGCTAGGGTTAGGGTAATGGAACGGCAAGGCTTAGGGCACTGGTGAGGGTTACGGAAACGTGGGAGGGTCAGGCTACGTGCTGACGCACGGGTCAGTGTCCGCGTATGGTCCAGGAGTAGGCTACGGCATACGGTAAAGTGTAGGGCTGGTGGTGGGTTTCCGTTCCGGGCTAGGGTTAGGGTTATGGAACGGCAAGGCTTAGGGCACAGGTGAGGGTACGGAAACGTGGGAGCGTCAGGCTACGTGCTGACGCATGGGTCAGTGCCAGCGTACAGGCCAGGAGTAGGCTACGGCATAGGTTAAGGTCTAGGGCTGGTGGTGGGTTTCCGTTCCGGGCTAGGGTTAGGGTAAGGGAAAGGCAAGGCTTAGGGCCCAGGTGAGGGTACGGAAACGTGGGAGGGTCAGGCTACGTGCTGACGCACGGGTCAGTTCCATCGTACCGGCCAGGAGTAGGCTACGGCTTGGGGGTTAGTGTAGGGCTGGTGGTGGTTTTCCGTTCCGGGATAGGGTTAGTGTTAGGGAAGAGCAAGGCTTAGGGCATAGGTGAGGGTACGGAAACGTGGGAGGGTCAGGCTACGTGCTGACGCATGGGTCAGTGCCAGCGTACGGGCCAGGAGTAGGCTATGGCTTGTGGGTTAGGTGTAGGGCTTGTGGTGTGTTTCTGTCCCGTACTAGGGTTAGGGTTAGGGAACGGCAAGGCTTAGGGCACAGGTGACGTTACGGTAACGTGGGAAGGTCAGGCTACATGCTGACGCACAGGTCAGTGCCAGCGTATGGACCATGAGTAGGCTATGGCTTGGGGGTAAGGTGTAGGGCTTGTGGTGGGTTTCCGTTC
Source organism: Mesoplodon mirus (assembly GCF_964341445.2). Classification (NCBI taxonomy): domain Eukaryota; kingdom Metazoa; phylum Chordata; class Mammalia; order Artiodactyla; family Ziphiidae; genus Mesoplodon; species Mesoplodon mirus. The sequence continues at coordinate 366,083 of NW_028295441.1, read as the reverse complement.
CGGGCTAGGGTTAGGGTTAGGGAATGGCAAGGTTTAGGGCACAGGTGAGGGTACAGCAACGTGGCAGGTTCAGGATCCGTTCTGACGCACGGGTCAGTGCCAGCGTATGGACCAGGAGTAGGCTACAGTTGGGGGTAAGGTGTAGGGCTCTTGGTGGGTTTCCGTTCCGGGCTACAGTTAGGGTTAGGGAACGGCAAAGCATAGGGCACATGTGAGGGTACGGAAACGAGGGAGGTTCAGGCTACGTGATGACGAACGTGTCAGTGCCAGCGTACCGGCCAGGTGTAGGCTACGGTTTGGTGGTTAGGTGTAGGGCTGGTGGTGGGTTTCCATTCCAGGCTAGGGTTAGTGTTAGGGAACAGCAAGACTTACGGCATAGGTGAGGGTACGGAAACGTGGGAGGGTCAGGCTACGTGCTGACGCACGGGTCAATGCCAGCGTTCGGGCAAGGATTAGGCTACGGCGTACGGTAAGGTGTAGGGCTGGTGGTGGGTTTCCGTTCCAGGCTAGGGTTAGTGTTAGGGAACGGCAAGGCTTAGGGCCCAGGTGAGGGTACGGAAACGTGAGAGGGTCAAACTACATACTGACGCACGGGTCAGTGCGAGCGTACGGGCGAAGAGTAGGCTACCCAGTAGGGAAAGGTTTACGGCTGGTGGTGGGTTTCTGTTCCGGGCTAGGGTTAGGGTGAGGGAACGGCAAGGCTTAGGGCCCAGGTGAGGGTACGGAAACGTGGGAGGGTCAGGCTACGTGCTGACGCACGGGTCAGTGCCAGTGTACGGGCCAGGAGTATGCTACGGCATAGGGTTAGGTGTAGGGCTGCTGGTGGGTTTCCGTTCCTGGCTAGGGTTAGGGTGAGGGAACGACAAGGCTTAGGGCACAGTTGAGGTTATGGAAACGTGGGAGGGTGTGGCTACGTGCAGACTCACGGGTCAGTGCCAGCGTACGGGCCAGGAGTATGCTACGGCGTAGGGTAAGGTGTAGGGCTGGTGGTGGGATTCCATTCATGGGCTAGGGTTAGGGTTAGGGAACGGCAAGGCTCAGGGCCCAGGTGAGGGTACGGAAACGTGGAAGGGTCAGGCTACATGCTGACGCACGGGTCTGTGCCAGCGTACGGGACAGGACTAGGCTACGGCATACGATAAGGTGTAGGACTGGTGGTGGGTTTCCATTCAAGGCTAGGGTTAGGGTTAGGGAACGGCAAGGCTTAGGGCACAGGTGAGGGTACGGAAACGTGGGAGGGTCAGGCTACGTGATGACGCATGGGTCAGTGCCAGCGTACGGGCCAGGAGTAGGCTATTGTTTGGGCGTTAGGTGTAGGGCTGGTGGTGGGTTTCCGTTCCATACTAGGTTTAGGGTTAGGGAACGGCAAGGCTTAGGGCGCAGGTGATGGTACGGAAATGTGGGAAGATCAGGCTATGTGCTGATGCACGGGTCAGTGCCAGAGTACAGGCCAGGAGTAGGCTACGGCGTAGGATATGGTGTAGGGCTGGTGGTGGGTTTCCGTTCCGGTCTAGGGTTAGGGTTAGGGAACGGCAAGGCTTAGGGCACAGTTGAGGGTACGGAAACGTGGGAGGGTCAGGCTACGTGCTGACGCACGTGTCAGTGCCAGCGTTCGGGCCAGGAGTAGGCTACGGCGTAGGGTAAGGTGTAGGGCTGGTGGTGGGTTTCGGTTCCGGGCTACGGTTATTGTTAGGGAACGGCAAGGCTTAGGGCCCAGGTGAGGGTATGGAAACGTGGGAGTGTCAAACTAAATGCTGACGCACGGGTTAGTGCGAGCGTACGGGCGAGGAGTAGGCTACGGAGTAGGGAAAGGTTTAGGGCTGGTGGTGGTTTTCCGTTCCGGGCTAGGGTTAGGGTTAGGGAACGGCAAGGCTTAGGGCACAGGTGAGGGTACGGAAACGTGGGCGGGTCAGGCTACGTGCTGACGTACGGGTCACTGCCAGCGTATGGACCAGGAGTAGGCTACGACGTAGGGTAAGGTGTAAGGCTGGTGGTGGGTTTTCGTTCCGGGCTATGGTTAGGGTTAGGGAACGGCAATGCTTAGGGCACAGGTGAGGGTACGGAAACGTGGGAGGGTCAGGCTACGTGCTGACGCACGGGTCAGTGCCAGCGTACGGGCCAGGAGTAGGCTACGGCTTGTGGGTAAGGTTTAGGGCTGGTGGTGTGTTTCCGTTCCGGGCTAGGGTTAGGGTTAGGGAACGGCAAGGCTTAGGGTACAGGTGAGTGTACGGTAACATGGGAGGTTTAGGCTACGTGCTGAAGCACGGGTCATTACCCGCGTACGGGCCAGGTGTAGGCTACGTCATAAGGTAAGGTGTAGGGCTGGTGGTGAGTTTTCGTTCCGGGCTAGGGTTAGGGTTAGGGAACGGCAAGGCTTAGGGCACAGGTGCGGTTACGGAAACGTGGGAGGGTCAGGCTATGTGCTGACGCACGGGTCAGTGCCAGCAGATGGGCCAGGAGTAGGCTACGGCGTGGTGGTAAGGTGTAGGGCTGGTGGTGGGTTTCTCTTCCAGGCTAGGGTTAGGGTTAGCGAACGTCAAGGCTTAGGGCACAGGAGAGGGTATGGAAACTTGGGAGGGTCAGGCTACGTGCTGACGCAAGGATCAGTGCCAGCGTATGGGCCAGGAATATGCTACGGCGTAGGGTAGAGTGTAGGGCTGGTGGTTGGATTCTGTTCCGGGCTAGGGTTAGGGTTAGGGAACGGCAAAGCTTAGGGCACAGGTGAGGGTACGGAAACGTGGGAGGGTCAGGGTACGTGCTGACGCACGTGTCAGTGCCAGCGTACCGGCCAGGAGTAGGCTACGGCTTGGGGGTTAGATGTAGGGCTGGTGGCGGGTTTCCATTCAAGGCCAGGGTTATGGTTAGCGAACGGCAAGGCTTAGGGCACAGGTGAGGGTACGGAAACGTGGGAGGGTCAGGCTACATGGTGACGCACGGGTCAGTGCCAGCCTACGGTGCAGGAGTAGGCTATGGTTTGGGCGTTAGATTTAGGGCTGGTGGTGGATTTCCGTTCCGTACTAGGGTTAGGGTTAGGGAACGGCAAGCCTTAGGTCACAGGTGAGGGTACGGAAATGTGGTAATGTCAGGCTAAGTGCTGACGCACATGTCAGTGCCTGTGTACGGGCCAGGAGTAGGCGAAGGCGTAGGGTAAGGTGTAGAGCTGGTGGTGGGTTTCCGTTGCGGTCTAGGGTTAGGGTTAGGGAACGGCAAGTCTTAGGGCACAGGTGAGGGTACGGTAACATGGGAGGGTCAGGCTACGTGCTGAAGCACAGGTCAGTGCCCGTGTACGGGCCAGGTGTAGGCTACGGCATAGGGTAAGGTGTAGGGCTGGTGGTGGGTTTCCGTTCAGGGCTAGGGTTAAGGTTAGGGAACGGCAAGGCTTAGGACACAGCTGAGGTTACGGAAACGTGGGAGGGTCAGGCTACGTGCTGACGCACGTGTCAGTGCCAGCATATGGGCCAGGAGTAGGCTACGGCGTGGTGGTAAGTTGTAGGGCTGGTGGTGGGTTTCCGTTCCGGGCTAGGGTTAGGGTTAGTGAACGGCAAGGCTTAGGGCACAGGTGAGGGTACGGAAACGTGGGAGGGTCAGGCTACGTGCTGATGAAAGTGTCAGTGCCTGCGTACGAGCCACGAACAGGCTACGGCGTAGGGAAAGGTGTAGGGCTGGTGGTGGGATTCCGTTCCGGGCTAGGGTTAGGGTTAGGGAACGGCAAGTCTTAGGGCACAGGTGAGGGTCCGCAAACGTGGGAGGGTCAGGCTACGTGCTGAAGCACATGTCAGTGCCTGCGTATGGGCCAGGTGTAGGCTACGGCATAGGGTAAGGTGTAGTGCTGGTGGTGGGTTTCCGTTCCGGACTCAGGTTAGTGTTACGGAATGGCAAGGCTTAGGGCCCAGGTGAGGGTACGGAAACGTGGGAGGGTCAAACTACATGCTGACGCACGGGTCAGTGCGAGCGTACGGGCGAGGAGTAGGCTACCCAGTAGGGAAAGGTTTAGGGATGGTGGTGGGTTTCCGTTCCAGGTTAGGGTTTTGGTTAGGGAACGGCAAGGCTTAGGGCACAGGTGAGGGTACGGAAACGTGGGCGGGTCAGGCTACGTGCTGACGCACGGGTCAGTGCCAGTGTACGGGCCAGGAGTAGGCTACGGCGTAGGGTAAGGTGTAGGGCTGGTGGTGGGTTTTCGTTCCGGGCGACGGTTAGGGTTAGGGAACGGCAAGGCTTAGGGCACAGGTGAGGGTACGGAAACGTGGGAGGGTCTGGCTACGTGCTGAAGCACGGGTCAGTGCCAGGGTACGGGCAAGGAGTAGGCTACGGCAGAGGGTAAGGTGTAGGGCGGGTGGTGGGATTCCGTTCCGGGCTAGGGTTAGGGTAAGGGAAGGGAAAGACTTAGGGCACAGGTGAGGGTACGGATAAGTGGGAGGGTCAGGCTACGTGATGATGCACGGGTCAGTGCCAGTGTACGGGCCAGGAGTAGGCTACGGCGTAGGGAAAGGTGTAGGGCTGGTGTTGGGTTTGCGTTCCGGGCTAGGGTTAGGGTTAGGGAACGTCAAGGCTTAGGGCACAGGTGAGGGTACGGAAACGTGAGAGGGTCAGGCTACATGCTAACGCACGGTTCAGTGCCAGCGTACGGTCCAGGAGTAGGCTACGGTGTAGGGTATGGTGTAGGGCTGGTGGTGGGTTTCCGTTCCGGGCTAGGGTTAGGGTTAGGGAACGGCAAGGCTTAGGGCACAGGTGAGGGTACGGAAATGTGGGAAGGTCAGGCTACGTGCTGACACACGGGTCAGTGTCAGCGTACGGGCCAGGAGTAGGCTACGGCGTAGGGTAAGGTGTAGGGCTGGTGGTGGATTTCCATTCCGGGCTAGGGTTAGGGATAGGGAAAGGCAAGGTTTAGGGCACAGGTGAGGGTACGGAAAGGTGGGAGGGTCAGGCTACGTGCTGACGCACGGGTCAGTGCCAGTGTACGGACCAGGAGTAGGCTACGGCTTGGGGGTAAGTTGTAGGGCTGGTGGTGGGTTTCCGTTTTGGGCTAGGGTTAGGGTTAGGCAACGGCAAGGCTTAGGGCACAGGTAAGGGTACGGAAACTTGGGAGGTTCAGGCTACTTGCTGACCCATGTGTCAGTGCCAGCGTATGGGCCATGAGTAGTCTAAGGCTTGGGGGTAAGATGTAGGGCTGGTGGTCCGTTTCCGTTCCGGGCTAGGGTTAGGGTAATGGAACGGCAAGGCTTAGGGCACTGGTGAGGGTTACGGAAACGTGGGAGGGTCAGGCTACGTGCTGACGCACGGGTCAGTGTCCGCGTATGGTCCAGGAGTAGGCTACGGCATACGGTAAAGTGTAGGGCTGGTGGTGGGTTTCCGTTCCGGGCTAGGGTTAGGGTTATGGAACGGCAAGGCTTAGGGCACAGGTGAGGGTACGGAAACGTGGGAGCGTCAGGCTACGTGCTGACGCATGGGTCAGTGCCAGCGTACAGGCCAGGAGTAGGCTACGGCATAGGTTAAGGTCTAGGGCTGGTGGTGGGTTTCCGTTCCGGGCTAGGGTTAGGGTAAGGGAAAGGCAAGGCTTAGGGCCCAGGTGAGGGTACGGAAACGTGGGAGGGTCAGGCTACGTGCTGACGCACGGGTCAGTTCCATCGTACCGGCCAGGAGTAGGCTACGGCTTGGGGGTTAGTGTAGGGCTGGTGGTGGTTTTCCGTTCCGGGATAGGGTTAGTGTTAGGGAAGAGCAAGGCTTAGGGCATAGGTGAGGGTACGGAAACGTGGGAGGGTCAGGCTACGTGCTGACGCATGGGTCAGTGCCAGCGTACGGGCCAGGAGTAGGCTATGGCTTGTGGGTTAGGTGTAGGGCTTGTGGTGTGTTTCTGTCCCGTACTAGGGTTAGGGTTAGGGAACGGCAAGGCTTAGGGCACAGGTGACGTTACGGTAACGTGGGAAGGTCAGGCTACATGCTGACGCACAGGTCAGTGCCAGCGTATGGACCATGAGTAGGCTATGGCTTGGGGGTAAGGTGTAGGGCTTGTGGTGGGTTTCCGTTCCGGGCTAGGGTTAGGGTTAGGGAATGGCAAGGTTTAGGGCACAGGTGAGGGTACAGCAACGTGGCAGGTTCAGGATCCGTTCTGACGCACGGGTCAGTGCCAGCGTATGGACCAGGAGTAGGCTACAGTTGGGGGTAAGGTGTAGGGCTCTTGGTGGGTTTCCGTTCCGGGCTACAGTTAGGGTTAGGGAACGGCAAAGCATAGGGCACATGTGAGGGTACGGAAACGAGGGAGGTTCAGGCTACGTGATGACGAACGTGTCAGTGCCAGCGTACCGGCCAGGTGTAGGCTACGGTTTGGTGGTTAGGTGTAGGGCTGGTGGTGGGTTTCCATTCCAGGCTAGGGTTAGTGTTAGGGAACAGCAAGACTTACGGCATAGGTGAGGGTACGGAAACGTGGGAGGGTCAGGCTACGTGCTGACGCACGGGTCAATGCCAGCGTTCGGGCAAGGATTAGGCTACGGCGTACGGTAAGGTGTAGGGCTGGTGGTGGGTTTCCGTTCCAGGCTAGGGTTAGTGTTAGGGAACGGCAAGGCTTAGGGCCCAGGTGAGGGTACGGAAACGTGAGAGGGTCAAACTACATACTGACGCACGGGTCAGTGCGAGCGTACGGGCGAAGAGTAGGCTACCCAGTAGGGAAAGGTTTACGGCTGGTGGTGGGTTTCTGTTCCGGGCTAGGGTTAGGGTGAGGGAACGGCAAGGCTTAGGGCCCAGGTGAGGGTACGGAAACGTGGGAGGGTCAGGCTACGTGCTGACGCACGGGTCAGTGCCAGTGTACGGGCCAGGAGTATGCTACGGCATAGGGTTAGGTGTAGGGCTGCTGGTGGGTTTCCGTTCCTGGCTAGGGTTAGGGTGAGGGAACGACAAGGCTTAGGGCACAGTTGAGGTTATGGAAACGTGGGAGGGTGTGGCTACGTGCAGACTCACGGGTCAGTGCCAGCGTACGGGCCAGGAGTATGCTACGGCGTAGGGTAAGGTGTAGGGCTGGTGGTGGGATTCCATTCATGGGCTAGGGTTAGGGTTAGGGAACGGCAAGGCTCAGGGCCCAGGTGAGGGTACGGAAACGTGGAAGGGTCAGGCTACATGCTGACGCACGGGTCTGTGCCAGCGTACGGGACAGGACTAGGCTACGGCATACGATAAGGTGTAGGACTGGTGGTGGGTTTCCATTCAAGGCTAGGGTTAGGGTTAGGGAACGGCAAGGCTTAGGGCACAGGTGAGGGTACGGAAACGTGGGAGGGTCAGGCTACGTGATGACGCATGGGTCAGTGCCAGCGTACGGGCCAGGAGTAGGCTATTGTTTGGGCGTTAGGTGTAGGGCTGGTGGTGGGTTTCCGTTCCATACTAGGTTTAGGGTTAGGGAACGGCAAGGCTTAGGGCGCAGGTGATGGTACGGAAATGTGGGAAGATCAGGCTATGTGCTGATGCACGGGTCAGTGCCAGAGTACAGGCCAGGAGTAGGCTACGGCGTAGGATATGGTGTAGGGCTGGTGGTGGGTTTCCGTTCCGGTCTAGGGTTAGGGTTAGGGAACGGCAAGGCTTAGGGCACAGTTGAGGGTACGGAAACGTGGGAGGGTCAGGCTACGTGCTGACGCACGTGTCAGTGCCAGCGTTCGGGCCAGGAGTAGGCTACGGCGTAGGGTAAGGTGTAGGGCTGGTGGTGGGTTTCGGTTCCGGGCTACGGTTATTGTTAGGGAACGGCAAGGCTTAGGGCCCAGGTGAGGGTATGGAAACGTGGGAGTGTCAAACTAAATGCTGACGCACGGGTTAGTGCGAGCGTACGGGCGAGGAGTAGGCTACGGAGTAGGGAAAGGTTTAGGGCTGGTGGTGGTTTTCCGTTCCGGGCTAGGGTTAGGGTTAGGGAACGGCAAGGCTTAGGGTACAGGTGAGTGTACGGTAACATGGGAGGTTTAGGCTACGTGCTGAAGCACGGGTCATTACCCGCGTACGGGCCAGGTGTAGGCTACGTCATAAGGTAAGGTGTAGGGCTGGTGGTGAGTTTTCGTTCCGGGCTAGGGTTAGGGTTAGGGAACGGCAAGGCTTAGGGCACAGGTGCGGTTACGGAAACGTGGGAGGGTCAGGCTATGTGTTGACGCACGGGTCAGTGCCAGCAGATGGGCCAGGAGTAGGCTACGGCGTGGTGGTAAGGTGTAGGGCTGGTGGTGGGTTTCTCTTCCAGGCTAGGGTTAGGGTTAGCGAACGTCAAGGCTTAGGGCACAGGAGAGGGTATGGAAACTTGGGAGGGTCAGGCTACGTGCTGACGCAAGGATCAGTGCCAGCGTATGGGCCAGGAATATGCTACGGCGTAGGGTAGAGTGTAGGGCTGGTGGTTGGATTCTGTTCCGGGCTAGGGTTAGGGTTAGGGAACGGCAAAGCTTAGGGCACAGGTGAGGGTACGGAAACGTGGGAGGGTCAGGGTACGTGCTGACGCACGTGTCAGTGCCAGCGTACCGGCCAGGAGTAGGCTACGGCTTGGGGGTTAGATGTAGGGCTGGTGGCGGGTTTCCATTCAAGGCCAGGGTTATGGTTAGCGAACGGCAAGGCTTAGGGCACAGGTGAGGGTACGGAAACGTGGGAGGGTCAGGCTACATGGTGACGCACGGGTCAGTGCCAGCCTACGGTGCAGGAGTAGGCTATGGTTTGGGCGTTAGATTTAGGGCTGGTGGTGGATTTCCGTTCCGTACTAGGGTTAGGGTTAGGGAACGGCAAGCCTTAGGTCACAGGTGAGGGTACGGAAATGTGGTAATGTCAGGCTAAGTGCTGACGCACATGTCAGTGCCTGTGTACGGGCCAGGAGTAGGCGAAGGCGTAGGGTAAGGTGTAGAGCTGGTGGTGGGTTTCCGTTGCGGTCTAGGGTTAGGGTTAGGGAACGGCAAGTCTTAGGGCACAGGTGAGGGTACGGTAACATGGGAGGGTCAGGCTACGTGCTGAAGCACAGGTCAGTGCCCGTGTACGGGCCAGGTGTAGGCTACGGCATAGGGTAAGGTGTAGGGCTGGTGGTGGGTTTCCGTTCAGGGCTAGGGTTAAGGTTAGGGAACGGCAAGGCTTAGGACACAGCTGAGGTTACGGAAACGTGGGAGGGTCAGGCTACGTGCTGACGCACGTGTCAGTGCCAGCATATGGGCCAGGAGTAGGCTACGGCGTGGTGGTAAGTTGTAGGGCTGGTGGTGGGTTTCCGTTCCGGGCTAGGGTTAGGGTTAGTGAACGGCAAGGCTTAGGGCACAGGTGAGGGTACGGAAACGTGGGAGGGTCAGGCTACGTGCTGATGAAAGTGTCAGTGCCTGCGTACGAGCCACGAACAGGCTACGGCGTAGGGAAAGGTGTAGGGCTGGTGGTGGGATTCCGTTCCGGGCTAGGGTTAGGGTTAGGGAACGGCAAGTCTTAGGGCACAGGTGAGGGTCCGCAAACGTGGGAGGGTCAGGCTACGTGCTGAAGCACATGTCAGTGCCTGCGTATGGGCCAGGTGTAGGCTACGGCATAGGGTAAGGTGTAGTGCTGGTGGTGGGTTTCCGTTCCGGACTCAGGTTAGTGTTACGGAATGGCAAGGCTTAGGGCCCAGGTGAGGGTACGGAAACGTGGGAGGGTCAAACTACATGCTGACGCACGGGTCAGTGCGAGCGTACGGGCGAGGAGTAGGCTACCCAGTAGGGAAAGGTTTAGGGATGGTGGTGGGTTTCCGTTCCAGGTTAGGGTTTTGGTTAGGGAACGGCAAGGCTTAGGGCACAGGTGAGGGTACGGAAACGTGGGCGGGTCAGGCTACGTGCTGACGCACGGGTCAGTGCCAGTGTACGGGCCAGGAGTAGGCTACGGCGTAGGGTAAGGTGTAGGGCTGGTGGTGGGTTTTCGTTCCGGGCGACGGTTAGGGTTAGGGAACGGCAAGGCTTAGGGCACAGGTGAGGGTACGGAAACGTGGGAGGGTCTGGCTACGTGCTGAAGCACGGGTCAGTGCCAGGGTACGGGCAAGGAGTAGGCTACGGCAGAGGGTAAGGTGTAGGGCGGGTGGTGGGATTCCGTTCCGGGCTAGGGTTAGGGTAAGGGAAGGGAAAGACTTAGGGCACAGGTGAGGGTACGGATAAGTGGGAGGGTCAGGCTACGTGATGATGCACGGGTCAGTGCCAGTGTACGGGCCAGGAGTAGGCTACGGCGTAGGGAAAGGTGTAGGGCTGGTGTTGGGTTTGCGTTCCGGGCTAGGGTTAGGGTTAGGGAACGTCAAGGCTTAGGGCACAGGTGAGGGTACGGAAACGTGAGAGGGTCAGGCTACATGCTAACGCACGGTTCAGTGCCAGCGTACGGTCCAGGAGTAGGCTACGGTGTAGGGTATGGTGTAGGGCTGGTGGTGGGTTTCCGTTCCGGGCTAGGGTTAGGGTTAGGGAACGGCAAGGCTTAGGGCACAGGTGAGGGTACGGAAATGTGGGAAGGTCAGGCTACGTGCTGACACACGGGTCAGTGTCAGCGTACGGGCCAGGAGTAGGCTACGGCGTAGGGTAAGGTGTAGGGCTGGTGGTGGATTTCCATTCCGGGCTAGGGTTAGGGATAGGGAAAGGCAAGGTTTAGGGCACAGGTGAGGGTACGGAAAGGTGGGAGGGTCAGGCTACGTGCTGACGCACGGGTCAGTGCCAGTGTACGGACCAGGAGTAGGCTACGGCTTGGGGGTAAGTTGTAGGGCTGGTGGTGGGTTTCCGTTTTGGGCTAGGGTTAGGGTTAGGCAACGGCAAGGCTTAGGGCACAGGTAAGGGTACGGAAACTTGGGAGGTTCAGGCTACTTGCTGACCCATGTGTCAGTGCCAGCGTATGGGCCATGAGTAGTCTAAGGCTTGGGGGTAAGATGTAGGGCTGGTGGTCCGTTTCTGTTCCGGGCTAGGGTTAGGGTAATGGAACGGCAAGGCTTAGGGCACTGGTGAGGGTTACGGAAACGTGGGAGGGTCAGGCTACGTGCTGACGCACGGGTCAGTGTCCGCGTATGGTCCAGGAGTAGGCTACGGCATACGGTAAAGTGTAGGGCTGGTGGTGGGTTTCCGTTCCGGGCTAGGGTTAGGGTTATGGAACGGCAAGGCTTAGGGCACAGGTGAGGGTACGGAAACGTGGGAGCGTCAGGCTACGTGCTGACGCATGGGTCAGTGCCAGCGTACAGGCCAGGAGTAGGCTACGGCATAGGTTAAGGTCTAGGGCTGGTGGTGGGTTTCCGTTCCGGGCTAGGGTTAGGGTAAGGGAAAGGCAAGGCTTAGGGCCCAGGTGAGGGTACGGAAACGTGGGAGGGTCAGGCTACGTGCTGACGCACGGGTCAGTTCCATCGTACCGGCCAGGAGTAGGCTACGGCTTGGGGGTTAGTGTAGGGCTGGTGGTGGTTTTCCGTTCCGGGATAGGGTTAGTGTTAGGGAAGAGCAAGGCTTAGGGCATAGGTGAGGGTACGGAAACGTGGGAGGGTCAGGCTACGTGCTGACGCATGGGTCAGTGCCAGCGTACGGGCCAGGAGTAGGCTATGGCTTGTGGGTTAGGTGTAGGGCTTGTGGTGTGTTTCTGTCCCGTACTAGGGTTAGGGTTAGGGAACGGCAAGGCTTAGGGCACAGGTGACGTTACGGTAACGTGGGAAGGTCAGGCTACATGCTGACGCACAGGTCAGTGCCAGCGTATGGACCATGAGTAGGCTATGGCTTGGGGGTAAGGTGTAGGGCTTGTGGTGGGTTTCCGTTCCGGGCTAGGGTTAGGGTTAGGGAATGGCAAGGTTTAGGGCACAGGTGAGGGTACAGCAACGTGGCAGGTTCAGGATCCGTTCTGACGCACGGGTCAGTGCCAGCGTATGGACCAGGAGTAGGCTACAGTTGGGGGTAAGGTGTAGGGCTCTTGGTGGGTTTCCGTTCCGGGCTACAGTTAGGGTTAGGGAACGGCAAAGCATAGGGCACATGTGAGGGTACGGAAACGAGGGAGGTTCAGGCTACGTGATGACGAACGTGTCAGTGCCAGCGTACCGGCCAGGTGTAGGCTACGGTTTGGTGGTTAGGTGTAGGGCTGGTGGTGGGTTTCCATTCCAGGCTAGGGTTAGTGTTAGGGAACAGCAAGACTTACGGCATAGGTGAGGGTACGGAAACGTGGGAGGGTCAGGCTACGTGCTGACGCACGGGTCAATGCCAGCGTTCGGGCAAGGATTAGGCTACGGCGTACGGTAAGGTGTAGGGCTGGTGGTGGGTTTCCGTTCCAGGCTAGGGTTAGTGTTAGGGAACGGCAAGGCTTAGGGCCCAGGTGAGGGTACGGAAACGTGAGAGGGTCAAACTACATACTGACGCACGGGTCAGTGCGAGCGTACGGGCGAAGAGTAGGCTACCCAGTAGGGAAAGGTTTACGGCTGGTGGTGGGTTTCTGTTCCGGGCTAGGGTTAGGGTGAGGGAACGGCAAGGCTTAGGGCCCAGGTGAGGGTACGGAAACGTGGGAGGGTCAGGCTACGTGCTGACGCACGGGTCAGTGCCAGTGTACGGGCCAGGAGTATGCTACGGCATAGGGTTAGGTGTAGGGCTGCTGGTGGGTTTCCGTTCCTGGCTAGGGTTAGGGTGAGGGAACGACAAGGCTTAGGGCACAGTTGAGGTTATGGAAACGTGGGAGGGTGTGGCTACGTGCAGACTCACGGGTCAGTGCCAGCGTACGGGCCAGGAGTATGCTACGGCGTAGGGTAAGGTGTAGGGCTGGTGGTGGGATTCCATTCATGGGCTAGGGTTAGGGTTAGGGAACGGCAAGGCTCAGGGCCCAGGTGAGGGTACGGAAACGTGGAAGGGTCAGGCTACATGCTGACGCACGGGTCTGTGCCAGCGTACGGGACAGGACTAGGCTACGGCATACGATAAGGTGTAGGACTGGTGGTGGGTTTCCATTCAAGGCTAGGGTTAGGGTTAGGGAACGGCAAGGCTTAGGGCACAGGTGAGGGTACGGAAACGTGGGAGGGTCAGGCTACGTGATGACGCATGGGTCAGTGCCAGCGTACGGGCCAGGAGTAGGCTATTGTTTGGGCGTTAGGTGTAGGGCTGGTGGTGGGTTTCCGTTCCATACTAGGTTTAGGGTTAGGGAACGGCAAGGCTTAGGGCGCAGGTGATGGTACGGAAATGTGGGAAGATCAGGCTATGTGCTGATGCATGGGTCAGTGCCAGAGTACAGGCCAGGAGTAGGCTACGGCGTAGGATATGGTGTAGGGCTGGTGGTGGGTTTCCGTTCCGGTCTAGGGTTAGGGTTAGGGAACGGCAAGGCTTAGGGCACAGTTGAGGGTACGGAAACGTGGGAGGGTCAGGCTACGTGCTGACGCACGTGTCAGTGCCAGCGTTCGGGCCAGGAGTAGGCTACGGCGTAGGGTAAGGTGTAGGGCTGGTGGTGGGTTTCGGTTCCGGGCTACGGTTATTGTTAGGGAACGGCAAGGCTTAGGGCCCAGGTGAGGGTATGGAAACGTGGGAGTGTCAAACTAAATGCTGACGCACGGGTTAGTGCGAGCGTACGGGCGAGGAGTAGGCTACGGAGTAGGGAAAGGTTTAGGGCTGGTGGTGGTTTTCCGTTCCGGGCTAGGGTTAGGGTTAGGGAACGGCAAGGCTTAGGGCACAGGTGAGGGTACGGAAACGTGGGCGGGTCAGGCTACGTGCTGACGTACGGGTCACTGCCAGCGTATGGACCAGGAGTAGGCTACGACGTAGGGTAAGGTGTAAGGCTGGTGGTGGGTTTTCGTTCCGGGCTATGGTTAGGGTTAGGGAACGGCAATGCTTAGGGCACAGGTGAGGGTACGGAAACGTGGGAGGGTCAGGCTACGTGCTGACGCACGGGTCAGTGCCAGCGTACGGGCCAGGAGTAGGCTACGGCTTGTGGGTAAGGTTTAGGGCTGGTGGTGTGTTTCCGTTCCGGGCTAGGGTTAGGGTTAGGGAACGGCAAGGCTTAGGGTACAGGTGAGTGTACGGTAACATGGGAGGTTTAGGCTACGTGCTGAAGCATGGGTCATTACCCGCGTACGGGCCAGGTGTAGGCTACGTCATAAGGTAAGGTGTAGGGCTGGTGGTGAGTTTTCGTTCCGGGCTAGGGTTAGGGTTAGGGAACGGCAAGGCTTAGGGCACAGGTGCGGTTACGGAAACGTGGGAGGGTCAGGCTATGTGCTGACGCACGGGTCAGTGCCAGCAGATGGGCCAGGAGTAGGCTACGGCGTGGTGGTAAGGTGTAGGGCTGGTGGTGGGTTTCTCTTCCAGGCTAGGGTTAGGGTTAGCGAACGTCAAGGCTTAGGGCACAGGAGAGGGTATGGAAACTTGGGAGGGTCAGGCTACGTGCTGACGCAAGGATCAGTGCCAGCGTATGGGCCAGGAATATGCTACGGCGTAGGGTAGAGTGTAGGGCTGGTGGTTGGATTCTGTTCCGGGCTAGGGTTAGGGTTAGGGAACGGCAAAGCTTAGGGCACAGGTGAGGGTACGGAAACGTGGGAGGGTCAGGGTACGTGCTGACGCACGTGTCAGTGCCAGCGTACCGGCCAGGAGTAGGCTACGGCTTGGGGGTTAGATGTAGGGCTGGTGGCGGGTTTCCATTCAAGGCCAGGGTTATGGTTAGCGAACGGCAAGGCTTAGGGCACAGGTGAGGGTACGGAAACGTGGGAGGGTCAGGCTACATGGTGACGCACGGGTCAGTGCCAGCCTACGGTGCAGGAGTAGGCTATGGTTTGGGCGTTAGATTTAGGGCTGGTGGTGGATTTCCGTTCCGTACTAGGGTTAGGGTTAGGGAACGGCAAGCCTTAGGTCACAGGTGAGGGTACGGAAATGTGGTAATGTCAGGCTAAGTGCTGACGCACATGTCAGTGCCTGTGTACGGGCCAGGAGTAGGCGAAGGCGTAGGGTAAGGTGTAGAGCTGGTGGTGGGTTTCCGTTGCGGTCTAGGGTTAGGGTTAGGGAACGGCAAGTCTTAGGGCACAGGTGAGGGTACGGTAACATGGGAGGGTCAGGCTACGTGCTGAAGCACAGGTCAGTGCCCGTGTACGGGCCAGGTGTAGGCTACGGCATAGGGTAAGGTGTAGGGCTGGTGGTGGGTTTCCGTTCAGGGCTAGGGTTAAGGTTAGGGAACGGCAAGGCTTAGGACACAGCTGAGGTTACGGAAACGTGGGAGGGTCAGGCTACGTGCTGACGCACGTGTCAGTGCCAGCATATGGGCCAGGAGTAGGCTACGGCGTGGTGGTAAGTTGTAGGGCTGGTGGTGGGTTTCCGTTCCGGGCTAGGGTTAGGGTTAGTGAACGGCAAGGCTTAGGGCACAGGTGAGGGTACGGAAACGTGGGAGGGTCAGGCTACGTGCTGATGAAAGTGTCAGTGCCTGCGTACGAGCCACGAACAGGCTACGGCGTAGGGAAAGGTGTAGGGCTGGTGGTGGGATTCCGTTCCGGGCTAGGGTTAGGGTTAGGGAACGGCAAGTCTTAGGGCACAGGTGAGGGTCCGCAAACGTGGGAGGGTCAGGCTACGTGCTGAAGCACATGTCAGTGCCTGCGTATGGGCCAGGTGTAGGCTACGGCATAGGGTAAGGTGTAGTGCTGGTGGTGGGTTTCCGTTCCGGACTCAGGTTAGTGTTACGGAATGGCAAGGCTTAGGGCCCAGGTGAGGGTACGGAAACGTGGGAGGGTCAAACTACATGCTGACGCACGGGTCAGTGCGAGCGTACGGGCGAGGAGTAGGCTACCCAGTAGGGAAAGGTTTAGGGATGGTGGTGGGTTTCCGTTCCAGGTTAGGGTTTTGGTTAGGGAACGGCAAGGCTTAGGGCACAGGTGAGGGTACGGAAACGTGGGCGGGTCAGGCTACGTGCTGACGCACGGGTCAGTGCCAGTGTACGGGCCAGGAGTAGGCTACGGCGTAGGGTAAGGTGTAGGGCTGGTGGTGGGTTTTCGTTCCGGGCGACGGTTAGGGTTAGGGAACGGCAAGGCTTAGGGCACAGGTGAGGGTACGGAAACGTGGGAGGGTCTGGCTACGTGCTGAAGCACGGGTCAGTGCCAGGGTACGGGCAAGGAGTAGGCTACGGCAGAGGGTAAGGTGTAGGGCGGGTGGTGGGATTCCGTTCCGGGCTAGGGTTAGGGTAAGGGAAGGGAAAGACTTAGGGCACAGGTGAGGGTACGGATAAGTGGGAGGGTCAGGCTACGTGATGATGCACGGGTCAGTGCCAGTGTACGGGCCAGGAGTAGGCTACGGCGTAGGGAAAGGTGTAGGGCTGGTGTTGGGTTTGCGTTCCGGGCTAGGGTTAGGGTTAGGGAACGTCAAGGCTTAGGGCACAGGTGAGGGTACGGAAACGTGAGAGGGTCAGGCTACATGCTAACGCACGGTTCAGTGCCAGCGTACGGTCCAGGAGTAGGCTACGGTGTAGGGTATGGTGTAGGGCTGGTGGTGGGTTTCCGTTCCGGGCTAGGGTTAGGGTTAGGGAACGGCAAGGCTTAGGGCACAGGTGAGGGTACGGAAATGTGGGAAGGTCAGGCTACGTGCTGACACACGGGTCAGTGTCAGCGTACGGGCCAGGAGTAGGCTACGGCGTAGGGTAAGGTGTAGGGCTGGTGGTGGATTTCCATTCCGGGCTAGGGTTAGGGATAGGGAAAGGCAAGGTTTAGGGCACAGGTGAGGGTACGGAAAGGTGGGAGGGTCAGGCTACGTGCTGACGCACGGGTCAGTGCCAGTGTACGGACCAGGAGTAGGCTACGGCTTGGGGGTAAGTTGTAGGGCTGGTGGTGGGTTTCCGTTTTGGGCTAGGGTTAGGGTTAGGCAACGGCAAGGCTTAGGGCACAGGTAAGGGTATGGAAACTTGGGAGGTTCAGGCTACTTGCTGACCCATGTGTCAGTGCCAGCGTATGGGCCATGAGTAGTCTAAGGCTTGGGGGTAAGATGTAGGGCTGGTGGTCCGTTTCCGTTCCGGGCTAGGGTTAGGGTAATGGAACGGCAAGGCTTAGGGCACTGGTGAGGGTTACGGAAACGTGGGAGGGTCAGGCTACGTGCTGACGCACGGGTCAGTGTCCGCGTATGGTCCAGGAGTAGGCTACGGCATACGGTAAAGTGTAGGGCTGGTGGTGGGTTTCCGTTCCGGGCTAGGGTTAGGGTTATGGAACGGCAAGGCTTAGGGCACAGGTGAGGGTACGGAAACGTGGGAGCGTCAGGCTACGTGCTGACGCATGGGTCAGTGCCAGCGTACAGGCCAGGAGTAGGCTACGGCATAGGTTAAGGTCTAGGGCTGGTGGTGGGTTTCCGTTCCGGGCTAGGGTTAGGGTAAGGGAAAGGCAAGGCTTAGGGCCCAGGTGAGGGTACGGAAACGTGGGAGGGTCAGGCTACGTGCTGACGCACGGGTCAGTTCCATCGTACCGGCCAGGAGTAGGCTACGGCTTGGGGGTTAGTGTAGGGCTGGTGGTGGTTTTCCGTTCCGGGATAGGGTTAGTGTTAGGGAAGAGCAAGGCTTAGGGCATAGGTGAGGGTACGGAAACGTGGGAGGGTCAGGCTACGTGCTGACGCATGGGTCAGTGCCAGCGTACGGGCCAGGAGTAGGCTATGGCTTGTGGGTTAGGTGTAGGGCTTGTGGTGTGTTTCTGTCCCGTACTAGGGTTAGGGTTAGGGAACGGCAAGGCTTAGGGCACAGGTGACGTTACGGTAACGTGGGAAGGTCAGGCTACATGCTGACGCACAGGTCAGTGCCAGCGTATGGACCATGAGTAGGCTATGGCTTGGGGGTAAGGTGTAGGGCTTGTGGTGGGTTTCCATTCCGGGCTAGGGTTAGGGTTAGGGAATGGCAAGGTTTAGGGCACAGGTGAGGGTACAGCAACGTGGCAGGTTCAGGATCCGTTCTGACGCACGGGTCAGTGCCAGCGTATGGACCAGGAGTAGGCTACAGTTGGGGGTAAGGTGTAGGGCTCTTGGTGGGTTTCCGTTCCGGGCTACAGTTAGGGTTAGGGAACGGCAAAGCATAGGGCACATGTGAGGGTACGGAAACGAGGGAGGTTCAGGCTACGTGATGACGAACGTGTCAGTGCCAGCGTACCGGCCAGGTGTAGGCTACGGTTTGGTGGTTAGGTGTAGGGCTGGTGGTGGGTTTCCATTCCAGGCTAGGGTTAGTGTTAGGGAACAGCAAGACTTACGGCATAGGTGAGGGTACGGAAACGTGGGAGGGTCAGGCTACGTGCTGACGCACGGGTCAATGCCAGCGTTCGGGCAAGGATTAGGCTACGGCGTACGGTAAGGTGTAGGGCTGGTGGTGGGTTTCCGTTCCAGGCTAGGGTTAGTGTTAGGGAACGGCAAGGCTTAGGGCCCAGGTGAGGGTACGGAAACGTGAGAGGGTCAAACTACATACTGACGCACGGGTCAGTGCGAGCGTACGGGCGAAGAGTAGGCTACCCAGTAGGGAAAGGTTTACGGCTGGTGGTGGGTTTCTGTTCCGGGCTAGGGTTAGGGTGAGGGAACGGCAAGGCTTAGGGCCCAGGTGAGGGTACGGAAACGTGGGAGGGTCAGGCTACGTGCTGACGCACGGGTCAGTGCCAGTGTACGGGCCAGGAGTATGCTACGGCATAGGGTTAGGTGTAGGGCTGCTGGTGGGTTTCCGTTCCTGGCTAGGGTTAGGGTGAGGGAACGACAAGGCTTAGGGCACAGTTGAGGTTATGGAAACGTGGGAGGGTGTGGCTACGTGCAGACTCACGGGTCAGTGCCAGCGTACGGGCCAGGAGTATGCTACGGCGTAGGGTAAGGTGTAGGGCTGGTGGTGGGATTCCATTCATGGGCTAGGGTTAGGGTTAGGGAACGGCAAGGCTCAGGGCCCAGGTGAGGGTACGGAAACGTGGAAGGGTCAGGCTACATGCTGACGCACGGGTCTGTGCCAGCGTACGGGACAGGACTAGGCTACGGCATACGATAAGGTGTAGGACTGGTGGTGGGTTTCCATTCAAGGCTAGGGTTAGGGTTAGGGAACGGCAAGGCTTAGGGCACAGGTGAGGGTACGGAAACGTGGGAGGGTCAGGCTACGTGATGACGCATGGGTCAGTGCCAGCGTACGGGCCAGGAGTAGGCTATTGTTTGGGCGTTAGGTGTAGGGCTGGTGGTGGGTTTCCGTTCCATACTAGGTTTAGGGTTA
This sequence comes from Mesoplodon mirus, assembly GCF_964341445.2. Lineage (NCBI taxonomy): Eukaryota > Metazoa > Chordata > Mammalia > Artiodactyla > Ziphiidae > Mesoplodon > Mesoplodon mirus. Next base: position 346,985 of record NW_028295441.1, on the reverse strand, counting down.
GGGAACGGCAAGGCTTAGGGCGCAGGTGATGGTACGGAAATGTGGGAAGATCAGGCTATGTGCTGATGCATGGGTCAGTGCCAGAGTACAGGCCAGGAGTAGGCTACGGCGTAGGATATGGTGTAGGGCTGGTGGTGGGTTTCCGTTCCGGTCTAGGGTTAGGGTTAGGGAACGGCAAGGCTTAGGGCACAGTTGAGGGTACGGAAACGTGGGAGGGTCAGGCTACGTGCTGACGCACGTGTCAGTGCCAGCGTTCGGGCCAGGAGTAGGCTACGGCGTAGGGTAAGGTGTAGGGCTGGTGGTGGGTTTCGGTTCCGGGCTACGGTTATTGTTAGGGAACGGCAAGGCTTAGGGCCCAGGTGAGGGTATGGAAACGTGGGAGTGTCAAACTAAATGCTGACGCACGGGTTAGTGCGAGCGTACGGGCGAGGAGTAGGCTACGGAGTAGGGAAAGGTTTAGGGCTGGTGGTGGTTTTCCGTTCCGGGCTAGGGTTAGGGTTAGGGAACGGCAAGGCTTAGGGCACAGGTGAGGGTACGGAAACGTGGGCGGGTCAGGCTACGTGCTGACGTACGGGTCACTGCCAGCGTATGGACCAGGAGTAGGCTACGACGTAGGGTAAGGTGTAAGGCTGGTGGTGGGTTTTCGTTCCGGGCTATGGTTAGGGTTAGGGAACGGCAATGCTTAGGGCACAGGTGAGGGTACGGAAACGTGGGAGGGTCAGGCTACGTGCTGACGCACGGGTCAGTGCCAGCGTACGGGCCAGGAGTAGGCTACGGCTTGTGGGTAAGGTTTAGGGCTGGTGGTGTGTTTCCGTTCCGGGCTAGGGTTAGGGTTAGGGAACGGCAAGGCTTAGGGTACAGGTGAGTGTACGGTAACATGGGAGGTTTAGGCTACGTGCTGAAGCACGGGTCATTACCCGCGTACGGGCCAGGTGTAGGCTACGTCATAAGGTAAGGTGTAGGGCTGGTGGTGAGTTTTCGTTCCGGGCTAGGGTTAGGGTTAGGGAACGGCAAGGCTTAGGGCACAGGTGCGGTTACGGAAACGTGGGAGGGTCAGGCTATGTGCTGACGCACGGGTCAGTGCCAGCAGATGGGCCAGGAGTAGGCTACGGCGTGGTGGTAAGGTGTAGGGCTGGTGGTGGGTTTCTCTTCCAGGCTAGGGTTAGGGTTAGCGAACGTCAAGGCTTAGGGCACAGGAGAGGGTATGGAAACTTGGGAGGGTCAGGCTACGTGCTGACGCAAGGATCAGTGCCAGCGTATGGGCCAGGAATATGCTACGGCGTAGGGTAGAGTGTAGGGCTGGTGGTTGGATTCTGTTCCGGGCTAGGGTTAGGGTTAGGGAACGGCAAAGCTTAGGGCACAGGTGAGGGTACGGAAACGTGGGAGGGTCAGGGTACGTGCTGACGCACGTGTCAGTGCCAGCGTACCGGCCAGGAGTAGGCTACGGCTTGGGGGTTAGATGTAGGGCTGGTGGCGGGTTTCCATTCAAGGCCAGGGTTATGGTTAGCGAACGGCAAGGCTTAGGGCACAGGTGAGGGTACGGAAACGTGGGAGGGTCAGGCTACATGGTGACGCACGGGTCAGTGCCAGCCTACGGTGCAGGAGTAGGCTATGGTTTGGGCGTTAGATTTAGGGCTGGTGGTGGATTTCCGTTCCGTACTAGGGTTAGGGTTAGGGAACGGCAAGCCTTAGGTCACAGGTGAGGGTACGGAAATGTGGTAATGTCAGGCTAAGTGCTGACGCACATGTCAGTGCCTGTGTACGGGCCAGGAGTAGGCGAAGGCGTAGGGTAAGGTGTAGAGCTGGTGGTGGGTTTCCGTTGCGGTCTAGGGTTAGGGTTAGGGAACGGCAAGTCTTAGGGCACAGGTGAGGGTACGGTAACATGGGAGGGTCAGGCTACGTGCTGAAGCACAGGTCAGTGCCCGTGTACGGGCCAGGTGTAGGCTACGGCATAGGGTAAGGTGTAGGGCTGGTGGTGGGTTTCCGTTCAGGGCTAGGGTTAAGGTTAGGGAACGGCAAGGCTTAGGACACAGCTGAGGTTACGGAAACGTGGGAGGGTCAGGCTACGTGCTGACGCACGTGTCAGTGCCAGCATATGGGCCAGGAGTAGGCTACGGCGTGGTGGTAAGTTGTAGGGCTGGTGGTGGGTTTCCGTTCCGGGCTAGGGTTAGGGTTAGTGAACGGCAAGGCTTAGGGCACAGGTGAGGGTACGGAAACGTGGGAGGGTCAGGCTACGTGCTGATGAAAGTGTCAGTGCCTGCGTACGAGCCACGAACAGGCTACGGCGTAGGGAAAGGTGTAGGGCTGGTGGTGGGATTCCGTTCCGGGCTAGGGTTAGGGTTAGGGAACGGCAAGTCTTAGGGCACAGGTGAGGGTCCGCAAACGTGGGAGGGTCAGGCTACGTGCTGAAGCACATGTCAGTGCCTGCGTATGGGCCAGGTGTAGGCTACGGCATAGGGTAAGGTGTAGTGCTGGTGGTGGGTTTCCGTTCCGGACTCAGGTTAGTGTTACGGAATGGCAAGGCTTAGGGCCCAGGTGAGGGTACGGAAACGTGGGAGGGTCAAACTACATGCTGACGCACGGGTCAGTGCGAGCGTACGGGCGAGGAGTAGGCTACCCAGTAGGGAAAGGTTTAGGGATGGTGGTGGGTTTCCGTTCCAGGTTAGGGTTTTGGTTAGGGAACGGCAAGGCTTAGGGCACAGGTGAGGGTACGGAAACGTGGGCGGGTCAGGCTACGTGCTGACGCACGGGTCAGTGCCAGTGTACGGGCCAGGAGTAGGCTACGGCGTAGGGTAAGGTGTAGGGCTGGTGGTGGGTTTTCGTTCCGGGCGACGGTTAGGGTTAGGGAACGGCAAGGCTTAGGGCACAGGTGAGGGTACGGAAACGTGGGAGGGTCTGGCTACGTGCTGAAGCACGGGTCAGTGCCAGGGTACGGGCAAGGAGTAGGCTACGGCAGAGGGTAAGGTGTAGGGCGGGTGGTGGGATTCCGTTCCGGGCTAGGGTTAGGGTAAGGGAAGGGAAAGACTTAGGGCACAGGTGAGGGTACGGATAAGTGGGAGGGTCAGGCTACGTGATGATGCACGGGTCAGTGCCAGTGTACGGGCCAGGAGTAGGCTACGGCGTAGGGAAAGGTGTAGGGCTGGTGTTGGGTTTGCGTTCCGGGCTAGGGTTAGGGTTAGGGAACGTCAAGGCTTAGGGCACAGGTGAGGGTACGGAAACGTGAGAGGGTCAGGCTACATGCTAACGCACGGTTCAGTGCCAGCGTACGGTCCAGGAGTAGGCTACGGTGTAGGGTATGGTGTAGGGCTGGTGGTGGGTTTCCGTTCCGGGCTAGGGTTAGGGTTAGGGAACGGCAAGGCTTAGGGCACAGGTGAGGGTACGGAAATGTGGGAAGGTCAGGCTACGTGCTGACACACGGGTCAGTGTCAGCGTACGGGCCAGGAGTAGGCTACGGCGTAGGGTAAGGTGTAGGGCTGGTGGTGGATTTCCATTCCGGGCTAGGGTTAGGGATAGGGAAAGGCAAGGTTTAGGGCACAGGTGAGGGTACGGAAAGGTGGGAGGGTCAGGCTACGTGCTGACGCACGGGTCAGTGCCAGTGTACGGACCAGGAGTAGGCTACGGCTTGGGGGTAAGTTGTAGGGCTGGTGGTGGGTTTCCGTTTTGGGCTAGGGTTAGGGTTAGGCAACGGCAAGGCTTAGGGCACAGGTAAGGGTACGGAAACTTGGGAGGTTCAGGCTACTTGCTGACCCATGTGTCAGTGCCAGCGTATGGGCCATGAGTAGTCTAAGGCTTGGGGGTAAGATGTAGGGCTGGTGGTCCGTTTCCGTTCCGGGCTAGGGTTAGGGTAATGGAACGGCAAGGCTTAGGGCACTGGTGAGGGTTACGGAAACGTGGGAGGGTCAGGCTACGTGCTGACGCACGGGTCAGTGTCCGCGTATGGTCCAGGAGTAGGCTACGGCATACGGTAAAGTGTAGGGCTGGTGGTGGGTTTCCGTTCCGGGCTAGGGTTAGGGTTATGGAACGGCAAGGCTTAGGGCACAGGTGAGGGTACGGAAACGTGGGAGCGTCAGGCTACGTGCTGACGCATGGGTCAGTGCCAGCGTACAGGCCAGGAGTAGGCTACGGCATAGGTTAAGGTCTAGGGCTGGTGGTGGGTTTCCGTTCCGGGCTAGGGTTAGGGTAAGGGAAAGGCAAGGCTTAGGGCCCAGGTGAGGGTACGGAAACGTGGGAGGGTCAGGCTACGTGCTGACGCACGGGTCAGTTCCATCGTACCGGCCAGGAGTAGGCTACGGCTTGGGGGTTAGTGTAGGGCTGGTGGTGGTTTTCCGTTCCGGGATAGGGTTAGTGTTAGGGAAGAGCAAGGCTTAGGGCATAGGTGAGGGTACGGAAACGTGGGAGGGTCAGGCTACGTGCTGACGCATGGGTCAGTGCCAGCGTACGGGCCAGGAGTAGGCTATGGCTTGTGGGTTAGGTGTAGGGCTTGTGGTGTGTTTCTGTCCCGTACTAGGGTTAGGGTTAGGGAACGGCAAGGCTTAGGGCACAGGTGACGTTACGGTAACGTGGGAAGGTCAGGCTACATGCTGACGCACAGGTCAGTGCCAGCGTATGGACCATGAGTAGGCTATGGCTTGGGGGTAAGGTGTAGGGCTTGTGGTGGGTTTCCGTTCCGGGCTAGGGTTAGGGTTAGGGAATGGCAAGGTTTAGGGCACAGGTGAGGGTACAGCAACGTGGCAGGTTCAGGATCCGTTCTGACGCACGGGTCAGTGCCAGCGTATGGACCAGGAGTAGGCTACAGTTGGGGGTAAGGTGTAGGGCTCTTGGTGGGTTTCCGTTCCGGGCTACAGTTAGGGTTAGGGAACGGCAAAGCATAGGGCACATGTGAGGGTACGGAAACGAGGGAGGTTCAGGCTACGTGATGACGAACGTGTCAGTGCCAGCGTACCGGCCAGGTGTAGGCTACGGTTTGGTGGTTAGGTGTAGGGCTGGTGGTGGGTTTCCATTCCAGGCTAGGGTTAGTGTTAGGGAACAGCAAGACTTACGGCATAGGTGAGGGTACGGAAACGTGGGAGGGTCAGGCTACGTGCTGACGCACGGGTCAATGCCAGCGTTCGGGCAAGGATTAGGCTACGGCGTACGGTAAGGTGTAGGGCTGGTGGTGGGTTTCCGTTCCAGGCTAGGGTTAGTGTTAGGGAACGGCAAGGCTTAGGGCCCAGGTGAGGGTACGGAAACGTGAGAGGGTCAAACTACATACTGACGCACGGGTCAGTGCGAGCGTACGGGCGAAGAGTAGGCTACCCAGTAGGGAAAGGTTTACGGCTGGTGGTGGGTTTCTGTTCCGGGCTAGGGTTAGGGTGAGGGAACGGCAAGGCTTAGGGCCCAGGTGAGGGTACGGAAACGTGGGAGGGTCAGGCTACGTGCTGACGCACGGGTCAGTGCCAGTGTACGGGCCAGGAGTATGCTACGGCATAGGGTTAGGTGTAGGGCTGCTGGTGGGTTTCCGTTCCTGGCTAGGGTTAGGGTGAGGGAACGACAAGGCTTAGGGCACAGTTGAGGTTATGGAAACGTGGGAGGGTGTGGCTACGTGCAGACTCACGGGTCAGTGCCAGCGTACGGGCCAGGAGTATGCTACGGCGTAGGGTAAGGTGTAGGGCTGGTGGTGGGATTCCATTCATGGGCTAGGGTTAGGGTTAGGGAACGGCAAGGCTCAGGGCCCAGGTGAGGGTACGGAAACGTGGAAGGGTCAGGCTACATGCTGACGCACGGGTCTGTGCCAGCGTACGGGACAGGACTAGGCTACGGCATACGATAAGGTGTAGGACTGGTGGTGGGTTTCCATTCAAGGCTAGGGTTAGGGTTAGGGAACGGCAAGGCTTAGGGCACAGGTGAGGGTACGGAAACGTGGGAGGGTCAGGCTACGTGATGACGCATGGGTCAGTGCCAGCGTACGGGCCAGGAGTAGGCTATTGTTTGGGCGTTAGGTGTAGGGCTGGTGGTGGGTTTCCGTTCCATACTAGGTTTAGGGTTAGGGAACGGCAAGGCTTAGGGCGCAGGTGATGGTACGGAAATGTGGGAAGATCAGGCTATGTGCTGATGCATGGGTCAGTGCCAGAGTACAGGCCAGGAGTAGGCTACGGCGTAGGATATGGTGTAGGGCTGGTGGTGGGTTTCCGTTCCGGTCTAGGGTTAGGGTTAGGGAACGGCAAGGCTTAGGGCACAGTTGAGGGTACGGAAACGTGGGAGGGTCAGGCTACGTGCTGACGCACGTGTCAGTGCCAGCGTTCGGGCCAGGAGTAGGCTACGGCGTAGGGTAAGGTGTAGGGCTGGTGGTGGGTTTCGGTTCCGGGCTACGGTTATTGTTAGGGAACGGCAAGGCTTAGGGCCCAGGTGAGGGTATGGAAACGTGGGAGTGTCAAACTAAATGCTGACGCACGGGTTAGTGCGAGCGTACGGGCGAGGAGTAGGCTACGGAGTAGGGAAAGGTTTAGGGCTGGTGGTGGTTTTCCGTTCCGGGCTAGGGTTAGGGTTAGGGAACGGCAAGGCTTAGGGCACAGGTGAGGGTACGGAAACGTGGGCGGGTCAGGCTACGTGCTGACGTACGGGTCACTGCCAGCGTATGGACCAGGAGTAGGCTACGACGTAGGGTAAGGTGTAAGGCTGGTGGTGGGTTTTCGTTCCGGGCTATGGTTAGGGTTAGGGAACGGCAATGCTTAGGGCACAGGTGAGGGTACGGAAACGTGGGAGGGTCAGGCTACGTGCTGACGCACGGGTCAGTGCCAGCGTACGGGCCAGGAGTAGGCTACGGCTTGTGGGTAAGGTTTAGGGCTGGTGGTGTGTTTCCGTTCCGGGCTAGGGTTAGGGTTAGGGAACGGCAAGGCTTAGGGTACAGGTGAGTGTACGGTAACATGGGAGGTTTAGGCTACGTGCTGAAGCACGGGTCATTACCCGCGTACGGGCCAGGTGTAGGCTACGTCATAAGGTAAGGTGTAGGGCTGGTGGTGAGTTTTCGTTCCGGGCTAGGGTTAGGGTTAGGGAACGGCAAGGCTTAGGGCACAGGTGCGGTTACGGAAACGTGGGAGGGTCAGGCTATGTGCTGACGCACGGGTCAGTGCCAGCAGATGGGCCAGGAGTAGGCTACGGCGTGGTGGTAAGGTGTAGGGCTGGTGGTGGGTTTCTCTTCCAGGCTAGGGTTAGGGTTAGCGAACGTCAAGGCTTAGGGCACAGGAGAGGGTATGGAAACTTGGGAGGGTCAGGCTACGTGCTGACGCAAGGATCAGTGCCAGCGTATGGGCCAGGAATATGCTACGGCGTAGGGTAGAGTGTAGGGCTGGTGGTTGGATTCTGTTCCGGGCTAGGGTTAGGGTTAGGGAACGGCAAAGCTTAGGGCACAGGTGAGGGTACGGAAACGTGGGAGGGTCAGGGTACGTGCTGACGCACGTGTCAGTGCCAGCGTACCGGCCAGGAGTAGGCTACGGCTTGGGGGTTAGATGTAGGGCTGGTGGCGGGTTTCCATTCAAGGCCAGGGTTATGGTTAGCGAACGGCAAGGCTTAGGGCACAGGTGAGGGTACGGAAACGTGGGAGGGTCAGGCTACATGGTGACGCACGGGTCAGTGCCAGCCTACGGTGCAGGAGTAGGCTATGGTTTGGGCGTTAGATTTAGGGCTGGTGGTGGATTTCCGTTCCGTACTAGGGTTAGGGTTAGGGAACGGCAAGCCTTAGGTCACAGGTGAGGGTACGGAAATGTGGTAATGTCAGGCTAAGTGCTGACGCACATGTCAGTGCCTGTGTACGGGCCAGGAGTAGGCGAAGGCGTAGGGTAAGGTGTAGAGCTGGTGGTGGGTTTCCGTTGCGGTCTAGGGTTAGGGTTAGGGAACGGCAAGTCTTAGGGCACAGGTGAGGGTACGGTAACATGGGAGGGTCAGGCTACGTGCTGAAGCACAGGTCAGTGCCCGTGTACGGGCCAGGTGTAGGCTACGGCATAGGGTAAGGTGTAGGGCTGGTGGTGGGTTTCCGTTCAGGGCTAGGGTTAAGGTTAGGGAACGGCAAGGCTTAGGACACAGCTGAGGTTACGGAAACGTGGGAGGGTCAGGCTACGTGCTGACGCACGTGTCAGTGCCAGCATATGGGCCAGGAGTAGGCTACGGCGTGGTGGTAAGTTGTAGGGCTGGTGGTGGGTTTCCGTTCCGGGCTAGGGTTAGGGTTAGTGAACGGCAAGGCTTAGGGCACAGGTGAGGGTACGGAAACGTGGGAGGGTCAGGCTACGTGCTGATGAAAGTGTCAGTGCCTGCGTACGAGCCACGAACAGGCTACGGCGTAGGGAAAGGTGTAGGGCTGGTGGTGGGATTCCGTTCCGGGCTAGGGTTAGGGTTAGGGAACGGCAAGTCTTAGGGCACAGGTGAGGGTCCGCAAACGTGGGAGGGTCAGGCTACGTGCTGAAGCACATGTCAGTGCCTGCGTATGGGCCAGGTGTAGGCTACGGCATAGGGTAAGGTGTAGTGCTGGTGGTGGGTTTCCGTTCCGGACTCAGGTTAGTGTTACGGAATGGCAAGGCTTAGGGCCCAGGTGAGGGTACGGAAACGTGGGAGGGTCAAACTACATGCTGACGCACGGGTCAGTGCGAGCGTACGGGCGAGGAGTAGGCTACCCAGTAGGGAAAGGTTTAGGGATGGTGGTGGGTTTCCGTTCCAGGTTAGGGTTTTGGTTAGGGAACGGCAAGGCTTAGGGCACAGGTGAGGGTACGGAAACGTGGGCGGGTCAGGCTACGTGCTGACGCACGGGTCAGTGCCAGTGTACGGGCCAGGAGTAGGCTACGGCGTAGGGTAAGGTGTAGGGCTGGTGGTGGGTTTTCGTTCCGGGCGACGGTTAGGGTTAGGGAACGGCAAGGCTTAGGGCACAGGTGAGGGTACGGAAACGTGGGAGGGTCTGGCTACGTGCTGAAGCACGGGTCAGTGCCAGGGTACGGGCAAGGAGTAGGCTACGGCAGAGGGTAAGGTGTAGGGCGGGTGGTGGGATTCCGTTCCGGGCTAGGGTTAGGGTAAGGGAAGGGAAAGACTTAGGGCACAGGTGAGGGTACGGATAAGTGGGAGGGTCAGGCTACGTGATGATGCACGGGTCAGTGCCAGTGTACGGGCCAGGAGTAGGCTACGGCGTAGGGAAAGGTGTAGGGCTGGTGTTGGGTTTGCGTTCCGGGCTAGGGTTAGGGTTAGGGAACGTCAAGGCTTAGGGCACAGGTGAGGGTACGGAAACGTGAGAGGGTCAGGCTACATGCTAACGCACGGTTCAGTGCCAGCGTACGGTCCAGGAGTAGGCTACGGTGTAGGGTATGGTGTAGGGCTGGTGGTGGGTTTCCGTTCCGGGCTAGGGTTAGGGTTAGGGAACGGCAAGGCTTAGGGCACAGGTGAGGGTACGGAAATGTGGGAAGGTCAGGCTACGTGCTGACACACGGGTCAGTGTCAGCGTACGGGCCAGGAGTAGGCTACGGCGTAGGGTAAGGTGTAGGGCTGGTGGTGGATTTCCATTCCGGGCTAGGGTTAGGGATAGGGAAAGGCAAGGTTTAGGGCACAGGTGAGGGTACGGAAAGGTGGGAGGGTCAGGCTACGTGCTGACGCACGGGTCAGTGCCAGTGTACGGACCAGGAGTAGGCTACGGCTTGGGGGTAAGTTGTAGGGCTGGTGGTGGGTTTCCGTTTTGGGCTAGGGTTAGGGTTAGGCAACGGCAAGGCTTAGGGCACAGGTAAGGGTACGGAAACTTGGGAGGTTCAGGCTACTTGCTGACCCATGTGTCAGTGCCAGCGTATGGGCCATGAGTAGTCTAAGGCTTGGGGGTAAGATGTAGGGCTGGTGGTCCGTTTCCGTTCCGGGCTAGGGTTAGGGTAATGGAACGGCAAGGCTTAGGGCACTGGTGAGGGTTACGGAAACGTGGGAGGGTCAGGCTACGTGCTGACGCACGGGTCAGTGTCCGCGTATGGTCCAGGAGTAGGCTACGGCATACGGTAAAGTGTAGGGCTGGTGGTGGGTTTCCGTTCCGGGCTAGGGTTAGGGTTATGGAACGGCAAGGCTTAGGGCACAGGTGAGGGTACGGAAACGTGGGAGCGTCAGGCTACGTGCTGACGCATGGGTCAGTGCCAGCGTACAGGCCAGGAGTAGGCTACGGCATAGGTTAAGGTCTAGGGCTGGTGGTGGGTTTCCGTTCCGGGCTAGGGTTAGGGTAAGGGAAAGGCAAGGCTTAGGGCCCAGGTGAGGGTACGGAAACGTGGGAGGGTCAGGCTACGTGCTGACGCACGGGTCAGTTCCATCGTACCGGCCAGGAGTAGGCTACGGCTTGGGGGTTAGTGTAGGGCTGGTGGTGGTTTTCCGTTCCGGGATAGGGTTAGTGTTAGGGAAGAGCAAGGCTTAGGGCATAGGTGAGGGTACGGAAACGTGGGAGGGTCAGGCTACGTGCTGACGCATGGGTCAGTGCCAGCGTACGGGCCAGGAGTAGGCTATGGCTTGTGGGTTAGGTGTAGGGCTTGTGGTGTGTTTCTGTCCCGTACTAGGGTTAGGGTTAGGGAACGGCAAGGCTTAGGGCACAGGTGACGTTACGGTAACGTGGGAAGGTCAGGCTACATGCTGACGCACAGGTCAGTGCCAGCGTATGGACCATGAGTAGGCTATGGCTTGGGGGTAAGGTGTAGGGCTTGTGGTGGGTTTCCATTCCGGGCTAGGGTTAGGGTTAGGGAATGGCAAGGTTTAGGGCACAGGTGAGGGTACAGCAACGTGGCAGGTTCAGGATCCGTTCTGACGCACGGGTCAGTGCCAGCGTATGGACCAGGAGTAGGCTACAGTTGGGGGTAAGGTGTAGGGCTCTTGGTGGGTTTCCGTTCCGGGCTACAGTTAGGGTTAGGGAACGGCAAAGCATAGGGCACATGTGAGGGTACGGAAACGAGGGAGGTTCAGGCTACGTGATGACGAACGTGTCAGTGCCAGCGTACCGGCCAGGTGTAGGCTACGGTTTGGTGGTTAGGTGTAGGGCTGGTGGTGGGTTTCCATTCCAGGCTAGGGTTAGTGTTAGGGAACAGCAAGACTTACGGCATAGGTGAGGGTACGGAAACGTGGGAGGGTCAGGCTACGTGCTGACGCACGGGTCAATGCCAGCGTTCGGGCAAGGATTAGGCTACGGCGTACGGTAAGGTGTAGGGCTGGTGGTGGGTTTCCGTTCCAGGCTAGGGTTAGTGTTAGGGAACGGCAAGGCTTAGGGCCCAGGTGAGGGTACGGAAACGTGAGAGGGTCAAACTACATACTGACGCACGGGTCAGTGCGAGCGTACGGGCGAAGAGTAGGCTACCCAGTAGGGAAAGGTTTACGGCTGGTGGTGGGTTTCTGTTCCGGGCTAGGGTTAGGGTGAGGGAACGGCAAGGCTTAGGGCCCAGGTGAGGGTACGGAAACGTGGGAGGGTCAGGCTACGTGCTGACGCACGGGTCAGTGCCAGTGTACGGGCCAGGAGTATGCTACGGCATAGGGTTAGGTGTAGGGCTGCTGGTGGGTTTCCGTTCCTGGCTAGGGTTAGGGTGAGGGAACGACAAGGCTTAGGGCACAGTTGAGGTTATGGAAACGTGGGAGGGTGTGGCTACGTGCAGACTCACGGGTCAGTGCCAGCGTACGGGCCAGGAGTATGCTACGGCGTAGGGTAAGGTGTAGGGCTGGTGGTGGGATTCCATTCATGGGCTAGGGTTAGGGTTAGGGAACGGCAAGGCTCAGGGCCCAGGTGAGGGTACGGAAACGTGGAAGGGTCAGGCTACATGCTGACGCACGGGTCTGTGCCAGCGTACGGGACAGGACTAGGCTACGGCATACGATAAGGTGTAGGACTGGTGGTGGGTTTCCATTCAAGGCTAGGGTTAGGGTTAGGGAACGGCAAGGCTTAGGGCACAGGTGAGGGTACGGAAACGTGGGAGGGTCAGGCTACGTGATGACGCATGGGTCAGTGCCAGCGTACGGGCCAGGAGTAGGCTATTGTTTGGGCGTTAGGTGTAGGGCTGGTGGTGGGTTTCCGTTCCATACTAGGTTTAGGGTTAGGGAACGGCAAGGCTTAGGGCGCAGGTGATGGTACGGAAATGTGGGAAGATCAGGCTATGTGCTGATGCATGGGTCAGTGCCAGAGTACAGGCCAGGAGTAGGCTACGGCGTAGGATATGGTGTAGGGCTGGTGGTGGGTTTCCGTTCCGGTCTAGGGTTAGGGTTAGGGAACGGCAAGGCTTAGGGCACAGTTGAGGGTACGGAAACGTGGGAGGGTCAGGCTACGTGCTGACGCACGTGTCAGTGCCAGCGTTCGGGCCAGGAGTAGGCTACGGCGTAGGGTAAGGTGTAGGGCTGGTGGTGGGTTTCGGTTCCGGGCTACGGTTATTGTTAGGGAACGGCAAGGCTTAGGGCCCAGGTGAGGGTATGGAAACGTGGGAGTGTCAAACTAAATGCTGACGCACGGGTTAGTGCGAGCGTACGGGCGAGGAGTAGGCTACGGAGTAGGGAAAGGTTTAGGGCTGGTGGTGGTTTTCCGTTCCGGGCTAGGGTTAGGGTTAGGGAACGGCAAGGCTTAGGGCACAGGTGAGGGTACGGAAACGTGGGCGGGTCAGGCTACGTGCTGACGTACGGGTCACTGCCAGCGTATGGACCAGGAGTAGGCTACGACGTAGGGTAAGGTGTAAGGCTGGTGGTGGGTTTTCGTTCCGGGCTATGGTTAGGGTTAGGGAACGGCAATGCTTAGGGCACAGGTGAGGGTACGGAAACGTGGGAGGGTCAGGCTACGTGCTGACGCACGGGTCAGTGCCAGCGTACGGGCCAGGAGTAGGCTACGGCTTGTGGGTAAGGTTTAGGGCTGGTGGTGTGTTTCCGTTCCGGGCTAGGGTTAGGGTTAGGGAACGGCAAGGCTTAGGGTACAGGTGAGTGTACGGTAACATGGGAGGTTTAGGCTACGTGCTGAAGCACGGGTCATTACCCGCGTACGGGCCAGGTGTAGGCTACGTCATAAGGTAAGGTGTAGGGCTGGTGGTGAGTTTTCGTTCCGGGCTAGGGTTAGGGTTAGGGAACGGCAAGGCTTAGGGCACAGGTGCGGTTACGGAAACGTGGGAGGGTCAGGCTATGTGCTGACGCACGGGTCAGTGCCAGCAGATGGGCCAGGAGTAGGCTACGGCGTGGTGGTAAGGTGTAGGGCTGGTGGTGGGTTTCTCTTCCAGGCTAGGGTTAGGGTTAGCGAACGTCAAGGCTTAGGGCACAGGAGAGGGTATGGAAACTTGGGAGGGTCAGGCTACGTGCTGACGCAAGGATCAGTGCCAGCGTATGGGCCAGGAATATGCTACGGCGTAGGGTAGAGTGTAGGGCTGGTGGTTGGATTCTGTTCCGGGCTAGGGTTAGGGTTAGGGAACGGCAAAGCTTAGGGCACAGGTGAGGGTACGGAAACGTGGGAGGGTCAGGGTACGTGCTGACGCACGTGTCAGTGCCAGCGTACCGGCCAGGAGTAGGCTACGGCTTGGGGGTTAGATGTAGGGCTGGTGGCGGGTTTCCATTCAAGGCCAGGGTTATGGTTAGCGAACGGCAAGGCTTAGGGCACAGGTGAGGGTACGGAAACGTGGGAGGGTCAGGCTACATGGTGACGCACGGGTCAGTGCCAGCCTACGGTGCAGGAGTAGGCTATGGTTTGGGCGTTAGATTTAGGGCTGGTGGTGGATTTCCGTTCCGTACTAGGGTTAGGGTTAGGGAACGGCAAGCCTTAGGTCACAGGTGAGGGTACGGAAATGTGGTAATGTCAGGCTAAGTGCTGACGCACATGTCAGTGCCTGTGTACGGGCCAGGAGTAGGCGAAGGCGTAGGGTAAGGTGTAGAGCTGGTGGTGGGTTTCCGTTGCGGTCTAGGGTTAGGGTTAGGGAACGGCAAGTCTTAGGGCACAGGTGAGGGTACGGTAACATGGGAGGGTCAGGCTACGTGCTGAAGCACAGGTCAGTGCCCGTGTACGGGCCAGGTGTAGGCTACGGCATAGGGTAAGGTGTAGGGCTGGTGGTGGGTTTCCGTTCAGGGCTAGGGTTAAGGTTAGGGAACGGCAAGGCTTAGGACACAGCTGAGGTTACGGAAACGTGGGAGGGTCAGGCTACGTGCTGACGCACGTGTCAGTGCCAGCATATGGGCCAGGAGTAGGCTACGGCGTGGTGGTAAGTTGTAGGGCTGGTGGTGGGTTTCCGTTCCGGGCTAGGGTTAGGGTTAGTGAACGGCAAGGCTTAGGGCACAGGTGAGGGTACGGAAACGTGGGAGGGTCAGGCTACGTGCTGATGAAAGTGTCAGTGCCTGCGTACGAGCCACGAACAGGCTACGGCGTAGGGAAAGGTGTAGGGCTGGTGGTGGGATTCCGTTCCGGGCTAGGGTTAGGGTTAGGGAACGGCAAGTCTTAGGGCACAGGTGAGGGTCCGCAAACGTGGGAGGGTCAGGCTACGTGCTGAAGCACATGTCAGTGCCTGCGTATGGGCCAGGTGTAGGCTACGGCATAGGGTAAGGTGTAGTGCTGGTGGTGGGTTTCCGTTCCGGACTCAGGTTAGTGTTACGGAATGGCAAGGCTTAGGGCCCAGGTGAGGGTACGGAAACGTGGGAGGGTCAAACTACATGCTGACGCACGGGTCAGTGCGAGCGTACGGGCGAGGAGTAGGCTACCCAGTAGGGAAAGGTTTAGGGATGGTGGTGGGTTTCCGTTCCAGGTTAGGGTTTTGGTTAGGGAACGGCAAGGCTTAGGGCACAGGTGAGGGTACGGAAACGTGGGCGGGTCAGGCTACGTGCTGACGCACGGGTCAGTGCCAGTGTACGGGCCAGGAGTAGGCTACGGCGTAGGGTAAGGTGTAGGGCTGGTGGTGGGTTTTCGTTCCGGGCGACGGTTAGGGTTAGGGAACGGCAAGGCTTAGGGCACAGGTGAGGGTACGGAAACGTGGGAGGGTCTGGCTACGTGCTGAAGCACGGGTCAGTGCCAGGGTACGGGCAAGGAGTAGGCTACGGCAGAGGGTAAGGTGTAGGGCGGGTGGTGGGATTCCGTTCCGGGCTAGGGTTAGGGTAAGGGAAGGGAAAGACTTAGGGCACAGGTGAGGGTACGGATAAGTGGGAGGGTCAGGCTACGTGATGATGCACGGGTCAGTGCCAGTGTACGGGCCAGGAGTAGGCTACGGCGTAGGGAAAGGTGTAGGGCTGGTGTTGGGTTTGCGTTCCGGGCTAGGGTTAGGGTTAGGGAACGTCAAGGCTTAGGGCACAGGTGAGGGTACGGAAACGTGAGAGGGTCAGGCTACATGCTAACGCACGGTTCAGTGCCAGCGTACGGTCCAGGAGTAGGCTACGGTGTAGGGTATGGTGTAGGGCTGGTGGTGGGTTTCCGTTCCGGGCTAGGGTTAGGGTTAGGGAACGGCAAGGCTTAGGGCACAGGTGAGGGTACGGAAATGTGGGAAGGTCAGGCTACGTGCTGACACACGGGTCAGTGTCAGCGTACGGGCCAGGAGTAGGCTACGGCGTAGGGTAAGGTGTAGGGCTGGTGGTGGATTTCCATTCCGGGCTAGGGTTAGGGATAGGGAAAGGCAAGGTTTAGGGCACAGGTGAGGGTACGGAAAGGTGGGAGGGTCAGGCTACGTGCTGACGCACGGGTCAGTGCCAGTGTACGGACCAGGAGTAGGCTACGGCTTGGGGGTAAGTTGTAGGGCTGGTGGTGGGTTTCCGTTTTGGGCTAGGGTTAGGGTTAGGCAACGGCAAGGCTTAGGGCACAGGTAAGGGTACGGAAACTTGGGAGGTTCAGGCTACTTGCTGACCCATGTGTCAGTGCCAGCGTATGGGCCATGAGTAGTCTAAGGCTTGGGGGTAAGATGTAGGGCTGGTGGTCCGTTTCCGTTCCGGGCTAGGGTTAGGGTAATGGAACGGCAAGGCTTAGGGCACTGGTGAGGGTTACGGAAACGTGGGAGGGTCAGGCTACGTGCTGACGCACGGGTCAGTGTCCGCGTATGGTCCAGGAGTAGGCTACGGCATACGGTAAAGTGTAGGGCTGGTGGTGGGTTTCCGTTCCGGGCTAGGGTTAGGGTTATGGAACGGCAAGGCTTAGGGCACAGGTGAGGGTACGGAAACGTGGGAGCGTCAGGCTACGTGCTGACGCATGGGTCAGTGCCAGCGTACAGGCCAGGAGTAGGCTACGGCATAGGTTAAGGTCTAGGGCTGGTGGTGGGTTTCCGTTCCGGGCTAGGGTTAGGGTAAGGGAAAGGCAAGGCTTAGGGCCCAGGTGAGGGTACGGAAACGTGGGAGGGTCAGGCTACGTGCTGACGCACGGGTCAGTTCCATCGTACCGGCCAGGAGTAGGCTACGGCTTGGGGGTTAGTGTAGGGCTGGTGGTGGTTTTCCGTTCCGGGATAGGGTTAGTGTTAGGGAAGAGCAAGGCTTAGGGCATAGGTGAGGGTACGGAAACGTGGGAGGGTCAGGCTACGTGCTGACGCATGGGTCAGTGCCAGCGTACGGGCCAGGAGTAGGCTATGGCTTGTGGGTTAGGTGTAGGGCTTGTGGTGTGTTTCTGTCCCGTACTAGGGTTAGGGTTAGGGAACGGCAAGGCTTAGGGCACAGGTGACGTTACGGTAACGTGGGAAGGTCAGGCTACATGCTGACGCACAGGTCAGTGCCAGCGTATGGACCATGAGTAGGCTATGGCTTGGGGGTAAGGTGTAGGGCTTGTGGTGGGTTTCCGTTCCGGGCTAGGGTTAGGGTTAGGGAATGGCAAGGTTTAGGGCACAGGTGAGGGTACAGCAACGTGGCAGGTTCAGGATCCGTTCTGACGCACGGGTCAGTGCCAGCGTATGGACCAGGAGTAGGCTACAGTTGGGGGTAAGGTGTAGGGCTCTTGGTGGGTTTCCGTTCCGGGCTACAGTTAGGGTTAGGGAACGGCAAAGCATAGGGCACATGTGAGGGTACGGAAACGAGGGAGGTTCAGGCTACGTGATGACGAACGTGTCAGTGCCAGCGTACCGGCCAGGTGTAGGCTACGGTTTGGTGGTTAGGTGTAGGGCTGGTGGTGGGTTTCCATTCCAGGCTAGGGTTAGTGTTAGGGAACAGCAAGACTTACGGCATAGGTGAGGGTACGGAAACGTGGGAGGGTCAGGCTACGTGCTGACGCACGGGTCAATGCCAGCGTTCGGGCAAGGATTAGGCTACGGCGTACGGTAAGGTGTAGGGCTGGTGGTGGGTTTCCGTTCCAGGCTAGGGTTAGTGTTAGGGAACGGCAAGGCTTAGGGCCCAGGTGAGGGTACGGAAACGTGAGAGGGTCAAACTACATACTGACGCACGGGTCAGTGCGAGCGTACGGGCGAAGAGTAGGCTACCCAGTAGGGAAAGGTTTACGGCTGGTGGTGGGTTTCTGTTCCGGGCTAGGGTTAGGGTGAGGGAACGGCAAGGCTTAGGGCCCAGGTGAGGGTACGGAAACGTGGGAGGGTCAGGCTACGTGCTGACGCACGGGTCAGTGCCAGTGTACGGGCCAGGAGTATGCTACGGCATAGGGTTAGGTGTAGGGCTGCTGGTGGGTTTCCGTTCCTGGCTAGGGTTAGGGTGAGGGAACGACAAGGCTTAGGGCACAGTTGAGGTTATGGAAACGTGGGAGGGTGTGGCTACGTGCAGACTCACGGGTCAGTGCCAGCGTACGGGCCAGGAGTATGCTACGGCGTAGGGTAAGGTGTAGGGCTGGTGGTGGGATTCCATTCATGGGCTAGGGTTAGGGTTAGGGAACGGCAAGGCTCAGGGCCCAGGTGAGGGTACGGAAACGTGGAAGGGTCAGGCTACATGCTGACGCACGGGTCTGTGCCAGCGTACGGGACAGGACTAGGCTACGGCATACGATAAGGTGTAGGACTGGTGGTGGGTTTCCATTCAAGGCTAGGGTTAGGGTTAGGGAACGGCAAGGCTTAGGGCACAGGTGAGGGTACGGAAACGTGGGAGGGTCAGGCTACGTGATGACGCATGGGTCAGTGCCAGCGTACGGGCCAGGAGTAGGCTATTGTTTGGGCGTTAGGTGTAGGGCTGGTGGTGGGTTTCCGTTCCATACTAGGTTTAGGGTTAGGGAACGGCAAGGCTTAGGGCGCAGGTGATGGTACGGAAATGTGGGAAGATCAGGCTATGTGCTGATGCATGGGTCAGTGCCAGAGTACAGGCCAGGAGTAGGCTACGGCGTAGGATATGGTGTAGGGCTGGTGGTGGGTTTCCGTTCCGGTCTAGGGTTAGGGTTAGGGAACGGCAAGGCTTAGGGCACAGTTGAGGGTACGGAAACGTGGGAGGGTCAGGCTACGTGCTGACGCACGTGTCAGTGCCAGCGTTCGGGCCAGGAGTAGGCTACGGCGTAGGGTAAGGTGTAGGGCTGGTGGTGGGTTTCGGTTCCGGGCTACGGTTATTGTTAGGGAACGGCAAGGCTTAGGGCCCAGGTGAGGGTATGGAAACGTGGGAGTGTCAAACTAAATGCTGACGCACGGGTTAGTGCGAGCGTACGGGCGAGGAGTAGGCTACGGAGTAGGGAAAGGTTTAGGGCTGGTGGTGGTTTTCCGTTCCGGGCTAGGGTTAGGGTTAGGGAACGGCAAGGCTTAGGGCACAGGTGAGGGTACGGAAACGTGGGCGGGTCAGGCTACGTGCTGACGTACGGGTCACTGCCAGCGTATGGACCAGGAGTAGGCTACGACGTAGGGTAAGGTGTAAGGCTGGTGGTGGGTTTTCGTTCCGGGCTATGGTTAGGGTTAGGGAACGGCAATGCTTAGGGCACAGGTGAGGGTACGGAAACGTGGGAGGGTCAGGCTACGTGCTGACGCACGGGTCAGTGCCAGCGTACGGGCCAGGAGTAGGCTACGGCTTGTGGGTAAGGTTTAGGGCTGGTGGTGTGTTTCCGTTCCGGGCTAGGGTTAGGGTTAGGGAACGGCAAGGCTTAGGGTACAGGTGAGTGTACGGTAACATGGGAGGTTTAGGCTACGTGCTGAAGCACGGGTCATTACCCGCGTACGGGCCAGGTGTAGGCTACGTCATAAGGTAAGGTGTAGGGCTGGTGGTGAGTTTTCGTTCCGGGCTAGGGTTAGGGTTAGGGAACGGCAAGGCTTAGGGCACAGGTGCGGTTACGGAAACGTGGGAGGGTCAGGCTATGTGCTGACGCACGGGTCAGTGCCAGCAGATGGGCCAGGAGTAGGCTACGGCGTGGTGGTAAGGTGTAGGGCTGGTGGTGGGTTTCTCTTCCAGGCTAGGGTTAGGGTTAGCGAACGTCAAGGCTTAGGGCACAGGAGAGGGTATGGAAACTTGGGAGGGTCAGGCTACGTGCTGACGCAAGGATCAGTGCCAGCGTATGGGCCAGGAATATGCTACGGCGTAGGGTAGAGTGTAGGGCTGGTGGTTGGATTCTGTTCCGGGCTAGGGTTAGGGTTAGGGAACGGCAAAGCTTAGGGCACAGGTGAGGGTACGGAAACGTGGGAGGGTCAGGGTACGTGCTGACGCACGTGTCAGTGCCAGCGTACCGGCCAGGAGTAGGCTACGGCTTGGGGGTTAGATGTAGGGCTGGTGGCGGGTTTCCATTCAAGGCCAGGGTTATGGTTAGCGAACGGCAAGGCTTAGGGCACAGGTGAGGGTACGGAAACGTGGGAGGGTCAGGCTACATGGTGACGCACGGGTCAGTGCCAGCCTACGGTGCAGGAGTAGGCTATGGTTTGGGCGTTAGATTTAGGGCTGGTGGTGGATTTCCGTTCCGTACTAGGGTTAGGGTTAGGGAACGGCAAGCCTTAGGTCACAGGTGAGGGTACGGAAATGTGGTAATGTCAGGCTAAGTGCTGACGCACATGTCAGTGCCTGTGTACGGGCCAGGAGTAGGCGAAGGCGTAGGGTAAGGTGTAGAGCTGGTGGTGGGTTTCCGTTGCGGTCTAGGGTTAGGGTTAGGGAACGGCAAGTCTTAGGGCACAGGTGAGGGTACGGTAACATGGGAGGGTCAGGCTACGTGCTGAAGCACAGGTCAGTGCCCGTGTACGGGCCAGGTGTAGGCTACGGCATAGGGTAAGGTGTAGGGCTGGTGGTGGGTTTCCGTTCAGGGCTAGGGTTAAGGTTAGGGAACGGCAAGGCTTAGGACACAGCTGAGGTTACGGAAACGTGGGAGGGTCAGGCTACGTGCTGACGCACGTGTCAGTGCCAGCATATGGGCCAGGAGTAGGCTACGGCGTGGTGGTAAGTTGTAGGGCTGGTGGTGGGTTTCCGTTCCGGGCTAGGGTTAGGGTTAGTGAACGGCAAGGCTTAGGGCACAGGTGAGGGTACGGAAACGTGGGAGGGTCAGGCTACGTGCTGATGAAAGTGTCAGTGCCTGCGTACGAGCCACGAACAGGCTACGGCGTAGGGAAAGGTGTAGGGCTGGTGGTGGGATTCCGTTCCGGGCTAGGGTTAGGGTTAGGGAACGGCAAGTCTTAGGGCACAGGTGAGGGTCCGCAAACGTGGGAGGGTCAGGCTACGTGCTGAAGCACATGTCAGTGCCTGCGTATGGGCCAGGTGTAGGCTACGGCATAGGGTAAGGTGTAGTGCTGGTGGTGGGTTTCCGTTCCGGACTCAGGTTAGTGTTACGGAATGGCAAGGCTTAGGGCCCAGGTGAGGGTACGGAAACGTGGGAGGGTCAAACTACATGCTGACGCACGGGTCAGTGCGAGCGTACGGGCGAGGAGTAGGCTACCCAGTAGGGAAAGGTTTAGGGATGGTGGTGGGTTTCCGTTCCAGGTTAGGGTTTTGGTTAGGGAACGGCAAGGCTTAGGGCACAGGTGAGGGTACGGAAACGTGGGCGGGTCAGGCTACGTGCTGACGCACGGGTCAGTGCCAGTGTACGGGCCAGGAGTAGGCTACGGCGTAGGGTAAGGTGTAGGGCTGGTGGTGGGTTTTCGTTCCGGGCGACGGTTAGGGTTAGGGAACGGCAAGGCTTAGGGCACAGGTGAGGGTACGGAAACGTGGGAGGGTCTGGCTACGTGCTGAAGCACGGGTCAGTGCCAGGGTACGGGCAAGGAGTAGGCTACGGCAGAGGGTAAGGTGTAGGGCGGGTGGTGGGATTCCGTTCCGGGCTAGGGTTAGGGTAAGGGAAGGGAAAGACTTAGGGCACAGGTGAGGGTACGGATAAGTGGGAGGGTCAGGCTACGTGATGATGCACGGGTCAGTGCCAGTGTACGGGCCAGGAGTAGGCTACGGCGTAGGGAAAGGTGTAGGGCTGGTGTTGGGTTTGCGTTCCGGGCTAGGGTTAGGGTTAGGGAACGTCAAGGCTTAGGGCACAGGTGAGGGTACGGAAACGTGAGAGGGTCAGGCTACATGCTAACGCACGGTTCAGTGCCAGCGTACGGTCCAGGAGTAGGCTACGGTGTAGGGTATGGTGTAGGGCTGGTGGTGGGTTTCCGTTCCGGGCTAGGGTTAGGGTTAGGGAACGGCAAGGCTTAGGGCACAGGTGAGGGTACGGAAATGTGGGAAGGTCAGGCTACGTGCTGACACACGGGTCAGTGTCAGCGTACGGGCCAGGAGTAGGCTACGGCGTAGGGTAAGGTGTAGGGCTGGTGGTGGATTTCCATTCCGGGCTAGGGTTAGGGATAGGGAAAGGCAAGGTTTAGGGCACAGGTGAGGGTACGGAAAGGTGGGAGGGTCAGGCTACGTGCTGACGCACGGGTCAGTGCCAGTGTACGGACCAGGAGTAGGCTACGGCTTGGGGGTAAGTTGTAGGGCTGGTGGTGGGTTTCCGTTTTGGGCTAGGGTTAGGGTTAGGCAACGGCAAGGCTTAGGGCACAGGTAAGGGTACGGAAACTTGGGAGGTTCAGGCTACTTGCTGACCCATGTGTCAGTGCCAGCGTATGGGCCATGAGTAGTCTAAGGCTTGGGGGTAAGATGTAGGGCTGGTGGTCCGTTTCCGTTCCGGGCTAGGGTTAGGGTAATGGAACGGCAAGGCTTAGGGCACTGGTGAGGGTTACGGAAACGTGGGAGGGTCAGGCTACGTGCTGACGCACGGGTCAGTGTCCGCGTATGGTCCAGGAGTAGGCTACGGCATACGGTAAAGTGTAGGGCTGGTGGTGGGTTTCCGTTCCGGGCTAGGGTTAGGGTTATGGAACGGCAAGGCTTAGGGCACAGGTGAGGGTACGGAAACGTGGGAGCGTCAGGCTACGTGCTGACGCATGGGTCAGTGCCAGCGTACAGGCCAGGAGTAGGCTACGGCATAGGTTAAGGTCTAGGGCTGGTGGTGGGTTTCCGTTCCGGGCTAGGGTTAGGGTAAGGGAAAGGCAAGGCTTAGGGCCCAGGTGAGGGTACGGAAACGTGGGAGGGTCAGGCTACGTGCTGACGCACGGGTCAGTTCCATCGTACCGGCCAGGAGTAGGCTACGGCTTGGGGGTTAGTGTAGGGCTGGTGGTGGTTTTCCGTTCCGGGATAGGGTTAGTGTTAGGGAAGAGCAAGGCTTAGGGCATAGGTGAGGGTACGGAAACGTGGGAGGGTCAGGCTACGTGCTGACGCATGGGTCAGTGCCAGCGTACGGGCCAGGAGTAGGCTATGGCTTGTGGGTTAGGTGTAGGGCTTGTGGTGTGTTTCTGTCCCGTACTAGGGTTAGGGTTAGGGAACGGCAAGGCTTAGGGCACAGGTGACGTTACGGTAACGTGGGAAGGTCAGGCTACATGCTGACGCACAGGTCAGTGCCAGCGTATGGACCATGAGTAGGCTATGGCTTGGGGGTAAGGTGTAGGGCTTGTGGTGGGTTTCCGTTCCGGGCTAGGGTTAGGGTTAGGGAATGGCAAGGTTTAGGGCACAGGTGAGGGTACAGCAACGTGGCAGGTTCAGGATCCGTTCTGACGCACGGGTCAGTGCCAGCGTATGGACCAGGAGTAGGCTACAGTTGGGGGTAAGGTGTAGGGCTCTTGGTGGGTTTCCGTTCCGGGCTACAGTTAGGGTTAGGGAACGGCAAAGCATAGGGCACATGTGAGGGTACGGAAACGAGGGAGGTTCAGGCTACGTGATGACGAACGTGTCAGTGCCAGCGTACCGGCCAGGTGTAGGCTACGGTTTGGTGGTTAGGTGTAGGGCTGGTGGTGGGTTTCCATTCCAGGCTAGGGTTAGTGTTAGGGAACAGCAAGACTTACGGCATAGGTGAGGGTACGGAAACGTGGGAGGGTCAGGCTACGTGCTGACGCACGGGTCAATGCCAGCGTTCGGGCAAGGATTAGGCTACGGCGTACGGTAAGGTGTAGGGCTGGTGGTGGGTTTCCGTTCCAGGCTAGGGTTAGTGTTAGGGAACGGCAAGGCTTAGGGCCCAGGTGAGGGTACGGAAACGTGAGAGGGTCAAACTACATACTGACGCACGGGTCAGTGCGAGCGTACGGGCGAAGAGTAGGCTACCCAGTAGGGAAAGGTTTACGGCTGGTGGTGGGTTTCTGTTCCGGGCTAGGGTTAGGGTGAGGGAACGGCAAGGCTTAGGGCCCAGGTGAGGGTACGGAAACGTGGGAGGGTCAGGCTACGTGCTGACGCACGGGTCAGTGCCAGTGTACGGGCCAGGAGTATGCTACGGCATAGGGTTAGGTGTAGGGCTGCTGGTGGGTTTCCGTTCCTGGCTAGGGTTAGGGTGAGGGAACGACAAGGCTTAGGGCACAGTTGAGGTTATGGAAACGTGGGAGGGTGTGGCTACGTGCAGACTCACGGGTCAGTGCCAGCGTACGGGCCAGGAGTATGCTACGGCGTAGGGTAAGGTGTAGGGCTGGTGGTGGGATTCCATTCATGGGCTAGGGTTAGGGTTAGGGAACGGCAAGGCTCAGGGCCCAGGTGAGGGTACGGAAACGTGGAAGGGTCAGGCTACATGCTGACGCACGGGTCTGTGCCAGCGTACGGGACAGGACTAGGCTACGGCATACGATAAGGTGTAGGACTGGTGGTGGGTTTCCATTCAAGGCTAGGGTTAGGGTTAGGGAACGGCAAGGCTTAGGGCACAGGTGAGGGTACGGAAACGTGGGAGGGTCAGGCTACGTGATGACGCATGGGTCAGTGCCAGCGTACGGGCCAGGAGTAGGCTATTGTTTGGGCGTTAGGTGTAGGGCTGGTGGTGGGTTTCCGTTCCATACTAGGTTTAGGGTTAGGGAACGGCAAGGCTTAGGGCGCAGGTGATGGTACGGAAATGTGGGAAGATCAGGCTATGTGCTGATGCACGGGTCAGTGCCAGAGTACAGGCCAGGAGTAGGCTACGGCGTAGGATATGGTGTAGGGCTGGTGGTGGGTTTCCGTTCCGGTCTAGGGTTAGGGTTAGGGAACGGCAAGGCTTAGGGCACAGTTGAGGGTACGGAAACGTGGGAGGGTCAGGCTACGTGCTGACGCACGTGTCAGTGCCAGCGTTCGGGCCAGGAGTAGGCTACGGCGTAGGGTAAGGTGTAGGGCTGGTGGTGGGTTTCGGTTCCGGGCTACGGTTATTGTTAGGGAACGGCAAGGCTTAGGGCCCAGGTGAGGGTATGGAAACGTGGGAGTGTCAAACTAAATGCTGACGCACGGGTTAGTGCGAGCGTACGGGCGAGGAGTAGGCTACGGAGTAGGGAAAGGTTTAGGGCTGGTGGTGGTTTTCCGTTCCGGGCTAGGGTTAGGGTTAGGGAACGGCAAGGCTTAGGGCACAGGTGAGGGTACGGAAACGTGGGCGGGTCAGGCTACGTGCTGACGTACGGGTCACTGCCAGCGTATGGACCAGGAGTAGGCTACGACGTAGGGTAAGGTGTAAGGCTGGTGGTGGGTTTTCGTTCCGGGCTATGGTTAGGGTTAGGGAACGGCAATGCTTAGGGCACAGGTGAGGGTACGGAAACGTGGGAGGGTCAGGCTACGTGCTGACGCACGGGTCAGTGCCAGCGTACGGGCCAGGAGTAGGCTACGGCTTGTGGGTAAGGTTTAGGGCTGGTGGTGTGTTTCCGTTCCGGGCTAGGGTTAGGGTTAGGGAACGGCAAGGCTTAGGGTACAGGTGAGTGTACGGTAACATGGGAGGTTTAGGCTACGTGCTGAAGCACGGGTCATTACCCGCGTACGGGCCAGGTGTAGGCTACGTCATAAGGTAAGGTGTAGGGCTGGTGGTGAGTTTTCGTTCCGGGCTAGGGTTAGGGTTAGGGAACGGCAAGGCTTAGGGCACAGGTGCGGTTACGGAAACGTGGGAGGGTCAGGCTATGTGCTGACGCACGGGTCAGTGCCAGCAGATGGGCCAGGAGTAGGCTACGGCGTGGTGGTAAGGTGTAGGGCTGGTGGTGGGTTTCTCTTCCAGGCTAGGGTTAGGGTTAGCGAACGTCAAGGCTTAGGGCACAGGAGAGGGTATGGAAACTTGGGAGGGTCAGGCTACGTGCTGACGCAAGGATCAGTGCCAGCGTATGGGCCAGGAATATGCTACGGCGTAGGGTAGAGTGTAGGGCTGGTGGTTGGATTCTGTTCCGGGCTAGGGTTAGGGTTAGGGAACGGCAAAGCTTAGGGCACAGGTGAGGGTACGGAAACGTGGGAGGGTCAGGGTACGTGCTGACGCACGTGTCAGTGCCAGCGTACCGGCCAGGAGTAGGCTACGGCTTGGGGGTTAGATGTAGGGCTGGTGGCGGGTTTCCATTCAAGGCCAGGGTTATGGTTAGCGAACGGCAAGGCTTAGGGCACAGGTGAGGGTACGGAAACGTGGGAGGGTCAGGCTACATGGTGACGCACGGGTCAGTGCCAGCCTACGGTGCAGGAGTAGGCTATGGTTTGGGCGTTAGATTTAGGGCTGGTGGTGGATTTCCGTTCCGTACTAGGGTTAGGGTTAGGGAACGGCAAGCCTTAGGTCACAGGTGAGGGTACGGAAATGTGGTAATGTCAGGCTAAGTGCTGACGCACATGTCAGTGCCTGTGTACGGGCCAGGAGTAGGCGAAGGCGTAGGGTAAGGTGTAGAGCTGGTGGTGGGTTTCCGTTGCGGTCTAGGGTTAGGGTTAGGGAACGGCAAGTCTTAGGGCACAGGTGAGGGTACGGTAACATGGGAGGGTCAGGCTACGTGCTGAAGCACAGGTCAGTGCCCGTGTACGGGCCAGGTGTAGGCTACGGCATAGGGTAAGGTGTAGGGCTGGTGGTGGGTTTCCGTTCAGGGCTAGGGTTAAGGTTAGGGAACGGCAAGGCTTAGGACACAGCTGAGGTTACGGAAACGTGGGAGGGTCAGGCTACGTGCTGACGCACGTGTCAGTGCCAGCATATGGGCCAGGAGTAGGCTACGGCGTGGTGGTAAGTTGTAGGGCTGGTGGTGGGTTTCCGTTCCGGGCTAGGGTTAGGGTTAGTGAACGGCAAGGCTTAGGGCACAGGTGAGGGTACGGAAACGTGGGAGGGTCAGGCTACGTGCTGATGAAAGTGTCAGTGCCTGCGTACGAGCCACGAACAGGCTACGGCGTAGGGAAAGGTGTAGGGCTGGTGGTGGGATTCCGTTCCGGGCTAGGGTTAGGGTTAGGGAACGGCAAGTCTTAGGGCACAGGTGAGGGTCCGCAAACGTGGGAGGGTCAGGCTACGTGCTGAAGCACATGTCAGTGCCTGCGTATGGGCCAGGTGTAGGCTACGGCATAGGGTAAGGTGTAGTGCTGGTGGTGGGTTTCCGTTCCGGACTCAGGTTAGTGTTACGGAATGGCAAGGCTTAGGGCCCAGGTGAGGGTACGGAAACGTGGGAGGGTCAAACTACATGCTGACGCACGGGTCAGTGCGAGCGTACGGGCGAGGAGTAGGCTACCCAGTAGGGAAAGGTTTAGGGATGGTGGTGGGTTTCCGTTCCAGGTTAGGGTTTTGGTTAGGGAACGGCAAGGCTTAGGGCACAGGTGAGGGTACGGAAACGTGGGCGGGTCAGGCTACGTGCTGACGCACGGGTCAGTGCCAGTGTACGGGCCAGGAGTAGGCTACGGCGTAGGGTAAGGTGTAGGGCTGGTGGTGGGTTTTCGTTCCGGGCGACGGTTAGGGTTAGGGAACGGCAAGGCTTAGGGCACAGGTGAGGGTACGGAAACGTGGGAGGGTCTGGCTACGTGCTGAAGCACGGGTCAGTGCCAGGGTACGGGCAAGGAGTAGGCTACGGCAGAGGGTAAGGTGTAGGGCGGGTGGTGGGATTCCGTTCCGGGCTAGGGTTAGGGTAAGGGAAGGGAAAGACTTAGGGCACAGGTGAGGGTACGGATAAGTGGGAGGGTCAGGCTACGTGATGATGCAAGGGTCAGTGCCAGTGTACGGGCCAGGAGTAGGCTACGGCGTAGGGAAAGGTGTAGGGCTGGTGTTGGGTTTGCGTTCCGGGCTAGGGTTAGGGTTAGGGAACGTCAAGGCTTAGGGCACAGGTGAGGGTACGGAAACGTGAGAGGGTCAGGCTACATGCTAACGCACGGTTCAGTGCCAGCGTACGGTCCAGGAGTAGGCTACGGTGTAGGGTATGGTGTAGGGCTGGTGGTGGGTTTCCGTTCCGGGCTAGGGTTAGGGTTAGGGAACGGCAAGGCTTAGGGCACAGGTGAGGGTACGGAAATGTGGGAAGGTCAGGCTACGTGCTGACACACGGGTCAGTGTCAGCGTACGGGCCAGGAGTAGGCTACGGCGTAGGGTAAGGTGTAGGGCTGGTGGTGGATTTCCATTCCGGGCTAGGGTTAGGGATAGGGAAAGGCAAGGTTTAGGGCACAGGTGAGGGTACGGAAAGGTGGGAGGGTCAGGCTACGTGCTGACGCACGGGTCAGTGCCAGTGTACGGACCAGGAGTAGGCTACGGCTTGGGGGTAAGTTGTAGGGCTGGTGGTGGGTTTCCGTTTTGGGCTAGGGTTAGGGTTAGGCAACGGCAAGGCTTAGGGCACAGGTAAGGGTACGGAAACTTGGGAGGTTCAGGCTACTTGCTGACCCATGTGTCAGTGCCAGCGTATGGGCCATGAGTAGTCTAAGGCTTGGGGGTAAGATGTAGGGCTGGTGGTCCGTTTCCGTTCCGGGCTAGGGTTAGGGTAATGGAACGGCAAGGCTTAGGGCACTGGTGAGGGTTACGGAAACGTGGGAGGGTCAGGCTACGTGCTGACGCACGGGTCAGTGTCCGCGTATGGTCCAGGAGTAGGCTACGGCATACGGTAAAGTGTAGGGCTGGTGGTGGGTTTCCGTTCCGGGCTAGGGTTAGGGTTATGGAACGGCAAGGCTTAGGGCACAGGTGAGGGTACGGAAACGTGGGAGCGTCAGGCTACGTGCTGACGCATGGGTCAGTGCCAGCGTACAGGCCAGGAGTAGGCTACGGCATAGGTTAAGGTCTAGGGCTGGTGGTGGGTTTCCGTTCCGGGCTAGGGTTAGGGTAAGGGAAAGGCAAGGCTTAGGGCCCAGGTGAGGGTACGGAAACGTGGGAGGGTCAGGCTACGTGCTGACGCACGGGTCAGTTCCATCGTACCGGCCAGGAGTAGGCTACGGCTTGGGGGTTAGTGTAGGGCTGGTGGTGGTTTTCCGTTCCGGGATAGGGTTAGTGTTAGGGAAGAGCAAGGCTTAGGGCATAGGTGAGGGTACGGAAACGTGGGAGGGTCAGGCTACGTGCTGACGCATGGGTCAGTGCCAGCGTACGGGCCAGGAGTAGGCTATGGCTTGTGGGTTAGGTGTAGGGCTTGTGGTGTGTTTCTGTCCCGTACTAGGGTTAGGGTTAGGGAACGGCAAGGCTTAGGGCACAGGTGACGTTACGGTAACGTGGGAAGGTCAGGCTACATGCTGACGCACAGGTCAGTGCCAGCGTATGGACCATGAGTAGGCTATGGCTTGGGGGTAAGGTGTAGGGCTTGTGGTGGGTTTCCGTTCCGGGCTAGGGTTAGGGTTAGGGAATGGCAAGGTTTAGGGCACAGGTGAGGGTACAGCAACGTGGCAGGTTCAGGATCCGTTCTGACGCACGGGTCAGTGCCAGCGTATGGACCAGGAGTAGGCTACAGTTGGGGGTAAGGTGTAGGGCTCTTGGTGGGTTTCCGTTCCGGGCTACAGTTAGGGTTAGGGAACGGCAAAGCATAGGGCACATGTGAGGGTACGGAAACGAGGGAGGTTCAGGCTACGTGATGACGAACGTGTCAGTGCCAGCGTACCGGCCAGGTGTAGGCTACGGTTTGGTGGTTAGGTGTAGGGCTGGTGGTGGGTTTCCATTCCAGGCTAGGGTTAGTGTTAGGGAACAGCAAGACTTACGGCATAGGTGAGGGTACGGAAACGTGGGAGGGTCAGGCTACGTGCTGACGCACGGGTCAATGCCAGCGTTCGGGCAAGGATTAGGCTACGGCGTACGGTAAGGTGTAGGGCTGGTGGTGGGTTTCCGTTCCAGGCTAGGGTTAGTGTTAGGGAACGGAAAGGCTTAGGGCCCAGGTGAGGGTACGGAAACGTGAGAGGGTCAAACTACATACTGACGCACGGGTCAGTGCGAGCGTACGGGCGAAGAGTAGGCTACCCAGTAGGGAAAGGTTTACGGCTGGTGGTGGGTTTCTGTTCCGGGCTAGGGTTAGGGTGAGGGAACGGCAAGGCTTAGGGCCCAGGTGAGGGTACGGAAACGTGGGAGGGTCAGGCTACGTGCTGACGCACGGGTCAGTGCCAGTGTACGGGCCAGGAGTATGCTACGGCATAGGGTTAGGTGTAGGGCTGCTGGTGGGTTTCCGTTCCTGGCTAGGGTTAGGGTGAGGGAACGACAAGGCTTAGGGCACAGTTGAGGTTATGGAAACGTGGGAGGGTGTGGCTACGTGCAGACTCACGGGTCAGTGCCAGCGTACGGGCCAGGAGTATGCTACGGCGTAGGGTAAGGTGTAGGGCTGGTGGTGGGATTCCATTCATGGGCTAGGGTTAGGGTTAGGGAACGGCAAGGCTCAGGGCCCAGGTGAGGGTACGGAAACGTGGAAGGGTCAGGCTACATGCTGACGCACGGGTCTGTGCCAGCGTACGGGACAGGACTAGGCTACGGCATACGATAAGGTGTAGGACTGGTGGTGGGTTTCCATTCAAGGCTAGGGTTAGGGTTAGGGAACGGCAAGGCTTAGGGCACAGGTGAGGGTACGGAAACGTGGGAGGGTCAGGCTACGTGATGACGCATGGGTCAGTGCCAGCGTACGGGCCAGGAGTAGGCTATTGTTTGGGCGTTAGGTGTAGGGCTGGTGGTGGGTTTCCGTTCCATACTAGGTTTAGGGTTAGGGAACGGCAAGGCTTAGGGCGCAGGTGATGGTACGGAAATGTGGGAAGATCAGGCTATGTGCTGATGCACGGGTCAGTGCCAGAGTACAGGCCAGGAGTAGGCTACGGCGTAGGATATGGTGTAGGGCTGGTGGTGGGTTTCCGTTCCGGTCTAGGGTTAGGGTTAGGGAACGGCAAGGCTTAGGGCACAGTTGAGGGTACGGAAACGTGGGAGGGTCAGGCTACGTGCTGACGCACGTGTCAGTGCCAGCGTTCGGGCCAGGAGTAGGCTACGGCGTAGGGTAAGGTGTAGGGCTGGTGGTGGGTTTCGGTTCCGGGCTACGGTTATTGTTAGGGAACGGCAAGGCTTAGGGCCCAGGTGAGGGTATGGAAACGTGGGAGTGTCAAACTAAATGCTGACGCACGGGTTAGTGCGAGCGTACGGGCGAGGAGTAGGCTACGGAGTAGGGAAAGGTTTAGGGCTGGTGGTGGTTTTCCGTTCCGGGCTAGGGTTAGGGTTAGGGAACGGCAAGGCTTAGGGCACAGGTGAGGGTACGGAAACGTGGGCGGGTCAGGCTACGTGCTGACGTACGGGTCACTGCCAGCGTATGGACCAGGAGTAGGCTACGACGTAGGGTAAGGTGTAAGGCTGGTGGTGGGTTTTCGTTCCGGGCTATGGTTAGGGTTAGGGAACGGCAATGCTTAGGGCACAGGTGAGGGTACGGAAACGTGGGAGGGTCAGGCTACGTGCTGACGCACGGGTCAGTGCCAGCGTACGGGCCAGGAGTAGGCTACGGCTTGTGGGTAAGGTTTAGGGCTGGTGGTGTGTTTCCGTTCCGGGCTAGGGTTAGGGTTAGGGAACGGCAAGGCTTAGGGTACAGGTGAGTGTACGGTAACATGGGAGGTTTAGGCTACGTGCTGAAGCACGGGTCATTACCCGCGTACGGGCCAGGTGTAGGCTACGTCATAAGGTAAGGTGTAGGGCTGGTGGTGAGTTTTCGTTCCGGGCTAGGGTTAGGGTTAGGGAACGGCAAGGCTTAGGGCACAGGTGCGGTTACGGAAACGTGGGAGGGTCAGGCTATGTGTTGACGCACGGGTCAGTGCCAGCAGATGGGCCAGGAGTAGGCTACGGCGTGGTGGTAAGGTGTAGGGCTGGTGGTGGGTTTCTCTTCCAGGCTAGGGTTAGGGTTAGCGAACGTCAAGGCTTAGGGCACAGGAGAGGGTATGGAAACTTGGGAGGGTCAGGCTACGTGCTGACGCAAGGATCAGTGCCAGCGTATGGGCCAGGAATATGCTACGGTGTAGGGTAGAGTGTAGGGCTGGTGGTTGGATTCTGTTCCGGGCTAGGGTTAGGGTTAGGGAACGGCAAAGCTTAGGGCACAGGTGAGGGTACGGAAACGTGGGAGGGTCAGGGTACGTGCTGACGCACGTGTCAGTGCCAGCGTACCGGCCAGGAGTAGGCTACGGCTTGGGGGTTAGATGTAGGGCTGGTGGCGGGTTTCCATTCAAGGCCAGGGTTATGGTTAGCGAACGGCAAGGCTTAGGGCACAGGTGAGGGTACGGAAACGTGGGAGGGTCAGGCTACATGGTGACGCACGGGTCAGTGCCAGCCTACGGTGCAGGAGTAGGCTATGGTTTGGGCGTTAGATTTAGGGCTGGTGGTGGATTTCCGTTCCGTACTAGGGTTAGGGTTAGGGAACGGCAAGCCTTAGGTCACAGGTGAGGGTACGGAAATGTGGTAATGTCAGGCTAAGTGCTGACGCACATGTCAGTGCCTGTGTACGGGCCAGGAGTAGGCGAAGGCGTAGGGTAAGGTGTAGAGCTGGTGGTGGGTTTCCGTTGCGGTCTAGGGTTAGGGTTAGGGAACGGCAAGTCTTAGGGCACAGGTGAGGGTACGGTAACATGGGAGGGTCAGGCTACGTGCTGAAGCACAGGTCAGTGCCCGTGTACGGGCCAGGTGTAGGCTACGGCATAGGGTAAGGTGTAGGGCTGGTGGTGGGTTTCCGTTCAGGGCTAGGGTTAAGGTTAGGGAACGGCAAGGCTTAGGACACAGCTGAGGTTACGGAAACGTGGGAGGGTCAGGCTACGTGCTGACGCACGTGTCAGTGCCAGCATATGGGCCAGGAGTAGGCTACGGCGTGGTGGTAAGTTGTAGGGCTGGTGGTGGGTTTCCGTTCCGGGCTAGGGTTAGGGTTAGTGAACGGCAAGGCTTAGGGCACAGGTGAGGGTACGGAAACGTGGGAGGGTCAGGCTACGTGCTGATGAAAGTGTCAGTGCCTGCGTACGAGCCACGAACAGGCTACGGCGTAGGGAAAGGTGTAGGGCTGGTGGTGGGATTCCGTTCCGGGCTAGGGTTAGGGTTAGGGAACGGCAAGTCTTAGGGCACAGGTGAGGGTCCGCAAACGTGGGAGGGTCAGGCTACGTGCTGAAGCACATGTCAGTGCCTGCGTATGGGCCAGGTGTAGGCTACGGCATAGGGTAAGGTGTAGTGCTGGTGGTGGGTTTCCGTTCCGGACTCAGGTTAGTGTTACGGAATGGCAAGGCTTAGGGCCCAGGTGAGGGTACGGAAACGTGGGAGGGTCAAACTACATGCTGACGCACGGGTCAGTGCGAGCGTACGGGCGAGGAGTAGGCTACCCAGTAGGGAAAGGTTTAGGGATGGTGGTGGGTTTCCGTTCCAGGTTAGGGTTTTGGTTAGGGAACGGCAAGGCTTAGGGCACAGGTGAGGGTACGGAAACGTGGGCGGGTCAGGCTACGTGCTGACGCACGGGTCAGTGCCAGTGTACGGGCCAGGAGTAGGCTACGGCGTAGGGTAAGGTGTAGGGCTGGTGGTGGGTTTTCGTTCCAGGCGACGGTTAGGGTTAGGGAACGGCAAGGCTTAGGGCACAGGTGAGGGTACGGAAACGTGGGAGGGTCTGGCTACGTGCTGAAGCACGGGTCAGTGCCAGGGTACGGGCAAGGAGTAGGCTACGGCAGAGGGTAAGGTGTAGGGCGGGTGGTGGGATTCCGTTCCGGGCTAGGGTTAGGGTAAGGGAAGGGAAAGACTTAGGGCACAGGTGAGGGTACGGATAAGTGGGAGGGTCAGGCTACGTGATGATGCACGGGTCAGTGCCAGTGTACGGGCCAGGAGTAGGCTACGGCGTAGGGAAAGGTGTACGGCTGGTGTTGGGTTTGCGTTCCGGGCTAGGGTTAGGGTTAGGGAACGTCAAGGCTTAGGGCACAGGTGAGGGTACGGAAACGTGAGAGGGTCAGGCTACATGCTAACGCACGGTTCAGTGCCAGCGTACGGTCCAGGAGTAGGCTACGGTGTAGGGTATGGTGTAGGGCTGGTGGTGGATTTCCATTCCGGGCTAGGGTTAGGGATAGGGAAAGGCAAGGTTTAGGGCACAGGTGAGGGTACGGAAAGGTGGGAGGGTCAGGCTACGTGCTGACGCACGGGTCAGTGCCAGTGTACGGACCAGGAGTAGGCTACGGCTTGGGGGTAAGTTGTAGGGATGGTGGTGGGTTTCCGTTTCGGGCTAGGGTTAGGGTTAGGCAACGGCAAGGCTTAGGGCACAGGTAAGGGTACGGAAACTTGGGAGGTTCAGGCTACTTGCTGACCCATGTGTCAGTGCCAGCGTATGGGCCATGAGTACTCTAAGGCTTGGGGGTAAGATGTAGGGCTGGTGGTCCGTTTCCATTCCGGGCTAGGGTTAGGGTAATGGAACGGCAAGGCTTAGGGCACTGGTGAGGGTTACGGAAACGTGGGAGGGTCAGGCTACGTGCTGACGCACGGGTCAGTGTCCGCGTATGGTCCAGGAGTAGGCTACGGCATACGGTAAAGTGTAGGGCTGGTGGTGGGTTTCCGTTCCGGGCTAGGGTTAGGGTTACGGAACGGCAAGGCTTAGGGCACAGGTGAGGGTACGGAAACGTGGGAGCGTCAGGCTACGTGCTGACGCATGGGTCAGTGCCAGCGTACAGGCCAGGAGTAGGCTACGGCATAGGTTAAGGTCTAGGGCTGGTGGTGGGTTTCCGTTCCGGGCTAGGATTAGGGTAAGGGAAAGGCAAGGCTTAGGGCCCAGGTGAGGGTACGGAAACGTGGGAGGGTCAGGCTACGTGCTGACGCACGGGTCAGTTCCATCGTACCGGCCAGGAGTAGGCTACGGCTTGGGGGTTAGTGTAGGGCTGGTGGTGGTTTTCCGTTCCGGGATAGGGTTAGTGTTAGGGAAGAGCAAGGCTTAGGGCATAGGTGAGGGTACGGAAACGTGGGAGGGTCAGGCTACGTGCTGACGCATGGGTCAGTGCCAGCGTACGGGCCAGGAGTAGGCTATGGCTTGTGGGTTAGGTGTAGGGCTTGTGGTGTGTTTCTGTCCCGTACTAGGGTTAGGGTTAGGGAACGGCAAGGCTTAGGGCACAGGTGACGTTACGGTAACGTGGGAAGGTCAGGCTACATGCTGACGCACAGGTCAGTGCCAGCGTATGGACCATGAGTAGGCTATGGCTTGGGGGTAAGGTGTAGGGCTTGTGGTGGGTTTCCGTTCCGGGCTAGGGTTAGGGTTAGGGAATGGCAAGGTTTAGGGCACAGGTGAGGGTACAGCAACGTGGCAGGTTCAGGATCCGTTCTGACGCACGGGTCAGTGCCAGCGTATGGACCAGGAGTAGGCTACAGTTGGGGGTAAGGTGTAGGGCTCTTGGTGGGTTTCTGTTCCGGGCTACAGTTAGGGTTAGGGAACGGCAAAGCATAGGGCACATGTGAGGGTACGGAAACGAGGGAGGTTCAGGCTACGTGATGACGAACGTGTCAGTGCCAGCGTACCGGCCAGGTGTAGGCTACGGTTTGGTGGTTAGGTGTAGGGCTGGTGGTGGGTTTCCATTCCAGGCTAGGGTTAGTGTTAGGGAACAGCAAGACTTACGGCATAGGTGAGGGTACGGAAACGTGGGAGGGTCAGGCTACGTGCTGACGCACGGGTCAATGCCAGCGTTCGGGCAAGGATTAGGCTACGGCGTACGGTAAGGTGTAGGGCTGGTGGTGGGTTTCCGTTCCAGGCTAGGGTTAGTGTTAGGGAACGGAAAGGCTTAGGGCCCAGGTGAGGGTACGGAAACGTGAGAGGGTCAAACTACATACTGACGCACGGGTCAGTGCGAGCGTACGGGCGAAGAGTAGGCTACCCAGTAGGGAAAGGTTTACGGCTGGTGGTGGGTTTCTGTTCCGGGCTAGGGTTAGGGTGAGGGAACGGCAAGGCTTAGGGCCCAGGTGAGGGTACGGAAACGTGGGAGGGTCAGGCTACGTGCTGACGCACGGGTCAGTGCCAGTGTACGGGCCAGGAGTATGCTACGGCATAGGGTTAGGTGTAGGGCTGCTGGTGGGTTTCCGTTCCTGGCTAGGGTTAGGGTGAGGGAACGACAAGGCTTAGGGCACAGTTGAGGTTATGGAAACGTGGGAGGGTGTGGCTACGTGCAGACTCACGGGTCAGTGCCAGCGTACGGGCCAGGAGTATGCTACGGCGTAGGGTAAGGTGTAGGGCTGGTGGTGGGATTCCATTCATGGGCTAGGGTTAGGGTTAGGGAACGGCAAGGCTCAGGGCCCAGGTGAGGGTACGGAAACGTGGAAGGGTCAGGCTACATGCTGACGCACGGGTCTGTGCCAGCGTACGGGACAGGACTAGGCTACGGCATACAATAAGGTGTAGGACTGGTGGTGGGTTTCCATTCAAGGCTAGGGTTAGGGTTAGGGAACGGCAAGGCTTAGGGCACAGGTGAGGGTACGGAAACGTGGGAGGGTCAGGCTACGTGATGACACATGGGTCAGTGCCAGCGTACGGGCCAGGAGTAGGCTATTGTTTGGGCGTTAGGTGTAGGGCTGGTGGTGGGTTTCCGTTCCATACTAGGTTTAGGGTTAGGGAACGGCAAGGCTTAGGGCGCAGGTGATGGTACGGAAATGTGGGAAGATCAGGCTATGTGCTGATGCACGGGTCAGTGCCAGAGTACAGGCCAGGAGTAGGCTACGGCGTAGGATATGGTGTAGGGCTGGTGGTGGGTTTCCGTTCCGGTCTAGGGTTAGGGTTAGGGAACGGCAAGGCTTAGGGCACAGTTGAGGGTACGGAAACGTGGGAGGGTCAGGCTACGTGCTGACGCACGTGTCAGTGCCAGCGTTCGGGCCAGGAGTAGGCTACGGCGTAGGGTAAGGTGTAGGGCTGGTGGTGGGTTTCGGTTCCGGGCTACGGTTATTGTTAGGGAACTGCAAGGCTTAGGGCCCAGGTGAGGGTATGGAAACGTGGGAGTGTCAAACTAAATGCTGACGCACGGGTTAGTGCGAGCGTACGGGCGAGGAGTAGGCTACGGAGTAGGGAAAGGTTTAGGGCTGGTGGTGGTTTTCCGTTCCGGGCTAGGGTTAGGGTTAGGGAACGGCAAGGCTTAGGGCACAGGTGAGGGTACGGAAACGTGGGCGGGTCAGGCTACGTGCTGACGTACGGGTCACTGCCAGCGTATGGACCAGGAGTAGGCTACGACGTAGGGTAAGGTGTAAGGCTGGTGGTGGGTTTTCGTTCCGGGCTATGGTTAGGGTTAGGGAACGGCAATGCTTAGGGCACAGGTGAGGGTACGGAAACGTGGGAGGGTCAGGCTACGTGCTGACGCACGGGTCAGTGCCAGCGTACGGGCCAGGAGTAGGCTACGGCTTGTGGGTAAGGTTTAGGGCTGGTGGTGTGTTTCCGTTCCGGGCTAGGGTTAGGGTTAGGGAACGGCAAGGCTTAGGGTACAGGTGAGTGTATGGTAACATGGGAGGTTTAGGCTACGTGCTGAAGCACGGGTCATTACCCGCGTACGGGCCAGGTGTAGGCTACGTCATAAGGTAAGGTGTAGGGCTGGTGGTGAGTTTTCGTTCCGGGCTAGGGTTAGGGTTAGGGAACGGCAAGGCTTAGGGCACAGGTGCGGTTACGGAAACGTGGGAGGGTCAGGCTATGTGCTGACGCACGGGTCAGTGCCAGCAGATGGGCCAGGAGTAGGCTACGGCGTGGTGGTAAGGTGTAGGGCTGGTGGTGGGTTTCTCTTCCAGGCTAGGGTTAGGGTTAGCGAACGTCAAGGCTTAGGGCACAGGAGAGGGTATGGAAACTTGGGAGGGTCAGGCTACGTGCTGACGCAAGGATCAGTGCCAGCGTATGGGCCAGGAATATGCTACGGCGTAGGGTAGAGTGTAGGGCTGGTGGTTGGATTCTGTTCCGGGCTAGGGTTAGGGTTAGGGAACGGCAAAGCTTAGGGCACAGGTGAGGGTACGGAAACGTGGGAGGGTCAGGGTACGTGCTGACGCACGTGTCAGTGCCAGCGTACCGGCCAGGAGTAGGCTACGGCTTGGGGGTTAGATGTAGGGCTGGTGGCGGGTTTCCATTCAAGGCCAGGGTTATGGTTAGCGAACGGCAAGGCTTAGGGCACAGGTGAGGGTACGGAAACGTGGGAGGGTCAGGCTACATGGTGACGCACGGGTCAGTGCCAGCCTACGGTGCAGGAGTAGGCTATGGTTTGGGCGTTAGATTTAGGGCTGGTGGTGGATTTCCGTTCCGTACTAGGGTTAGGGTTAGGGAACGGCAAGCCTTAGGTCACAGGTGAGGGTACGGAAATGTGGTAATGTCAGGCTAAGTGCTGACGCACATGTCAGTGCCTGTGTACGGGCCAGGAGTAGGCGAAGGCGTAGGGTAAGGTGTAGAGCTGGTGGTGGGTTTCCGTTGCGGTCTAGGGTTAGGGTTAGGGAACGGCAAGTCTTAGGGCACAGGTGAGGGTACGGTAACATGGGAGGGTCAGGCTACGTGCTGAAGCACAGGTCAGTGCCCGTGTACGGGCCAGGTGTAGGCTACGGCATAGGGTAAGGTGTAGGGCTGGTGGTGGGTTTCCGTTCAGGGCTAGGGTTAAGGTTAGGGAACGGCAAGGCTTAGGACACAGCTGAGGTTACGGAAACGTGGGAGGGTCAGGCTACGTGCTGACGCACGTGTCAGTGCCAGCATATGGGCCAGGAGTAGGCTACGGCGTGGTGGTAAGTTGTAGGGCTGGTGGTGGGTTTCCGTTCCGGGCTAGGGTTAGGGTTAGTGAACGGCAAGGCTTAGGGCACAGGTGAGGGTACGGAAACGTGGGAGGGTCAGGCTACGTGCTGATGAAAGTGTCAGTGCCTGCGTACGAGCCACGAACAGGCTACGGCGTAGGGAAAGGTGTAGGGCTGGTGGTGGGATTCCGTTCCGGGCTAGGGTTAGGGTTAGGGAACGGCAAGTCTTAGGGCACAGGTGAGGGTCCGCAAACGTGGGAGGGTCAGGCTACGTGCTGAAGCACATGTCAGTGCCTGCGTATGGGCCAGGTGTAGGCTACGGCATAGGGTAAGGTGTAGTGCTGGTGGTGGGTTTCCGTTCCGGACTCAGGTTAGTGTTACGGAATGGCAAGGCTTAGGGCCCAGGTGAGGGTACGGAAACGTGGGAGGGTCAAACTACATGCTGACGCACGGGTCAGTGCGAGCGTACGGGCGAGGAGTAGGCTACCCAGTAGGGAAAGGTTTAGGGATGGTGGTGGGTTTCCGTTCCAGGTTAGGGTTTTGGTTAGGGAACGGCAAGGCTTAGGGCACAGGTGAGGGTACGGAAACGTGGGCGGGTCAGGCTACGTGCTGACGCACGGGTCAGTGCCAGTGTACGGGCCAGGAGTAGGCTACGGCGTAGGGTAAGGTGTAGGGCTGGTGGTGGGTTTTCGTTCCGGGCGACGGTTAGGGTTAGGGAACGGCAAGGCTTAGGGCACAGGTGAGGGTACGGAAACGTGGGAGGGTCTGGCTACGTGCTGAAGCACGGGTCAGTGCCAGGGTACGGGCAAGGAGTAGGCTACGGCAGAGGGTAAGGTGTAGGGCGGGTGGTGGGATTCCGTTCCGGGCTAGGGTTAGGGTAAGGGAAGGGAAAGACTTAGGGCACAGGTGAGGGTACGGATAAGTGGGAGGGTCAGGCTACGTGATGATGCACGGGTCAGTGCCAGTGTACGGGCCAGGAGTAGGCTACGGCGTAGGGAAAGGTGTACGGCTGGTGTTGGGTTTGCGTTCCGGGCTAGGGTTAGGGTTAGGGAACGTCAAGGCTTAGGGCACAGGTGAGGGTACGGAAACGTGAGAGGGTCAGGCTACATGCTAACGCACGGTTCAGTGCCAGCGTACGGTCCAGGAGTAGGCTACGGTGTAGGGTATGGTGTAGGGCTGGTGGTGGGTTTCCGTTCCGGGCTAGGGTTAGGGTTAGGGAACGGCAAGGCTTAGGGCACAGGTGAGGGTACGGAAACGTGGGAGGGTCAGGCTACGTGCTGCCGCACGGGTCAGTGCCAGCATACCAGCCAGGAGTAGGCTAAGGCTTCGGGGTTAGGTGTAGGGCTGATGGTGGGTTTCCATTCCGGGCTAGGGTTAGGGTTAGGGAATGGTAAGGCTTAGCGCACAGGTGTGTGTACGGAAACGTGGGAGGGTCAGGCTACGTGCTGCCGCACGGGTCAGTGCCAGCGTACGGGCCAGGAGTAGGCTATGGCTTGGGCGTTAGGTGTAGGGCTGGTGGAGGGTTTCCATTCCGTACTAGGGATAGGGTTAGGGAACAGCAAGGCTTACGGAACAGGTGAGGGTACGGAAATGTGGGAAGGTCAGGCTACGTGCTGACGCACGGGTCAGTGCCAGCGTATGGGAAAGGAGTAGGCTACGGCGTAGGGTAAGGTATAGGGCTGGTGGTGGGTTTCCGTTTCGGGCTAGGGTTAGGGTTAGGGAACGGCAAGGCTTAGGGAACAGGTGAGGGTACGGAAACCTGGGAGGGTCAGGCTACGTGCTGACGCATGGGTCAGTGCCAGCGTTCGGGCCAGGAGTTGGCTACGGCGTAGGGTAAGGTGTAGGGCTGGTGGTGGGTTTCCGTTCCGGGCTAGGGTTAGGGTTACGGAACGGCAAGGATTAGGGCACAGGTGAGGGTACAGAAACGTGGGAGTGTCAGGCTACCTTCTGACGCATGGGTCAGTGCCAGCGTACAGGCCAGCAATAGGCTACGGCGTAGGGTAAGGTCTAGGGCTCGCGGTGGGTTTCCGTTCCGGGCTAGGGTTAGGGTTAGGGAACGGCAAGGCTTAGGGCACAGGTGAGGATACGGAAACGTGGGAGGGTCAGGCTACGTGCTGACGCACGGGTCAGTGCCAGCGTACGGGCCAGG
This sequence comes from Mesoplodon mirus, assembly GCF_964341445.2. Classification (NCBI taxonomy): domain Eukaryota; kingdom Metazoa; phylum Chordata; class Mammalia; order Artiodactyla; family Ziphiidae; genus Mesoplodon; species Mesoplodon mirus. Next base: position 306,723 of record NW_028295441.1, on the reverse strand, counting down.
AGTAGGCTACGGCTTGGTGGTTAGGTGTAGGGCTGGTGGTGGGTTTCTGTTCTAGGCTAGGTTTAGTGTTAGGGAACAGCAAGGCTTAGGGCACAGGTGAGGGTACGGAAACGTGGGAGGGTCAGGCTACGTGCTGACGCACGGGTCAGTGCCAGCGTACGGGCCAGCATTAGGCTATGGCTTGGGGGTTAGGTATAGGGCTTGTGGTGTGTTTCCGTTCCGTATTAGGGTTAGGGTTAGGGAACGGCAAGGCTTAGGGCACAGGTGAGGGTACGGTAATGTGGGAAGTTCAGGCTATGTGCTGACGCACAGGTCAGTGCCAGCGTATGGACCAGGAGTAGGCTACGGCTTGGGGGTAAGGTGTAGGGCTGGTGTTGTGTTTCCGTTCCGGGCTAGGGTTAGGGTTAGGGAACGGCAAGGCTTAGGGCACAGGTGAGGGTACGGAAACGTGGGAGGCTTAGGCTACGTGCTGATGAAAGTGTCAGTGCCTGCGTATGGGCCAGGAATAGGCTACGGCGTAGGGAAAGGTGTAGGGCTGGTGGTGGTTTTCCGTTCCGGGCTACGGTTAGGGTTAGGGAATGGCAAGGCTTAGGGCACAGGTGAGGGTCCGCAAACGTGGGAGGGTCAGGCTACGTGCTGACGCACGGGTCAGTGCCAGCGTAAGGTCCAGGAGTAGCCTACGGCTTGGTGTAAGGTGTAGGGCTGGTGGTGGGTTTCCGTCCATGGCTAGGGTTAGGGTTAGGGAACGGCAAGGCTTAGGGCACAGGTGAGGGTACGGAAACGGGGGAGGGTCAGGCTATGTGTCGATGCACGGGTCAGTGCCAGCGTACCAGCCAGGAGTAGGCTACGGCTTGGGGGTTAGTTGTAGGGTTGGTGTTGAGTTTCCGTTTGGGTCTAGGTTTAGGGTTAGGGAACGGCAAGGCTTAGGGCACAGGTGAGGGTACGGAAACGTGGGAGCGTCAGGCTACGTGCTGACGCAAGGATCAGTGCCAGCGTATGGGCCAGGAATATGCTACGGCGTAGGGTAGAGTGTAGGGCTGGTGGTTGGATTCTGTTCCGGGCTAGGGTTAGGGTTAGGGAACGGCAAAGCTTAGGGCACAGGTGAGGGTACGGAAACGTGGGAGGGTCAGGGTACGTGCTGACGCACGTGTCAGTGCCAGCGTACCGGCCAGGAGTAGGCTACGGCTTGGGGGTTAGATGTAGGGCTGGTGGCGGGTTTCCATTCAAGGCCAGGGTTATGGTTAGCGAACGGCAAGGCTTAGGGCACAGGTGAGGGTACGGAAACGTGGGAGGGTCAGGCTACATGGTGACGCACGGGTCAGTGCCAGCCTACGGTGCAGGAGTAGGCTATGGTTTGGGCGTTAGATTTAGGGCTGGTGGTGGATTTCCGTTCCGTACTAGGGTTAGGGTTAGGGAACGGCAAGCCTTAGGTCACAGGTGAGGGTACGGAAATGTGGTAATGTCAGGCTAAGTGCTGACGCACATGTCAGTGCCTGTGTACGGGCCAGGAGTAGGCGAAGGCGTAGGGTAAGGTGTAGAGCTGGTGGTGGGTTTCCGTTGCGGTCTAGGGTTAGGGTTAGGGAACGGCAAGTCTTAGGGCACAGGTGAGGGTACGGTAACATGGGAGGGTCAGGCTACGTGCTGAAGCACAGGTCAGTGCCCGTGTATGGGCCAGGTGTAGGCTACGGCATAGGGTAAGGTGTAGGGCTGGTGGTGGGTTTCCGTTCAGGGCTAGGGTTAAGGTTAGGGAACGGCAAGGCTTAGGACACAGCTGAGGTTACGGAAACGTGGGAGGGTCAGGCTACGTGCTGACGCACGTGTCAGTGCCACTATATGGGCCAGGAGTAGGCTACGGCGTGGTGGTAAGTTGTAGGGCTGGTGGTGGGTTTCCGTTCCGGGCTAGGGTTAGGGTTAGTGAACGGCAAGGCTTAGGGCACAGGTGAGGGTACGGAAACGTGGGAGGGTCAGGCTACGTGCTGATGAAAGTGTCAGTGCCTGCGTACGAGCCACGAACAGGCTACGGCGTAGGGAAAGGTGTAGGGCTGGTGGTGGGATTCCGTTCCGGGCTAGGGTTAGGGTTAGGGAACGGCAAGTCTTAGGGCACAGGTGAGGGTCCGCAAACGTGGGAGGGTCAGGCTACGTGCTGAAGCACATGTCAGTGCCTGCGTATGGGCCAGGTGTAGGCTACGGCATAGGGTAAGGTGTAGTGCTGGTGGTGGGTTTCCGTTCCGGACTCAGGTTAGTGTTACGGAATGGCAAGGCTTAGGGCCCAGGTGAGGGTACGGAAACGTGGGAGGGTCAAACTACATGCTGACGCACGGGTCAGTGCGAGCGTACGGGCGAGGAGTAGGCTACCCAGTAGGGAAAGGTTTAGGGATGGTGGTGGGTTTCCGTTCCGGGTTAGGGTTTTGGTTAGGGAACGGCAAGGCTTAGGGCACAGGTGAGGGTACGGAAACGTGGGCGGGTCAGGCTACGTGCTGACGCACGGGTCAGTGCCAGCGTACGGGCCAGGAGTAGGCTACGGCGTAGGGTAAGGTGTAGGGCTGGTGGTGGGTTTTCGTTCCGGGCGACGGTTAGGGTTAGGGAACGGCAAGGCTTAGGGCACAGGTGAGGGTACGGAAACGTGGGAGGGTCTGGCTACGTGCTGAAGCACGGGTCAGTGCCAGGGTACGGGCAAGGAGTAGGCTACGGCAGAGGGTAAGGTGTAGGGCGGGTGGTGGGATTCCGTTCCGGGCTAGGGTTAGGGTAAGGGAAGGGAAAGACTTAGGGCACAGGTGAGGGTACGGATAAGTGGGAGGGTCAGGCTACGTGATGATGCACGGGTCAGTGCCAGTGTACGGGCCAGGAGTAGGCTACGGCGTAGGGAAAGGTGTAGGGCTGGTGTTGGGTTTGCGTTCCGGGCTAGGGTTAGGGTTAGGGAACGTCAAGGCTTAGGGCACAGGTGAGGGTACGGAAACGTGAGAGGGTCAGGCTACATGCTAACGCACGGTTCAGTGCCAGCGTACGGTCCAGGAGTAGGCTACGGTGTAGGGTATGGTGTAGGGCTGGTGGTGGGTTTCCGTTCCGGGCTAGGGTTAGGGTTAGGGAACGGCAAGGCTTAGGGCACAGGTGAGGGTACGGAAATGTGGGAAGGTCAGGCTACGTGCTGACACACGGGTCAGTGTCAGCGTACGGGCCAGGAGTAGGCTACGGCGTAGGGTAAAGTGTAGGGCTTGTGGTGGATTTCCGTTCCGGGCTAGGGTTAGGGATAGGGAAAGGCAAGGTTTAGGGCACAGGTGAGGGTACGGAAAGGTGGGAGGGTCAGGCTACGTGCTGACGCACGGGTCAGTGCCAGTGTACGGACCAGGAGTAGGCTACGGCTTGGGGGTAAGTTGTAGGGCTGGTGGTGGGTTTCCTTTTCGGGCTAGGGTTAGGGTTAGGCAACGGCAAGGCTTAGGGCACAGGTAAGGGTACGGAAACTTGGGAGGTTCAGGCTACTTGCTGACCCATGTGTCAGTGCCAGCGTATGGGCCAGGAGTAGTCTAAGGCTTGGGGGTAAGATGTAGGGCTGGTGGTCCGTTTCCGTTCCGGGCTAGGGTTAGGGTAATGGAACGGCAAGCTTAGGGCACTGGTGAGGGTTACGGAAACGTGGGAGGGTCAGGCTACGTGCTGACGCACGGGTCAGTGTCCGCGTATGGTCCAGGAGTAGGCTACGGCATACGGTAAAGTGTAGGGCTGGTGGTGGGTTTCCGTTCCGGGCTAGGGTTAGGGTTACGGAACGGCAAGGCTTAGGGCACAGGTGAGGGTACGGAAACGTGGGAGCGTCAGGCTACGTGCTGACGCATGGGTCAGTGCCAGCGTACAGGCCAGGAGTAGGCTACGGCATAGGTTAAGGTCTAGGGCTGGTGGTGGGTTTCCGTTCCGGGCTAGGGTTAGGGTAAGGGAAAGGCAAGGCTTAGGGCCCAGGTGAGGGTACGGAAACGTGGGAGGGTCAGGCTACGTGCTGACGCACGGGTCAGTTCCATCGTACCGGCCAGGAGTAGGCTACGGCTTGGGGGTTAGTGTAGGGCTGGTGGTGGTTTTCCGTTCTGGGATAGGGTTAGTGTTAGGGAAGAGCAAGGCTTAGGGCATAGGTGAGGGTACGGAAACGTGGGAGGGTCAGGCTACGTGCTGACGCATGGGTCAGTGCCAGCGTACGGGCCAGGAGTAGGCTATGGCTTGTGGGTTAGGTGTAGGGCTTGTGGTGTGTTTCTGTCCCGTACTAGGGTTAGGGTTAGGGAACGGCAAGGCTTAGGGCACAGGTGACGTTACGGTAACGTGGGAAGGTCAGGCTACATGCTGACGCACAGGTCAGTGCCAGCGTATGGACCATGAGTAGGCTATGGCTTGGGGGTAAGGTGTAGGGCTTGTGGTGGGTTTCCGTTCCGGGCTAGGGTTAGGGTTAGGGAATGGCAAGGTTTAGGGCACAGGTGAGGGTACAGCAACGTGGCAGGTTCAGGATCCGTTCTGACGCACGGGTCAGTGCCAGCGTATGGACCAGGAGTAGGCTACAGTTGGGGGTAAGGTGTAGGGCTCTTGGTGGGTTGCGGTTCCGGGCTACAGTTAGGGTTAGGGAACGGCAAAGCATAGGGCACATGTGAGGGTACGGAAACGAGGGAGGTTCAGGCTACGTGATGACGAACGTGTCAGTGCCAGCGTACCGGCCAGGTGTAGGCTACGGTTTGGTGGTTAGGTGTAGGGCTGGTGGTGGGTTTCCATTCCAGGCTAGGGTTAGTGTTAGGGAACAGCAAGGCTTACGGCATAGGTGAGGGTACGGAAACTTGGGAGGGTCAGGCTACGTGCTGACGCACGGGTCAATGCCAGCGTTCGGGCAAGGATTAGGCTACGGCGTACGGTAAGGTGTAGGGCTGGTGGTGGGTTTCCGTTCCAGGCTAGGGTTAGTGTTAGGGAACGGCAAGGCTTAGGGCCCAGTTGAGGGTACGGAAACGTGAGAGGGTCAAACTACATACTGACGCACGGGTCAGTGCGAGCGTATGGGCGAAGAGTAGGCTACCCAGTAGGGAAAGGTTTACGGCTGGTGGTGGGTTTCTGTTCCGGGCTAGGGTTAGGGTGAGGGAACGGCAAGGCTTAGGGCCCAGGTGAGGGTACGGAAACGTGGGAGGGTCAGGCTACGTGCTGACGCACGGGTCAGTGCCAGTGTACGGGCCAGGAGTATGCTATGGCATAGGGTTAGGTGTAGGGCTGCTGGTGGGTTTCCGTTCCTGGCTAGGGTTAGGGTGAGGGAACGACAAGGCTTAGGGCACAGTTGAGGTTATGGAAACGTGGGAGGGTGTGGCTACGTGCAGACTCACGGGTCAGTGCCAGCGTACGGGCCAGGAGTATGCTACGGCGTAGGGTAAGGTGTAGGGTTGGTGGTGGGATTCCATTCATGGGCTAGGGTTAGGGTTAGGGAACGGCAAGGCTCAGGGCCCAGGTGAGGGTATGGAAACGTGGAAGGGTCAGGCTACATGCTGACGCACGGGTCTGTGCCAGCGTACGGGACAGGACTAGGCTACGGCATACGATAAGGTGTAGGACTGGTGGTGGGTTTCCATTCAAGGCTAGGGTTAGGGTTAGGGAACGGCAAGGCTTAGGGCACAGGTGAGGGTAGGGAAACGTGGGAGGGTCAGGCTACGTGATGACGCACGTGTCAGTGCCAGCGTACGGGCCAGGAGTAGGCTATTGTTTGGGCGTTAGGTGTAGGGCTGGTGGTGGGTTTCCGTTCCATACTAGGTTTAGGGTTAGGGAACGGCAAGGCTTAGGGCGCAGGTGATGGTACGGAAATGTGGGAAGATCAGGCTATGTGCTGATGCACGGGTCAGTGCCAGAGTACAGGCCAGGAGTAGGCTACGGCGTAGGATATGGTGTAGGGCTGGTGGTGGGTTTCCGTTCCGGTCTAGGGTTAGGGTTAGGGAACGGCAAGGATTAGGGCACAGTTGAGGGTACGGAAACGTGGGAGGGTCAGGCTACGTGCTGACGCACGTGTCAGTGCCAGCGTTCGGGCCAGGAGTAGGCTACGGCGTAGGGTAAGGTGTAGGGCTGGTGGTGGGTTTCGGTTCCGGGCTACGGTTAGTGTTAGGGAACGGCAAGGCTTAGGGCCCAGGTGAGGGTATTGAAACGTGGGAGTGTCAAACTAAATGCTGACGCACGGGTTAGTGCGAGCGTACGGGCGAGGAGTAGGCTACGGAGTAGGGAATGGTTTAGGGCTGGTGGTGGTTTTCCGTTCCAGGCTAGGGTTAGGGTTAGGGAAAGGCAAGGCTTAGGGCACAGGTGAGGGTACGGAAACGTGGGCGGGTCAGGCTACGTGCTGACGTACGGGTCACTGCCAGCGTATGGACCAGGAGTAGGCTACGACGTAGGGTAATGTGTAAGGCTGGTGGTGGGTTTTCGTTCCGGGCTATGGTTAGGGTTAGGGAACGGCAATGCTTAGGGCACAGGTGAGGGTACGGAAACGTGGGAGGGTCAGGCTACGTGCTGACGCACGGGTCAGTGCCAGCGTACGGGCCAGGAGTAGGCTACGGCTTGTGGGTAAGGTTTAGGGCTGGTGGTGTGTTTCCGTTCCGGGCTAGGGTTAGGGTTAGGGAACGGCAAGGCTTAGGGTACAGGTGAGTGTACGGTAACATGGGAGGTTTAGGCTACGTGCTGAAGCACGGGTCATTACCCGCGTACGGGCCAGGTGTAGGCTACGTCATAAGGTAAGGTGTAGGGCTGGTGGTGAGTTTTCTTTCCGGGCTAGGGTTAGGGTTAGGGAACGGCAAGGCTTAGGGCACAGGTGCGGTTACGGAAACGTGGGAGGGTCAGGCTATGTGCTGACGCACGGGTCAGTGCCAGCAGATGGGCCAGGAGTAGGCTACGGCGTGGTGGTAAGGTGTAGGGCTGGTGGTGGGTTTCTCTTCCAGGCTAGGGTTAGGGTTAGCGAACGTCAAGGCTTAGGGCACAGGAGAGGGTACGGAAACTTGGGAGGGTCAGGCTACGTGCTGACGTAAGGATCAGTTCCAGCGTATGGGCCAGGAATATGCTACGGCGTAGGGTAGAGTGTAGGGCTGGTGGTTGGATTCTGTTCCGGGCTAGGGTTAGGGTTAGGGAACGGCAAAGCTTAGGGCACAGGTGAGGGTACGGAAACGTGGGAGGGTCAGGGTACGTGCTGACGCACGTGTCAGTGCCAGCGTACCGGCCAGGAGTAGGCTACGGCTTGGGGGTTAGATGTAGGGCTGGTGGCGGGTTTCCATTCAAGGCCAGGGTTATGGTTAGCGAACGGCAAGGCTTAGGGCACAGGTGAGGGTACGGAAACGTGGGAGGGTCAGGCTACATGGTGACGCACGGGTCAGTGCCAGCCTACGGTGCAGGAGTAGGCTATGGTTTGGGCGTTAGATTTAGGGCTGGTGGTGGATTTCCGTTCCGTACTAGGGTTAGGGTTAAGGAACGGCAAGCCTTAGGTCACAGGTGAGGGTACTGAAATGTGGTAAGGTCAGGCTAAGTGCTGACGCACATGTCAGTGCCTGTGTACGGGCCAGGAGTAGGCGAAGGCGTAGGGTAAGGTGTAGAGCTGGTGGTGGGTTTCCGTTGCGGTCTAGGGTTAGGGTTAGGGAACGGCAAGTCTTAGGGCACAGGTGAGGGTACGGTAACATGGGAGGGTCAGGCTACGTGCTGAAGCACAGGTCAGTGCCCGTGTACGGGCCAGGTGTAGGCTACGGCATAGGGTAAGGTGTAGGGCTGGTGGTGGGTTTCCGTTCAGGGCTAGGGTTAAGGTTAGGGAACGGCAAGGCTTAGGACACAGCTGAGGTTACGGAAACGTGGGAGGGTCAGGCTACGTGCTGACGCACGTGTCAGTGCCACTATATGGGCCAGGAGTAGGCTACGGCGTGGTGGTAAGTTGTAGGGCTGGTGGTGGGTTTCCGTTCCGGGCTAGGGTTAGGGTTAGTGAACGGCAAGGCTTAGGGCACAGGTGAGGGTACAGAACTGTGGGAGGGTCAGGCTACGTGCTGATGAAAGTGTCAGTGCCTGCGTACGAGCCACGAACAGGCTACGGCGTAGGGAAAGGTGTAGGGCTGGTGGTGGGATTCCGTTCCGGGCTAGGGTTAGGGTTAGGGAACGGCAAGTCTTAGGGCACAGGTGAGGGTCTGCAAACGTGGGAGGGTCAGGCTACGTGCTGAAGCACGTCAGTGCCTGCGTATGGGGCAGGTGTAGGCTAAGGCATAGGGTAATGTGTAGTGCTGGTGGTGGGTTTCCGTTCCGGACTAAGGTTAGTGTTACGGAATGGCAAGGCTTAGGGCCCAGGTGAGGGTACGGAAACGTGGGAGGGTCAAACTACATGCTGACGCACGGGTCAGTGCGAGCGTACGGGCGAGGAGTAGGCTACCCAGTAGGGAAAGGTTTAGGGATGGTGGTGGGTTTCCGTTCCGGGTTAGGGTTTTGGTTAGGGAACGGCAAGGATTAGGGCACAGGTGAGGGTACGGAAACGTGGGCGGGTCAGGCTACGTGCTGACGCACGGGTCAGTGCCAGCGTACGGGCCAGGAGTAGGCTACGGCGTAGGGTAAGGTGTAGGGCTGGTGGTGGGTTTTCGTTCCGGGCGACGGTTAGGGTTAGGGAACGGCAAGGCTTAGGGCACAGGTGAGGGTACGGAAAGGTGGGAGTGTCAGGCTACGTGCTGCCGCACGGGTCAGTGCCAGCATACCAGCCAGGAGTAGGCTAAGGCTTCGGGGTTAGGTGTAGGGCTGATGGTGGGTTTCCATTCCGGGCTAGGGTTAGGGTTAGGGAACGGTAAGGCTTAGCGCACAGGTGAGTGTACGGAAACGTGGGAGGGTCAGGCTACGTGCTGCCGCACGGGTCAGTGCCAGCGTACGGGCCAGGAGTAGGCTATGGCTTGGGCGTTAGGTGTAGGGCTGGTGGAGGGTTTCCATTCCGTACTAGGGATAGGGTTAGGGAACAGCAAGGCTTACGGAACAGGTGAGGGTACGGAAATGTGGGAAGGTCAGGCTACGTGCTGACGCACGGGTCAGTGCCAGCGTATGGGAAAGGAGTAGGCTACGGCGTAGGGTAAGGTATAGGGCTGGTGGTGGGTTTCCGTTTCGGGCTAGGGTTAGGGTTAGGGAACGGCAAGGCTTAGGGAACAGGTGAGGGTACGGAAACCTGGGAGGGTCAGGCTACGTGCTGACGCATGGGTCAGTGCCAGCGTTCGGGCCAGGAGTTGGCTACGGCGTAGGGTAAGGTGTAGGGCTGGTGGTGGGTTTCCGTTCCGGGCTAGGGTTAGGGTTACGGAACGGCAAGGATTAGGGCACAGGTGAGGGTACAGAAACGTGGGAGTGTCAGGCTACCTTCTGACGCATGGGTCAGTGCCAGCGTACAGGCCAGCAATAGGCTACGGCGTAGGGTAAGGTCTAGGGCTCGCGGTGGGTTTCCGTTCCGGGCTAGGGTTAGGGTTAGGGAACGGCAAGGCTTAGGGCACAGGTGAGGATACGGAAACGTGGGAGGGTCAGGCTACGTGCTGACGCACGGGTCAGTGCCAGCGTACGGGCCAGGAGTAGGCTACGGCTTGGTGGTTAGGTGTAGGGCTGGTGGTGGGTTTCTGTTCCAGGCTAGGTTTAGTGTTAGGGAACAGCAAGGCTTAGGGCACAGGTGAGGGTACGGAAACGTGGGAGGGTCAGGCTACGTGCTGACGCATGGGTCAGTGCCAGCGTACGGGCCAGCATTAAGCTATGGCTTGGGGGTTAGGTATAGGGCTTGTGGTGTGTTTCCGTTCCGTATTAGGGTTAGGGTTAGGGAACGGCAAGGCTTAGGGCACAGGTGAGGGTACGGTAATGTGGGAAGTTCAGGCTATGTGCTGACGCACAGGTCAGTGCCAGCGTATGGACCAGGAGTAGGCTACGGCTTGGGGGTAAGGTGTAGGGCTGGTGTTGTGTTTCCGTTCCGGGCTAGGGTTAGGGTTAGGGAACGGCAAGGCTTAGGGCACAGGTGAGGGTACGGAAACGTGGGAGGCTTAGGCTACGTGCTGATGAAAGTGTCAGTGCCTGCGTATGGGCCAGGAATAGGCTACGGCGTAGGGAAAGGTGTAGGGCTGGTGGTGGTTTTCCGTTCCGGGCTACGGTTAGGGTTAGGGAATGGCAAGGCTTAGGGCACAGGTGAGGGGACGGTAATGTGGGAAGTTCAGGCTACGTGCTGACGCACAGGTCAGTGCCAGCGTATGGACCAGGAGTAGGCTACGGCTTGGGGGTAAGGTGTAGGGCTGGTGGCGGGTTTCCATTCAAGGCCAGGGTTATGGTTAGCGAACGGCAAGGCTTAGGGCACAGGTGAGGGTACGGAAACGTGGGAGGGTCAGGCTACATGGTGACGCACGGGTCAGTGCCAGCCTACGGTGCAGGAGTAGGCTATGGTTTGGGCGTTAGATTTAGGGCTGGTGGTGGATTTCCGTTCCGTACTAGGGTTAGGGTTAAGGAACGGCAAGCCTTAGGTCACAGGTGAGGGTACTGAAATGTGGTAAGGTCAGGCTAAGTGCTGACGCACATGTCAGTGCCTGTGTACGGGCCAGGAGTAGGCGAAGGCGTAGGGTAAGGTGTAGAGCTGGTGGTGGGTTTCCGTTGCGGTCTAGGGTTAGGGTTAGGGAACGGCAAGTCTTAGGGCACAGGTGAGGGTACGGTAACATGGGAGGGTCAGGCTACGTGCTGAAGCACAGGTCAGTGCCCGTGTACGGGCCAGGTGTAGGCTACGGCATAGGGTAAGGTGTAGGGCTGGTGGTGGGTTTCCGTTCAGGGCTAGGGTTAAGGTTAGGGAACGGCAAGGCTTAGGACACAGCTGAGGTTACGGAAACGTGGGAGGGTCAGGCTACGTGCTGACGCACGTGTCAGTGCCACTATATGGGCCAGGAGTAGGCTACGGCGTGGTGGTAAGTTGTAGGGCTGGTGGTGGGTTTCCGTTCCGGGCTAGGGTTAGGGTTAGTGAACGGCAAGGCTTAGGGCACAGGTGAGGGTACAGAAATGTGGGAGGGTCAGGCTACGTGCTGATGAAAGTGTCAGTGCCTGCGTACGAGCCACGAACAGGCTACGGCGTAGGGAAAGGTGTAGGGCTGGTGGTGGGATTCCGTTCCGGGCTAGGGTTAGGGTTAGGGAACGGCAAGTCTTAGGGCACAGGTGAGGGTCTGCAAACGTGGGAGGGTCAGGCTACGTGCTGAAGCACGTCAGTGCCTGCATATGGGGCAGGTGTAGGCTAAGGCATAGGGTAATGTGTAGTGCTGGTGGTGGGTTTCCGTTCCGGATTAAGGTTAGTGTTACGGAATGGCAAGGCTTAGGGCCCAGGTGAGGGTACGGAAACGTGGGAGGGTCAAACTACATGCTGACGCACGGGTCAGTGCGAGCGTACGGGCGAGGAGTAGGCTACCCAGTAGGGAAAGGTTTAGGGATGGTGGTGGGTTTCCGTTCCGGGTTAGGGTTTTGGTTAGGGAACGGCAAGGATTAGGGCACAGGTGAGGGTAGGGAAACGTGGGCGGGTCAGGCTACGTGGTGACGCACGGGTCAGTGCCAGCGTACGGGCCAGGAGTAGGCTACGGCGTAGGGTAAGGTGTAGGGCTGGTGGTGGGTTTTCGTTCCGGGCGACGGTTAGGGTTAGGGAACGGCAAGGCTTAGGGCACAGGTGAGGGTACGGAAACGTGGGAGGGTCAGGCTACGTGCTGCCGCATGGGTCAGTGCCAGCATACCAGCCAGGAGTAGGCTAAGGCTTCGGGGTTAGGTGTAGGGCTGATGGTGGGTTTCCATTCCGGGCTAGGGTTAGGGTTAGGGAACGGTAAGGCTTAGCGCACAGGTGAGTGTACGGAAACGTGGGAGGGTCAGGCTACGTGCTGCCGCACGGGTCAGTGCCAGCGTACGGGCCAGGAGTAGGCTATGGCTTGGGCGTTAGGTGTAGGGCTGGTGGAGGGTTTCCATTCCGTACTAGGGATAGGGTTAGGGAACAGCAAGGCTTACGGAACAGGTGAGGGTACGGAAATGTGGGAAGGTCAGGCTACGTGCTGACGCACGGGTCAGTGCCAGCGTATGGGAAAGGAGTAGGCTACGGCGTAGGGTAAGGTATAGGGCTGGTGGTGGGTTTCCGTTTCGGGCTAGGGTTAGGGTTAGGGAACGGCAAGGCTTAGGGAACAGGTGAGGGTACGGAAACCTGGGAGGGTCAGGCTACGTGCTGACGCATGGGTCAGTGCCAGCGTTCGGGCCAGGAGTTGGCTACGGCGTAGGGTAAGGTGTAGGGCTGGTGGTGGGTTTCCGTTCCGGGCTAGGGTTAGGGTTACGGAACGGCAAGGATTAGGGCACAGGTGAGGGTACAGAAACGTGGGAGTGTCAGGCTACCTTCTGACGCATGGGTCAGTGCCAGCGTACAGGCCAGCAATAGGCTACGGCGTAGGGTAAGGTCTAGGGCTCGCGGTGGGTTTCCGTTCCGGGCTAGGGTTAGGGTTAGGGAACGGCAAGGCTTAGGGCACAGGTGAGGATACGGAAACGTGGGAGGGTCAGGCTACGTGCTGACGCACGGGTCAGTGCCAGCGTACGGGCCAGGAGTAGGCTACGGCTTGGTGGTTAGGTGTAGGGCTGGTGGTGGGTTTCTGTTCCAGGCTAGGTTTAGTGTTAGGGAACAGCAAGGCTTAGGGCACAGGTGAGGGTACGGAAACGTGGGAGGGTCAGGCTACGTGCTGACGCACGGGTCAGTGCCAGCGTACGGGCCAGCATTAGGCTATGGCTTGGGGGTTAGGTATAGGGCTTGTGGTGTGTTTCCGTTCCGTATTAGGGTTAGGGTTAGGGAACGGCAAGGCTTAGGGCACAGGTGAGGGTACGGTAATGTGGGAAGTTCAGGCTATGTGCTGACGCACAGGTCAGTGCCAGCGTATGGACCAGGAGTAGGCTACGGCTTGGGGGTAAGGTGTAGGGCTGGTGTTGTGTTTCCGTTCCGGGCTAGGGTTAGGGTTAGGGAACGGCAAGGCTTAGGGCACAGGTGAGGGTACGGAAACGTGGGAGGCTTAGGCTACGTGCTGATGAAAGTGTCAGTGCCTGCGTATGGGCCAGGAATAGGCTACGGCGTAGGGAAAGGTGTAGGGCTGGTGGTGGTTTTCCGTTCCGGGCTACGGTTAGGGTTAGGGAATGGCAAGGCTTAGGGCACAGGTGAGGGTCCGCAAACGTGGGAGGGTCAGGCTACGTGCTGACGCACGGGTCAGTGGCAGCGTAAGGTCCAAGAGTAGCCTACGGCTTGGTGTAAGGTGTAGGGCTGGTGGTGGGTTTCCGTCCATGGCTAGGGTTAGGGTTAGGGAACGGCAAGGCTTAGGGCACAGGTGAGGGTACGGAAACGGGGGAGGGTCAGGCTATGTGTCGATGCACGGGTCAGTGCCAGCGTACCAGCCAGGAGTAGGCTACGGCTTGGGGGTTAGTTGTAGGGTTGGTGTTGAGTTTCCGTTCGGGTCTAGGGTTAGGGTTAGGGAACGGCAAGGCTTAGGGCACAGGTGAGGGTACGGAAACGTGGGAGGGTCAGGCTACGTGCTGACTCACGTGTCAGTGCCAGCATACGGTCCAGGAGTAGGCTATGGCGTATGGTAAGGTTTAGGGCTTGTGGTGGTTTTCCGTTCTGGGCTAGTGTTAGGGTTAGGGAACGGCAAGGCTTAGGGCACAGGTGAGGGTACGGAAACGTCGGAGGGTCAGGCTACGTGCTGACGCACGGGTCAGTGCCAGCGTACGGGCCAGGAGTAAGCCACGGCTTGTGGGTTAGTATTAGGGCTGGTGGTGGGTTTCTGTTCCGGGCTAGGGTTAGAGATAGGGAACGGCAAGGCTTAGGGCACATGTGAGTGTACGGTAACATGGGAGGTTCAGGCTACATGCTGAAGCACAGGTCAGTGCCCGCGTACGGTCCAGGTGTAGGCTACGGCATAGGGTAAGGTGTAGGGCTGGGGGGTGGGTTTCCGTTCCGGGCTAGGATTAGGATTAGGGAACGGCAAGGCTTAGGGCACAGGTGAGGTTTCGGAATCGTGGGTGTGTCAGGCTACGTGCTGACGCATGGGTCAGTGCCAGCGTACGGGCCAGGAATAGGCTACGGCATAGGGTAGAGTTTAGGGCTGGTGGTGGGTTTCTGTTCTGGGCTAGGGTTAGTGTTAGGGAACGGCAAGGCTTAGGGCACAGGTGAGGGTAAGGAAAACTGTGAGGGTCAGGCTACGTGCTGACGCACGTGTCAGTGCCAGCATACCAGCCAGGAGTAGGCTAAGGCTTCGGGGTTAGGTGTAGGGCTGATGGTGGGTTTCCATTCCGGGCTAGGGTTAGGGTTAGGGAACGGTAAGGCTTAGGGCACAGGTGAGGGTCCGCAAACGTGGGAGGGTCAGGCTACGTGCTGATGCACGGGTCAGTGGCAGCGTACCGGCCAGGAGTAGGCTACGGCATATGGTAAGGTGTAGGGCTGGTGCTGGGATTCCGTTCCGGTCTAGGGTTAGGGTTAGGGAACGGCAAGTCTTAGGGCTCAGGTAAGGGTCCAGAAAAGTGGGAGGGTCAGGCTACGTGCTGACGCACGGGTCAGTGCCAGTGTACAGGCCAGGTATAGGCTACGGCTTGTGGGTAAGGTTTAGGGCTGGTGGTGGGTTTCCGTTCCAGGCTAGGATTATGGTTAGGGAACAGCAAGGCTTAGGGCACAGGTTAGGGTACGGAAACGTGGGAGGGTCAGGCTACGTGCTGACGCACGGGTCAGTGCCAGCGTTCGGGCCAGGAGTAGGCTACGGCGTAGGGTAAAGTGTAGGGCTGGTGGTGTGTTTCTGTGCCGGGCTAGGGTTAGGGTTAGGGAACGGCAAGGCTTAGGGCACAGGTGATGGTACGGAAACGTGGGAGGGTCAGGCTACGTGCTGACGCACGGGTTAGTGCCAGCGTACGGGCCAGGAGTAAGCCACGGCTTGTGGGTTAGTATTAGGGCTGGTGGTGGGTTTCCGTTCCGGGCTAGGGTTAGAGTTAGGGAACGGCAAGGCTTAGGGCACAGGTGAGGGTACGGTAACATGGGAGGGTCAGGCTACATGCTGAAACACAGGTCAGTGCCCGCGTACGGTCCAGGTGTAGGCTACGGCATAGGGTAAGGTGTAGGGCTGGGGGGTGGGTTTCCGTTCCGGGCTAGGATTAGGATTAGGGAACAGCAAGGCTTAGGACACAGGAGAGGTTTCGGAATCGTGGGTGGGTCAGGCTACGTGCTGACACTCGGCTCAGTGCCAGCATATGGGCCAGGAGCAGGCTACGGCATGGTGGTAAGTTGTAGGGCTGGTGGTGGGTCTCTGTTCTGGGCTAGGGTTAGGGTTAGGGAACGGCAAGGCTTAGGGCACAGGTGAGGGTACGGAAACGTGGGAGGGTCAGGCTACGTGCTGACGCATGGGTCAGTGCCAGCGTACGGGCCAGGAATAGGCTACGGCGTAGGGTAGAGTTTAGGGCTGGTGGTGGGTTTCTGTTCTGGGCTACGGTTAGTGTTAGGGAACGGCAAGGCTTAGGGCACAGGTGAGGGTAAGGAAAACTGTGAGGGTCAGGCTGCGTGCTGATGCACGTGTCAGTGCCAGCATACCAGCCAGGAGTAGGCTAAGGCTTCGGGGTTAGGTGTAGGGCTGATGGTGGGTTTTCATTCCGGGCTAGGGTTAGGGTTAGGGAACGGTAAGGCTTAGGGCACAGGTTAGTGTACGGAAACGTGGGAGGGTCAGGCTACGTGCTGCCGCACGGGTCAGTGCCAGCGTACGGGCCAGGAGTAGGCTATGGCTTGGGCGTTAGGTGTAGGGCTGGTGGAGGGTTTCCGTTCCGTACTAGGGATAGGGTTAGGGAACAGCAAGGCTTAGGGAACAGGTGAGGGTACGGAAATGTGGGAAGGTAAGGCTACGTGCTGACGCACGGGTCAGTGCCAGCGTACGGGACAGGAGTAGGCTACAGCGTAGGGTAAGGTATAGGGCTGGTGGTGGGTTTCCGTTTCGGGCTAGGGTTAGGGTTAGGGAATGGCAAAGCTTAGGGAACAGGTGAGGGTACGGAAACCTGGGAGGGTCAGGCTACGTGCTGACGCATGGGTCAGTGCCAGCGTTCGGGCCAGGAGTAGGCTACGGCGTAGGGTAAGGTGTAGGGCTGGTGGTGGGTTTCCGTTCCGGGCTAGGGTTAGGGTTACGGAACGGCAAGGCTTAGGGCACAGGTGAGGGTACAGAAACGTGGGAGTGTCAGGCTACCTGCTGACGCAATGGTCAGTGCCAGCGTACAGGCCAGCAATAGGCTACGGCGTAGGGTAAGGTCTAGGGCTCGCGGTGGGTTTCCGTTCAGGTCTAGGGTTAGGGTTAGGGAACGGCAAGGCTTAGGGCACAGGTGAGGATACGGAAACGTGGGAGGGTCAGGCTACGTGCTGACGCACGGGTCAGTGCCAGCGTACCGGCCAGGAGTAGGCTACGGTGTAGGGTAAGGTGTAGGGCTGTTTCCCTTTCGGGCTACAGTTAGGGTTAGGGAATGGCAAAGCGTAGGGCACAGGTGAGGTTACGGAAACGTTGGAGGGACAGGCTACATGCTGATGCACGTGTCAGTGCCAGCGTACCAGACAGGAGTAGGCTACGGCTTGGGGGTTAGTTGTAGGGCTGGTGGTGGGTTTCCGTTCTTGGCTAGGATTAGGGTTAGGGAACGGCGAGGCTTAGGGCACAGGTGAGGGTACAGAAACGTGGGAGGGTCAGGCTATGTGTCGATGCACGGGTCAGTGCCAGCGTACCAGACAGGAGTAGGCTACGGCTTGGGGGTTAGGTGTAGGGCTGTTGGTGGGTTTCCGTTCCAGGCTAGGGTTAGGGTTAGGGAACGGCAAGGCTTAGGGCACAGGTGAGGGTACGGAAACGTGGGAGGTTCAGGCTACATGCTGACACACGGATCAGTGCCAGCGTACGGGCCAGGAGTAGGCTATGGCTTGGGGGTTAGGTGTAGGGCTGGTGGTGTGTTCCCGTTCCGTACTAGGGTTAGGGTTAGGGAACGGCAAGGCTTAGGGCACAGGTGAGGTTACGGTAATGTGGGAAGTTCAGGCTACGTGCTGATGAAATGGTCAGTGCCTGCGTAGGGGCCAGGAATAGGCTACGTCGTAGGGAAAGTTGTAGGGCTGGTGGTGGGTTTCCGTTCCGGGCTAGGGTTAGGGTTAGGGAATGGCAAGGCTTAGGGCACAGGTGAGGGTCCGCAAACGTGGGAGGGTCAGGCTACGTGCTGACGCACTGGTCAGTGCCAGCGTAAGGTCCAGGAGTAGCCTACGGCTTGGGGGTAAGTTGTAGGGCTGGTGGTGGGTTTCCGTTCCTGGCTAGGATTAGGGTTAAGGAACGGCAAGGCTTAGGGCACAGGTGAGGGTATGGAAACGTGGGAGGGTCAGGCTACGTGCAGACGAACGGGTCATTGCCAGCGTACGGGCCAGGAGTAGGCTACGGCGTTGGGTAAGGTGTAGGGCAGGTGGTGTGTTTCCGTTCTGGGCTAGGTTTAGGGTTAGGGAACGGCAAGGATTAGGGCCCAGGTGAGGGTACGGCAACGTGGCAGTGTCAGGCTACGTCCTGACTCAAGGGTCAGTGCCAGCGTACGGGCCAGGAGTAGGCTACGGTGTAGGGTAAGGTGTAGGGCTGGTGGTGGGTTTCCGTTCCGGGCTAGGGTTAGGGTTAGGGAACGGCAAGTCTTAGGGCAGAGGTGAGGGTACGGAAACGTGGGAGGGTCAGGCTACATGCTGACACACGTGTCACTGCCAGCGTACGGGCCAGGAGTAGGCTACGGATTGGGGGTAAGGTTTAGGGCTGGTGGTGGGTTTCCGTTCCTGGCTAGGGTTATGGTTAGGGAACGGCAAGGCTTGGGGCACTGGTGAGGGTACGGAAACGTGGGAGGTTCAGGCTACGTGCTGATGCACGGGTCAGTGCCAGCGTACCGGCCAGGAGTAGGCTATGCCTTGGGGGTTTGTTGTAGGGCTGGTGGTGGGTTTCCGTTCCGGGCTAGGGTTAGTGTTAGGGAACGGCAATTCTTAGGGCACTTGTGACGGTACAGAAACGTGGGAGGGTCAGGCTACGTGCTGACGCACGGGTCAGTGCCAGCGTACGGGCCAGGAGTAGGCTATGGTTTGGGAAGTTTAGGTGTAGGGCTGGTGGTGGGTTTCCGTTCCGTACTAAGTTTAGTGTTAGCGAACGTCAAGGCTTACGGCACAGGTGAGGGCACGGAAATGTGGGAAGGTCACGCTGCGTTCTGACGCACAGGTCAGTGCCAGTAATGGGCGAGGTGTAGGCTACGGCGTACAGTAAGGTGTATAGCTGGTCGTGGGTTTCCGTTCCGGGCTAGGGTTAGTGTTAAGGAACAGCAAGGCTTAGGGCACAGGTGAGGGTACAGAAACGTGGAAGGGTCAGGCTACATGCTGACGCACAGGTCAGTGCCAGCGTACACGCCAGGAGTACGCTACGGCGTAGGGTAAGGTCTAGGGCTGGTAGTGGGTTTCTGTTCCGGGCTAGGGTTAGGGTTAGGGAAAGGCAAGGCTTAGGGCCCAGGTGAGGGTACGGAAACGTGGGAGGGTCAGGCTACGTGCTGACGCATGGGTCAGTGCCAGCGAATAGGACAGGAGTAGGCTACAGCTTGGGGGTTAGGTTTAGGGCTGGTGGTGGGTTTCCGTTCCGGGCTAGGGTTAGTGTTAGGGATCAGGAAGGCTTAGGGCATAGGTGAGGGTACGGAAACCTGGGAGGGTCAGGCTATGTGCTGACGCACGGTTCAGTGCCAGTGTACGGGCCAGGAGTATGCTATGGCTTGGGGGTTAGGTGTAGGGCTTCTGGTGTGTTTCCGTCCCGTACTAGGGTTAGGGTTAGGGAACGGCAAGGCTTAGGGCACATGTGACGTTACGGTAACGTGGGAAGGTCAGGCTACGTGCTGACGCACAGGTCAGTTCCAGCGTATGGACCACGAGTAGGCTACGGCTTGGGGATAAGGTGTAGGGCTTGTGGTGGGTTTCCGTTCCGGGCTAGGGTTAGGTTAGGGAACGGCAAGGCTTAGGGCACATGTGAGGGTACGGAAACGTGGGAGGGTCTGGCTACGTGCTGACGCACGGGTCAGTGCCAGCATACGGGCCAGGAGTAGGCTACGGCATAGGGTAAGGTGTAGGGGTGGTGGTGGGTTTCCGTTCCGGGCTAGGGTTAGGTTAGGGAACGGCAAGGCTTAGGGCACAGGTGAGGGTACGGAAACGTGGGAGGGTCAGGCTACGTGCTGATGAAAGTGTCAGTGCCTGCGTACGAGCCAGGAATAGGCTACGTCGTAGGGAAAGGTGTAGGACTGGTGGTGGGTTTCCGTTCCGGGCTAGGGTTAGGGTTATGGAACGGCAAGGCTTAGGGCACGGGTGAGGGTACAGAAACGTGGGAGGGTCAGGCTACTTGCTGATGCTAGGGTTAGTGCCACCGAACGGGCCAGGAGTAGGCTACGGCTTGGGGGTAAGTTGTAGGGCTGGTGGTGGGTTTCCGTTCCGGGCTAGGGTTAGGGTTACGGAACGGCAAGGCTTAGGGCACAGGTGAGGGTACGGAAACGTGGGAGGGTCAGGCTACATTCTGACGCAAGGGTCACTGCCACCGTGCAGGCCAGGAGTAGGCTACGGTGTAGGTTAAGGTGTAGGGTTGGTGGTGGGTTTCCGTTCCGGGCTAGGGTTAGTGTTAGGGAACTGCAAGTCTTAGGGCACAGATGAGGGTACGGAAACGTGGGAGGGTCAGGCTACGTGCTGATGAAAGGGTCAGTGCCTGCGTACGGGCCAGGAATAGGCTACGGCTTGTGGTAAGGTGTAGGGCTGGTGGTGGGTTTCTGTTCCGGGCTACGGTTAGGGTTAGGGAACGGCAAGGCTTAGGGCACAGGTGAGGTTACGGAAACGTGGGAGGGTCAGGCTACGTGCTGACGCACGGGTCAGTGCCAGCGTACGGGCCAGGACTAGGCTACGGCATACGATAAGGTGAAGAGCTGGTGGTGGGATTCCGTGCCGGGCTAGTGTTAGGTTTAGGGAACGGCAAGGCTTAGGGCACAGGTGAGCGTACAGTAACATGTGAGGGTCAGGCTACGTGCTGAAGCACAGGTCAGTGCCCGCGTACGGGCCAGGTGTACGCTACGGCATAGAGTAAGGTTTAGGGCTGGTGGTGGGTTTCCGTTCCGGGCTAGGGTTAGGGTTAGTGAACGGCAAGGCTTAGGGCACAGGTGAGGGTACGGAAACGTGGGAGAGTCAGTCTACTTGCTGATGAAAGGGTCAGTGCCTGCGTATGAGCAAGGAATAGGCTACGGCGTACGGAAAGGTGTAGGGCTGGTGGTGGGTTTCGGTTCCGGACCAGGGTTAGGGTTAGGGAACGGCAAGGCTTAGGGCACAGGTGAGGGACCGCAAACGTGGGAGGGTCAGGATTCGTGCTGACGCACGGGTCTGTACCACTGTATGGGCCAGGAGTAGGCTACGGCTTGGGGGTAAGGTGTAGGGCTCTTGGTGGGTTTCCGTTCCGGGCTACAGTTAGGGTTAGGGAACGGCAAGGCTTAGGGCACAGGTGAGGGTACGGAAACGTGGGAGGGTCAGGCTACATGCTGACGCATGGGTCAGTGCCAACGTAGGGGCCAGGAATAGGCTATGGCTTGGGGGTAAGCTGTATGGCTGGTGGTGGGATTCAGTTCCGGACTAGGGTTAGGGTTAGGGAACGGCAAGGCTTAGGGCACAGGTGAGGGTACGGAAACCTGTGAGGGTCAGGCTACATGCTGACGCACGTGTCAGTGCCAGCATACGTGCCAGGAGTAGGCTACGGCGTAGGGTAAGGTGTAGGGCTCCTGATGGGTTTCTGTTCCTGGCTAGGGTGAGGGTGAGGGAACGGCAAGGCTTAGGGCACAGGTGATGGTACGGAAACGTGGGAGGGTCAGGCTACGTGCTGACGCACGGGTCAGTGCCAGCGTACGGGCCAGGAGTAGGCTACGGCTTGGGGGTAAGTTGTAGGGCTGGTGGTGGGTTTCCGTTCCGGGCTAGGGTTAGGGTTAGTGAACGGCAAGGCTTAGGGCACAGGTGAGGGTACGGAAACGTGGGAGGGTCAGGCTACGTGCTGATGAAATGGTGAGTGCCGGCGTACGAGCCAGGAATAGGCTATGGCGTTGGGAATGGTGTAGGTCTGGTGGTGGGTTTCCGTTCCGGGCTAGGGTTAGGGTTAGGGAAAGGCAAGGCTTAGGGCACAGGTGAGGGGCCGCAAACGTGGGAGGGTCAGGCTACGTGCTGAATCACAGGTCAGTGCCCGCGTATGGGCCAGGTGTATGCTACGGCATAGGGTCAGGTGTAGGGCTGGTGGTGGGTTTCCGTTCCGGGCTAGGGTTAGGGTTACGGAACGGCAAGGCTTAGTGCTTAGGAGAGGGAACGGAAACGTGGGAGGGTCACGCTACGTGCTGACACACGGGTCAGTGGCAGCGTACGGGCCAGGAGTAGGCTAAGGCGTAGGGTAAAGTGTAGGGCTGATGGTGGGTTTCCGTTCCGGGCTAGGGTTAGGGTTAGGAAACGGCAAGGCTTAGGGCACAGGTGAGGGTACGGAAACGTATGAGGGTCAGGCTACGTGCTGACGCACGTGTCAGTGCCAGCGTACCGGCCAGGAGTAGGCTACGGCTTGGGGGTAAGTTGTAGGGCTGGTGGTGGGTTTCCGTTCCGGGCTAGGGTTAGGGTTAGTGAACGGCAAGGCTTAGGGCACAGGTGAGGGTACAGAAATGTGATAGGTTCAGGCTAAGTGCTGATGACAGTGTCAGTGCCTGCGTACGAGCCAGGAATAGGCTACATCGTAGGGAAAGGTCTAGGGCTGGTGGTGGGTTTCGGTTCCGGGCTAGGGTTAGGGTTAGGGAACGGCAAGGCTTAGGGCACAGGTGAGTGTCCGCAAACGTGGGCGGGTCAGGCTTCGTGCTGACGCATGGGTCTGTGCCAGCGTACGGGCCAGGAGTAGGCTACGGCTTGGGGGTAAGGTGTAGGGCTGGTGGTGGGTTTCCGTTCCGGGCTACGGTTAGGGTTAGGGAACGGCAAGGCTTAGGGCACAGGTGAGGGTACAGAAACGTGGGAGGTTCAGGCTACGTGATGATGCACGGGTCAGTGCCAGCGTACTGGCCAGGAGTATGCTACGGCTTGGGGGTTAGGTGTAGGGCTGGTGGTGGGTTTCCGTTCCGGGCTAGGGTTAGGGTAAGGGAACGGCAAGGCTTAGGGCACAGGTGAGGGTACGGAAACGTGGGAGGGTCAGGCTACATGCTGACGCACGGGTCAGTGCCAGCGTACGGGCCACGAATAGGCTATGGCTTGTGGGTAAGCTGTAGGGCTGGTGGTGGGTTTCCGCTCCGGACTAGGGTTAGGGTTAGGGAACGGCAAGGCTTAGGACACAGGTGAGGGTACGGAAACCTGTGAGGGTCTGGCTACGTGCTGACGCACGTGTCAGGGCCAGCGTACGTGCCAGGAGTAGGCTACGGCGTAGGGTAAGGTGTAGGGCTGCTGATGGGTTTCTGTTCCTGTCTAGGGTGAGGGTGAGGGAACGGCAAGGCTTAGGGCACAGGTGAGTGTACGGAAACGTGGGAGGGGCAGGCTACGTGCTGACGCACGTGTCAGTGCCAGTGTACGGGCCAGCATTAGGCTATGGCTTGGGGGTTAGGTGTAGGGCTTGTGGTGTGTTTTCGTTCCGTACTAGGGTTAGGGTTAGGGAACGGCAAGGCTTAGGGCACAGGTGAGGGTACGGTAATGTGGGAAGTTCAGGCTACGTTCTGACGCACAAGTCATTGCCAGCGTATGGACCAGGAGTAGGCTACGGCTTGGGGGTAAGGTGTAGGGATGGTGGTGGGTTTCCGTTCCGGGCTAGGGTTAGGGTTAGGGAACGGCAAGGCTTAGGGCACAGGTGAGGGTACGGAAAGGTGGGAGGGTCAGGCTACGTGCTGACGCACGGGTCAGTGCGAGCGTACGGGCGAGGAGTAGGCTACCCAGTAGGGAAAGGTTTAGGGCTGGTGGTGGGTTTCTGTTCCGGGCTAGGTTTAGGGTTAGGGAACGTCAAGGCTTAGGGCACAGGTGAGGGTACGGAAACGTGGGAGGGTTAGGGTACGTGCTGACGCACGGGTCAGTGCCAGCATATGGGCCAGGAGTAGGCTACGGCGTAGGTTAAGGTGTAGTGCTGGTGGTGGGTTTCTGTTCTGGGCTACGGTTAGGGTTAGGGAAAGGCAAAGCTTAGGGCACAGGTGAGGGTACGGAACCGTGGGAGGGTCAGGCTACGTGATGACGCACGGATCAGTGCCAGCATACCGACCAGGAGTAGGCTACGGCTTTTTGGTTAGGTGTAGGGCTGGTGGTGGGTTTCCGTTCCAGGCTAGGGTTAGTGTTAGGGAACGGCAAGGCTTAGGGCTCAGGTGAGGGTACGGTAATGTTGGAAGGTCAAGCTACGTGCTGACGCACAGGTCAGTGCCAGCGTATGGACCAGGAGTAGGCTACGGCTTGGGGGTAAGTTGTAGGGCTTGTGGTGCTTTTCCGTTCCGGGCTAGGATTAGGGTTAGGGAACGGCAAGGTTTAGGGCACAGGTGAGGGTACGGCAACGTGGCAGGGTCAGGATACGTTCTGACGCACGGGTCAGTGCCAGCGTATGGATCAGGAGTAGGCTACGGCTTGTGCGTAAGGTGTAGGGCTGGTGGTGGTTTTCTGTTCTGAGCTAGGGTTAGGGTTAGTGAACGGCAAGGCTTAGGGCACAGGTGAGGTTACGGAAACGTGGGAGTGTCAGGCTACGTGCTGATGAAAGGGTCAGTGCCTGCGTATGAGCCAGGAATAGGCTACGGTGTAGGGAAAGTTGTAGGGCTGGTGGTGGGTTTCCGTTCAGGGCTAGGGTTAGGGTTAGGGAACGGCAAGGCTTAGGGCTCAGGTGAGGTTCCGCAAACGTGGGAGGGTCAGGCTACGTGCTGACGCATGGGTCAGTGCCAGTGTACGGGCCAGGAGTAGGCTACGACGTAGGTTTAGGTGGAGGGCTGCTGGTGGGTTTCCGTTCCTGGCTAGGGTTAGGGTGAGCGAACGGCAAGGCTTAGGGCACAGGTGAGGGTACGGTAACATGGCAGGGTTAGGCTACGTGCTGAAGCACAGGTCATTACCCACGTATGGGCCAGGTGTAGGCTACGGCATAGGGTAAGGTGTAGGGCTGGTGGTGGGTTTTCGTTCCGGGCTAGGGTTAGGGTTAGGGAACGGCAAGGCTTAGGGCACAGGTGAGGTTACGGAAACGTGGGAGGGTCAGGCTACGTGCTGACGCATGGGTCAGTGCCAGCATATGGGCCAGGAGTAGGCTACGGCGTGGTGGTAAGGTGTAGGGCTGGTGGTGTTTCTCTGTTCCGGGCTAGGGTTAGGGTTAGCAAACGTCAATGCTTAGGGCACAGGTGAGGGTACGGAAACGTGGGAGGGTCAGGCTACGTGCTGACGCACGGGTCAGTGCCAGCGTACGGGCCAGGAATAGGCTACGGCGTAGGATAGAGTGTAGGGCTGGTGGTGGGTTTCCGTTCCGGGCTAGGGTTAGGGTTAGGGAACAGCAAGACTTAGGGCACAGGTGAGGGTACGGAAACGTGGGAGGGTCAGGTTACGTGCTGACGCACGGGTCAGTGCCAGCGTACGGGCCAGGAGTAGGCTACGGCGTAGGGTAAGGTGTAGAGCTGGTGGTGGGTTTCCGTTCCGAGCTAGGGTTAGGTTTAGGGAACGGCAAGGCTTAGGGCACAGGTGATGGTACGGAAACGTGGGAGGGTCAGGCTACGTGCTGACGCATGGGTCAGTGCCAGCGTACGGGCCAGGAGTAGGCTACGTCTTGGGGGTAAGTTGTAGGGCTGGTGGTGGGTTTCCGTTCCGTACTAGGGTTAGGGTTACGGAACGGCAAGCCTTAGGGCACAGCTGAGGGTACGGAAATGTGGGAAGGTCAGGCTACGTGCTGACGCACGTGTCAGAGCCAGTGTATGGGCCAGGAGTAGGCGACGGCGTAGGGTAAGGTGTAGGGCTGGTGGTGGGTTTCTGTTGCGGGCTAGGGTTATGGTTAGGGAACGGCAAGGCTTAGGGCACAGGTGAGGGTAAGGGAACGTGGGAGGTTCAGTCTACGTGCTGACGCACGGGTCAGTGCCGGAGTTCGGGCTAGGAGTAGGCTACGGCGTAGGGTAAGGTTTAGGCCTGGTGGTGGTTTTCCGTTCCGGGATAGGGTTAGTGTTAGGGAACGGCAATGCTTAGGGCCCAGGTGAGGGTACGGAAACGTGGGAGTGTTAAACTACATGCTGACGCACGGGTCACTGCGAGCGTACGGGCGAGGCGTAGGCTACCCAGTAGGGAAAGGTTTAGAGCTGGTGGTGGGTTTCCGTTCCGGGCTAGGGTTAGGGTTAGGGAACGGCAACGCTTAGGGCACAGGTGAGGGTACGGAAACGTGGGAGGGTCAGTCTAAGTGCTGACGCACGGGTCAGTGCTAGCGTATTGGCCAGGAGTAGGCTACGGCGTAGGTTAAGGTGTAGGGCTGGTGGTGGGTTTCCGTTCCAGGCTACGGTTAGGGTTAGGGAACGGCAAAGCTTAGGGCACAGGTGAGGGTACGGAAACGTGGGAGGGTCAGGCTACATGCTGATGCACGGGTCAGTGCCTGCGTACCGGCCAGGTGTAGGCTATGGCTTGGGGGTAAGCTGTAGGGCTGGTGGTGTGTTTCCATTCCGGGCTAGGGTTAGCTTTAGGGTACGCCAAGGCTTAGGGCACAGGTGAGGTTAAGAAAACGTGGGAGGGTCAGGCTACGTGCTGACGCACGTGTCAGTGCCAGCGTACCGGCCAAGAGTAGGCTACGGCTTGGGGGTTAGTTGTAGGGCTGGTGGTGGGTTTCCGTTCCGGGCTAGGGTTAGGCTTAGGGAACGGCAAGGCTTAGGGCACAGGTGAGGGTACGGAAATGTGAGAAGGTCAGGCTACGTGCTGATGCACGTGTCAGTGCCAGCGTACAGGCCAGGAGTAGGCTACGGCGTAGGGTAAGGTGTAGGGCTGGTGGTGGGTTTCCGTTCCGGGCTAGGTTTAGGGTTAGGGAACGGCAAGAGTTAGGGCACAGGTGAGGGTACGGAATCGTGGTAGGGTCAGGCTATGTGCTGACGCATGGGTCAGTGCCAGCGTTCGGGCCAGGAGTAGGCTACGGCGTAGGTTAAGGTGTAGGACTGGTGGTGGGTTTCCGTTCCGGGCTAGGGTTAGTGTTAGGGAACGGCAAGGCTTAGGGCCCCGGTGTGGGTACGGAAACGTGGGGGGGTCAGATTACATGCTGACGCACAGGTCAGTGCCAGCGTACGGGCCAGGGGTAGGCTACGGAGAAGGGAAAGGTTTAGGGCTGGTGGTGGGTTTCCGTTCCGGGCTAGGGTTAGGGTTAGGGAACGGCAAGGCTTAGGGCACAGGTGAGGGTACGGAAACGTGGGAGGGTCAGGCTACGTGCTGACGCACGGATCAGTGTCAGCGTACGTGCCAGGAGTAGGCTACCGCATAGGGTAAGGTGTAGGGCTGGTGGTGGTTTTCTGTTCCGGGCTACGGTTAGTGTTAGGGAACAGCAAGGCTTAGGGCACAGGTGAGGGTACGGAAACGTGGGAGGGTCAGGCTACGTGCTGACGCACGGGTCAGTGCCAGCGTACCGGACAGGAGTAGGCTACGGCTTGGGGGTTAGGTGTAGGGCTGGTGGTGGGTTTCCGTTCCAGGCTAGGGTTAGTGTTAGGGAAGAGCAAGGCTTAGGGCACAGGGGAGGGTAAGGAAACGTGGGAGGGTCAGGCTACGTGCTGACGCACGGGTCAGTGCCAGCATACGGGCCACGAGTAGGCTACGGCTTGGGGGTAAGGTGTAGAGCTGGTGGTGGGTTTCATTTTTGGGCTAGGGTTAGTGTTAGGAACGGCCAGGCTTAGGGCACAGTTGAGGGTCCTGAAACGTGGGAGGGTCAGACTACTTGCTGACGCACGTGTCAGTGCCAGAGTACGGGCCAGGAGTAGGCTACGGCTTGGGGTTAAGGTGTAGGGCTGGTGGTGGGTTTCCATTCCGGGCTAGGTTTAGGGTTACGGAATGGCAAGGCTTAGTGCTCAGGTGAGGGTACGGAAACGTGGGAGGCTCAGGCTACGTGCTGACGCACGGGTCAGTGCCAGCATACAGGCCAGGAGTAGGCTACGGCGGAGGGTAATGTCTAGGGATGGTGGTGGGTTTCCATTCCGGGCTAGGGTTAGGGTTAGGGAACGTCAAGGTTTAGGGCACAGGTGAAGGTACGGAAACGTGGGAGGGTGAGGCTACGTACTGATGCATGGGTCAGTGCCTGCGTACGGGCCAGGTGTAGGCTATGGCGTAGGGTAAGGTGGAGGGCTGGTGGTGGTTTGGCATTGTTGACCATGGTTAGGGTTAGGGAACGGCAAGGCTTAGGGCACAGGTGAGGGTACGGAAACGTGGGAGGGTCAGGTTACGTGCTGAAGCACTGGTCAGTGCCATCGTATGGGCAAGGAGTAGGCTACGGCGTAGGGTAAGGTGTAGGGCTGGTGGTGGGTTTCCGTTCTGGGCTAGGGTTAGTGTTACGGAACGGAAAGGCTTAGGGCACGGGTGAGGGTATGGAAACGTGGGAGGGTCGGGCTACTTGCTGATGCTCAGGTTAGTGCCACCGAACGGGCCAGGATTAGGCTACGGCTTGGGGGTAAGTTGCAGGGCTGGTGGTGGGTTTCCGTTCCGGACTAGGGTTAGGGTTACGGAACGGCAAGGCTTAGGGCACAGGTGAGGGTACGGAAACGTGGGAAGGTCAGGCTACATGCTGACGCAAGTGTCAGTGCCACCGTACTGGCCAAGAGTAGGCTACGGCGTAGGGTAACGTGTAGGGATGGTGTTGGGTTTCCGTTCCGGGCTAGGGTTAGGCTTAGGGAACGGCAAGGCTTAGGGCACAGGTTAGGGTACAGAAACGTGGGAGAGTCAGGCTACGTGCTGACACATGTGTCAGTGCCAGCGTACTGGCCAGGAGTAGGCTACGGCTTGGGGGTTAGCTGTAGGGCTGATGGTGGGTTTCCGTTCAGGGCTAGGGTTAGGGTTAGGGAACGGCAAGGCTTAGTGCACAGGTGAGGGTACGGAAACGTGGGAGGGGTCAGGATACGTGCTGACGCACGGGTCAGTGCCAGCGTTCGGGCCAGGAGTAGGCTACGGCGTAGGTTAAGGTGTAGGACTGGTGGTGGGTTTCCGTTCCGGGCTAGGGTTAGTGTTAGGGAACGGCAAGGCTTAGGGCCCCGGTGTGGGTACGGAAACGTGGGGGGGTCAGATTACATGCTGACGCACAGGTCAGTGCCAGCGTACGGGCCAGGGTTAGGCTACGGAGAAGGGAAAGGTTTAGGGCTGGTGGTGGGTTTCCGTTCCGGGCTAGGGTTAGGGTTAGGGAACGGCAAGGCTTAGGGCACAGGTGAGGGTACGGAAACGTGGGAGGGTCAGGCTACGTGCTGACGCACGGATCAGTGTCAGCGTACGTGCCAGGAGTAGGCTACCGCATAGGGTAAGGTGTAGGGCTGGTGGTGGTTTTCTGTTCCGGGCTACGGTTAGTGTTAGGGAACAGCAAGGCTTAGGGCACAGGTGAGGGTACGGAAACGTGGGAGGGTCAGGCTACGTGCTGACGCACGGGTCAGTGCCAGCGTACCGGACAGGAGTAGGCTACGGCTTGGGGGTTAGGTGTAGGGCTGGTGGTGGGTTTCCGTTCCAGGCTAGGGTTAGTGTTAGGGAAGAGCAAGGCTTAGGGCACAGGGGAGGGTAAGGAAACGTGGGAGGGTCAGGCTACGTGCTGACGCACGGGTCAGTGCCAGCATACGGGCCACGAGTGGGCTACGGCTTGGGGGTAAGGTGTAGAGCTGCTGGTGGGTTTCATTTTTGGGCTAGGGTTAGTGTTAGGAACGGCCAGGCTTAGGGCACAGTTGAGGGTCCTGAAACGTGGGAGGGTCAGACTACTTGCTGACGCACGTGTCAGTGCCAGAGTACGGGCCAGGAGTAGGCTACGGCTTGGGGTTAAGGTGTAGGGCTGGTGGTGGGTTTCCATTCCGGGCTAGGTTTAGGGTTACGGAATGGCAAGGCTTAGTGCTCAGGTGAGGGTACGGAAACGTGGGAGGCTCAGGCTACGTGCTGACGCACGGGTCAGTGCCAGCATACAGGCCAGGAGTAGGCTACGGCGGAGGGTAATGTCTAGGGATGGTGGTGGGTTTCCATTCCGGGCTAGGGTTAGGGTTAGGGAACGTCAAGGTTTAGGGCACAGGTGAAGGTACGGAAACGTGGGAGGGTGAGGCTACGTACTGATGCATGGGTCAGTGCCTGCGTACGGGCCAGGTGTAGGCTATGGCGTAGGGTAAGGTGGAGGGCTGGTGGTGGTTTGGCATTGTTGACCATGGTTAGGGTTAGGGAACGGCAAGGCTTAGGGCACAGGTGAGGGTACGGAAACGTGGGAGGGTCAGGTTACGTGCTGAAGCACTGGTCAGTGCCATCGTATGGGCAAGGAGTAGGCTACGGCGTAGGGTAAGGTGTAGGGCTGGTGGTGGGTTTCCGTTCCGGGCTAGGGTTAGTGTTACGGAACGGAAAGGCTTAGGGCACGGGTGAGGGTATGGAAACGTGGGAGGGTCGGGCTACTTGCTGATGCTCAGGTTAGTGCCACCGAACGGGCCAGGATTAGGCTACGGCTTGGGGGTAAGTTGCAGGGCTGGTGGTGGGTTTCCGTTCCGGACTAGGGTTAGGGTTACGGAACGGCAAGGCTTAGGGCACAGGTGAGGGTACGGAAACGTGGGAGGGTCAGGCTACATGCTGACGCAAGTGTCAGTGCCACCGTACTGGCCAAGAGTAGGCTACGGCGTAGGGTAACGTGTAGGGATGGTGTTGGGTTTCCGTTCCGGGCTAGGGTTAGGCTTAGGGAACGGCAAGGCTTAGGGCACAGGTTAGGGTACAGAAACGTGGGAGAGTCAGGCTACGTGCTGACACATGTGTCAGTGCCAGCGTACTGGCCAGGAGTAGGCTACGGCTTGGGGGTTAGCTGTAGGGCTGATGGTGGGTTTCCGTTCAGGGCTAGGGTTAGGGTTAGGGAACGGCAAGGCTTAGTGCACAGGTGAGGGTACGGAAACGTGGGAGGGGTCAGGATACGTGCTGACGCACGGGTCAGTGCCAGCGTTCGGGCCAGGAGTAGGCTACGGCGTAGGTTAAGGTGTAGGACTGGTGGTGGGTTTCCGTTCCGGGCTAGGGTTAGTGTTAGGGAACGGCAAGGCTTAGGGCCCCGGTGTGGGTACGGAAACGTGGGGGGGTCAGATTACATGCTGACGCACAGGTCAGTGCCAGCGTACGGGCCAGGGTTAGGCTACGGAGAAGGGAAAGGTTTAGGGCTGGTGGTGGGTTTCCGTTCCGGGCTAGGGTTAGGGTTAGGGAACGGCAAGGCTTAGGGCACAGGTGAGGGTACGGAAACGTGGGAGGGTCAGGCTACGTGCTGACGCACGGATCAGTGTCAGCGTACGTGCCAGGAGTAGGCTACCGCATAGGGTAAGGTGTAGGGCTGGTGGTGGTTTTCTGTTCCGGGCTACGGTTAGTGTTAGGGAACAGCAAGGCTTAGGGCACAGGTGAGGGTACGGAAACGTGGGAGGGTCAGGCTACGTGCTGACGCACGGGTCAGTGCCAGCGTACCGGACAGGAGTAGGCTACGGCTTGGGGGTTAGGTGTAGGGCTGGTGGTGGGTTTCCGTTCCAGGCTATGGTTAGTGTTAGGGAAGAGCAAGGCTTAGGGCACAGGGGAGGGTAAGGAAACGTGGGAGGGTCAGGCTACGTGCTGACGCACGGGTCAGTGCCAGCATACGGGCCACGAGTAGGCTACGGCTTGGGGGTAAGGTGTAGAGCTGGTGGTGGGTTTCATTTTTGGGCTAGGGTTAGTGTTAGGAACGGCCAGGCTTAGGGCACAGTTGAGGGTCCTGAAACGTGGGAGGGTCAGACTACTTGCTGACGCACGTGTCAGTGCCAGAGTACGGGCCAGGAGTAGGCTACGGCTTGGGGTTAAGGTGTAGGGCTGGTGGTGGGTTTCCATTCCGGGCTAGGTTTAGGGTTACGGAATGGCAAGGCTTAGTGCTCAGGTGAGGGTACGGAAACGTGGGAGGCTCAGGCTACGTGCTGACGCACGGGTCAGTGCCAGCATACAGGCCAGGAGTAGGCTACGGCGGAGGGTAATGTCTAGGGATGGTGGTGGGTTTCCATTCCGGGCTAGGGTTAGGGTTAGGGAACGTCAAGGTTTAGGGCACAGGTGAAGGTACGGAAACGTGGGAGGGTGAGGCTACGTACTGATGCATGGGTCAGTGCCTGCGTACGGGCCAGGAGTAGGCTACGGCGTAGGGTAAGGTGGAGGGCTGGTGGTGGTTTGGCATTGTTGACCATGGTTAGGGTTAGGGAACGGCAAGGCTTAGGGCACAGGTGAGGGTACGGAAACGTGGGAGGGTCAGGCTTCGTGCTGACGCATGGGTCAGTGCCAGCGTACAGGCCAGGAGTAGGCTATGGCTTGGGTGTTAGGTGTAGGGATGGTGGTGGGTTTCCTTTCCGTACTAGGGTTATGGTTAGGGAACGGCAAGGCTTAGGGCACAGGTGAGGGTACGGAAATGTGGGAAAGTCAGGCTACGTGCTGACACACGGGTCAGTGCCAGCGTACGGGCCAGGAGTAGGCTACGGCGTAGGGTAAGGTGTAGGGTTGGTGGTGGGTTTCCGTTCCGGGCTATGGTTAGGGTTAGTGAAAGGCAAGGCTTAGGACACAGGTGAGGGTACGGAAACGTGGGAGTGTCAGACAACGTGCTGACGCACCGGTCAGTGCCAGCGTACGGGCCAGGAGTAGGCTACGGCGTAGGGTAAAGTGTAGGGCTCGTGGTGGGTTTCCGTTCGGGGCTAGGGTTAGGGTTACGGAACGGCAAGGCTTAGTCCTCAGGTGAGGGTACGGAAAAGTGGGAGGGTCTCGCTACGTGCTGACGCACGGGTCAGTGCCAGCGTACAGGCCAGGAGTAGGCTACGGCGTAGGGTAAGGTGTAGGGCTGGTGGTGGGTTTCCGTTACGGGCTAGGGTTAGGGTTAGGGAACGGCAAGGCTTAGGGCACAGGTTAGGGTACAGAAACTTGCGAGGGTCAGGTTACGTGCTGACGCACGGGTCAGTGCCAGCGTACCGGCCAGGAGTAGGCTACGGCTTCGGGGTTAGGTGTAGGGCTGGTGGTGGGTTTCCTTTCCGGGCTAGGGTTAGGGTTAGGGAACGGCAAGTCTTAGGGCACAGGTGAGGGTACGGAAACGTGGGAGCGTCAGGCTACGTGCTGACGGATGGGCCAGTGCCAGCATACAGGCCAGGAGTAGGCTATGTCGTAGGGTAAGGTCTAGGTCTGGTGGAGGGTTTCCGTTCCGGGCTAGGGTTAGGGTTAGGGAACTGCAAGGCTTTGGGCACAAGTGAGGCTACGGAAACGTGGGAGGGTCAGGCTACGTGCTGACGCACGGGTCAGTGCCAGCGTACCGGCCAGGAGTAGGCCACGTGTTGGGGGTTAGGTGTAGGGCTGGTGGTGGGTTTCCGTTCCAGGCTAGGATTAGTGTTAGGGAACAGCAAGGCTTAGGGCACATGTGAGGGTACGGAAACTTGGGAGGTTCTGGCTACGTGCTGACGCACGTGTTAGTGCCATCGTACGGGCCAGGAGTAGGCTATGGCTTGGGGGTTAGGTGTAGGGCTTGTGGTGTGTTTCCCTTCCGTACTAGGGTTAGGGTTAGGGAACGGCAAGGCTTAGGGCACAGGTGACGTTACGGTAATGTGGGAAGGTCAGGATACGTGCTGACGCACAAATCAGTGCCCGCGTATGGACCAGGAGTAGGCTACGGCTTGGGGGTAAGGTGTAGGGCTTGTGGTGGGTTTCTGTTCCGGGCTAGGGTTAGGGTTAGGGAACGGCAAGGCTTAGGGCACAGGTGAGGGTACGGCAAAATGGCAGGGTCAGGATACGTGCTGATGAAAGGTTCAGTGCCTGCGTACGGGCCAGGAATAGGCTACGGCGTAGGGAAAGGTATAGGGCTGGTGGTGGGTTTCCGTTCCGGGCTAGGGTTAGGGTTAGGGAATGGCAAGGCTTATGAGTTGCCAGGCTGCCACCTGTAAAGAAAAGGATGCGTCACCCATAACGTCTGCTGAAATTTCTCTCCGGGCTGAGGTGAGGAAGGAAAAAAAGGAGTGGTGGCCGGGATAGGAGGGGTATCTCAGGCAGGAAAATTGAAAGCTTCCAGAAGAGCGCCTGTGGCCAGAACCATCCTGGCTGGCCTGCAGGCACCAAGTGGGCCTGTGTGCTGTCGCTGGTGTGACTCCACTGCCCTTCCTCTAGGCTTTCAAGCCCTTGTACATATTCAGGTGTTTTACCTGGGAAGGGTGGGAACAGTTCAGCAGCAGCTGGCCTGGGGCTCAGCTCACGTTTACTCACAGACGCCTCGGCACGGTCCCGCAGCTTTGCAATGAGGACCCTCCTTGCGTGGGGTGGGGCTGCTAGCTGTATGGGAGATGATTCTCCACATCTGACCAATTTCAGAATTGTTTACCGCTGGAGTAAGTGCCTTGATAGGGTTTTCCTCTGTATAACTGTTGGGTTCAGGTTTTTTTTTCTCCATTGTTTCAAGTTAAATTTTATTCCTCTTTTATGTATTTATAGATATAAGCATGGAAATAAGTCATTCATATAAATACATCTGTGTGAATGGAAGAACATTTTTCTGTTTTATTTTTAAAAATTTTGAAATTTAAATTTATTTTCTTATACAGCAGGTTATTATTAGTTATGTATTTTATGCATTTACATGTATACAGGTCAATCCCAATCTCCCAACTCATCCCACCTCCACTACCACCCCATGGCTTCCCCCTCTTTGTGTCCATACGTTTGTTCTCTACCTGTGTGTCTCTATCTCTGCCCTGCAAACAAGTTCATCTGTACCACTTTTCTAGGTACCAAATATAGGCATTAATATACAATATTTGTTTTTCTGTTTCTGACTTACTCCACTGTGTATGACAGTCTCTAGATACATCGAGTTCTCTACAAATGACCCAGTTTCATTCCTTTATATGGTTGAGTAATACTCCATTTTATATATGTACCACGTCTTTATCCGTTCTTCTGTCTGTGGGCATTTAGGTTGCTTCCATTACCTGGCTATTGTAAATAGTGCTGCAATGAACATTGTGGTGAATGTGTCTCTTTGATTTTTGTTTTTCTATGGGTATATGCTCAGAAGTGGGATTGCTGGATCAGATGGTTCTCCTCTTTTTAGTTTTTTAAAGGAACCTCCATATTGTTCTCCATAGTTACTGTATCAATTTACATTCCCACCAATAGTGGAAGAGGGTTACTTTGTCCACACCCTCCCCAGAATTTTTGTTTGTAGATTTTCTGATGATGCCGACTCTAATGGGTGTGACGTCATACTTTATTGTAGTTTTGATTTGCATTTCTCTAACAATTAGTGATGTTGAGCAGATTTTCATGTGCGTCTTGGCCATCTCTGTGTCTTCTTTGAAGAAACGTCTATTTAGATCTTCTGCCCATTTTTGTATTGGGTTGTTTGTTTTAGTAATATTAAACTGCATGTGCTGTTTATATATATTGGAGATTAAACCTTTGTCCATTGATTCATTTGCAACGATTTTCGCCCATTCTGAGGGATGCCTTTTCCATTCCCGTTTTTTTTAACAAAAAAGGAAAGAAAGGAAAAGAAGAAGACCACTAATGTGCGTAAAATATGCCTTTTGAAACGGTCGTTTTGAAATATGGACGTGCTTTGAATTTTTTGGTCGATATGTGACCACAGGATTTGTTTTCAGGGCAGGTGTCATTTACAGGCCTGCAATGATTTTGAATATTAATGGACCATTAGCGCTGGGATTAAAGCTGCTGTTGTGTGAAACGGCCACAAGGTGGCAGCAGTTCTCCCTTACCAAATCTGGTTAGTAGGGCAAGAGAGCCTCAATGGAAGTCGCGTTCTAGATTGTAATTTAGAATGGAATGTGCCAGGAGAAATCCCCTCAAGTTTGTCTCACAACTTCTTGTTCGTGTTTTTAATTTAATATTTTTTTTTATTTTTTATTACAGCAAGTTTGATTTCAATGTTTGGCTTGTTGTAGGTGTGGAAGATGTGGTTCTTTTACACGTATACAGATGTCTGTTCTTCCTGGGATCCTTTTCCCATGTACGTTATGACAGAATGTTGAGTAGTCCTCTCTTGGTATTCTGTATGTCTTTGGTGATTATATATGTCACCTGTGTTTGTATATGTCTGTTAACCCCGATATCGTAATGAAACCAATCCACACACCTTTCCATTGGTGAACGATAAGTTTGTTTAATGAATCTGTGATTGCCCTTCTCCGTGGAAATATCTGCCCTGGTATCCATTTTTAGGTAACACCTATAAGTGATATGATATGATATGTGTCTTTCACTTTCTGACTTACAACATGTCACGTGATTACTTCTAGACTCATCTACGGTGCTGCAAATGGCATTGTGTCCTTTTTTTCCTTGGCTTCTCTTCTGCCTTAGTGAGGTCCATTTTCAACAATGTGATTCCCTGAGGGTTGTGTATTAGCTGACCTGGGCAGCCTTACCCTGCCGGCCTGCCCTCCCCAGGTGTGCCTCGTTGAGGTCAATATAAACAGCGCTCCAGGCAGCAATAGCCCCTGAAGCTGTGCCTGACTCCATATTCTCTGCCCCGTCAGCAGTCTCGTGGCTGTGCTGGTGGGAGGGAGTGAGGGGCCACAGCTTTGTGAGTGGCCCGGTGTGAGTGGGACTCTGCTGGCCTTTCTGCAGGAGTTGCCAGGCTGCCACCTGTAAAGAAGAGGATGTGTCTCCCATACTTCCGCTGGAATTTCTCTCCGGACAGAGGTGAGGAAGGAAAAAAGCAGTGGGGGCCGGGACAGGAGGGGTATCTCAGGCAGGGCAATGGAAAGCTTCCGGAAGAGCGCCAGGGTCCAGGACCACGCTGGCTGGCCTGCAGGCACCAAGTTGCCCTGCGTGCTGTCGCTGGTGTGGCTCCACGGTCCTTCCTCTAGGCTTTCAAGCCCTTGTACATATTCAGGTGTTTTACCTGGAAAGGGTGGGAACAGTTCAGCAGCAGCTGGCCTGGGGCTCAGCTCACGTTTACTCACAGACGCCTCGGCACGGTCCCCCAGCTTTGCAATGAGGACCCTCCTTGCGTGGGGTGGGGCTGCTAGCTGTATGGGAGATGATTCTCCACATCTGACCAATTTCAGAATTGTTTACCGCTGGAGTAAGTGCCTTGATAGGGTTTTCCTCTGTATAACAGTTGGGTTCAGGTTTTTTTTTCTCCATTGTTTCAAGTTAAATTTTATTCCTCTTTTATGTATTTATAGATATAAGCATGGAAATAAGTCATTCATATAAATACATCTGTGTGAATGGAAGAACATTTTTCTGTTTTATTTTTAAAAATTTTGAAATTTAAATTTATTTTCTTATACAGCAGGTTATTATTAGTTATGTATTTTATGCATTTACATGTATACAGGTCAATCCCAATCTCCCAAATCATCCCACCTCCACTACCACCCCATGGCTTCCCCCTCTTTGTGTCCATACGTTTGTTCTCTACCTGTGTGTCTCTATCTCTGCCCTGCAAACAAGTTCATCTGTACCACTTTTCTAGGTACCAAATATAGGCATTAATATACAATATTTGTTTTTCTGTTTCTGACTTACTCCACTGTGTATGACAGTCTCTAGATACATCGAGTTCTCTACAAATGACCCAGTTTCATTCCTTTATATGGTTGAGTAATACTCCATTTTATATATGTACCACGTCTTTATCCGTTCTTCTGTCTGTGGGCATTTAGGTTGCTTCCATTACCTGGCTATTGTAAATAGTGCTGCAATGAACATTGTGGTGAATGTGTCTCTTTGATTTTTGTTTTTCTATGGGTATATGCTCAGAAGTGGGATTGCTGGATCAGATGGTTCTCCTCTTTTTAGTTTTTTAAAGGAACCTCCATATTGTTCTCCATAGTTACTGTATCAATTTACATTCCCACCAATAGTGGAAGAGGGTTACTTTTGTCCACACCCTCCCCAGAATTTTTGTTTGTAGATTTTCTGATGATGCCGACTCTAATGGGTGTGACGTCATACTTTATTGTAGTTTTGATTTGCATTTCTCTAACAATTAGTGATGTTGAGCAGATTTTCATGTGCGTCTTGGCCATCTCTGTGTCTTCTTTGAAGAAACGTCTATTTAGATCTTCTGCCCATTTTTGTATTGGGTTGTTTGTTTTAGTAATATTAAACTGCATGTGCTGTTTATATATATTGGAGATTAAACCTTTGTCCATTGATTCGTTTGCAACGATTTTCGCCCATTCTGAGGGATGCCATTTCCATTCCCGTTTTTTTTAACAAAAAAGGAAAGAAAGGAAAAGAAGCAGACCACTAATGTGCGTAAAATATGCCTTTTGAAACGGTCGTTTTGAAATATGGACGTGATTTGAATTTTTTGGTCGATATGTGACCACAGGATTTGTTTTCAGGGCAGGTGTCATTTACAGGCCTGCAATGATTTTGAATATTAATGGACCATTAGCGCTGGGATTAAAGCTGCTGTTGTGTGAAACGGCCACAAGGTGGCAGCAGTTCTCCCTTACCAAATCTGGTTAGTAGGGCAAGAGAGCCTCAAAGGAAGTCGCGTTCTAGATTGTAATTTAGAATGGAATGTGCCAGGAGAAATCCCCTCAAGTTTGTCTCACAACTTCTTGTTCGTGTTTTTAATTTAATATTTTTTTTTATTTTTTATTACAGCAAGTTTGATTTCAATGTTTGGCTTGTTGTAGGTGTGGAAGATGTGGTTCTTTTACACGTATACAGATGTCTGTTCTTCCTGGGATCCTTTTCCCATGTACGTTATGACAGAATGTTGAGTAGTCCTCTCTTGGTATTCTGTATGTCTTTGGTGATTATATATGTCACCTGTGTTTGTATATGTCTGTTAACCCCGATATCGTAATGAAACCAATCCACACACCTTTCCATTGGTGAACGATATGTTTGTTTAATGAATCTGTGATTGCCCTTCTCCGTGGAAATATCTGCCCTGGTATCCATTTTTAGGTAACACCTATAAGTGATATAATATGATATGTGTCTTTCACTTTCTGACTTACTACAAGTCACGTGATTACTTCTAGACTCATCTACGGTGCTGCAAATGGCATTGTGTCCTTTTTTCCCTTGGCTTCTCTTCTGCCTTAGCGAGGTCCATTTTCACCAATGTGATTCCCTGAGGGTTGTGGATTAGCTGACCTGGGCAGCCTTACACTGCCGGCCCGCCCTCCCCAGGTGTGCCTCGTTGAGGTCAATATAAACAGCGCTCCAGGCAGCAATAGCCCCTGAAGCTGTGCCTGACTCCATATTCTCTGCCCCGTCAGCAGTCTCGGGGCTGTGCTGGTGGGAGGGAGTGAGGGGCCACAGCTTTGTGGGTGGCCCGGTGTGAGTGGGGTTCTCCTGGCCTTTCTGCAGGAGTTGCCAGGATGCCACCTGTAAAGAAGAGAATGTGTCACCCATACCTTCCGCTGGAATTTCTCTCCGGACAGAGGTGAGGAAGGAAAAAAGCAGTGGGGGCCGGGACAGGAGGGGTATCTCAGACAGGGCAATGGAAAGCTTCCGGAAGAGCGGCCGGGGCCAAGACCAACCTGGCTGGCCTGCAGGCACCAAGTTGGCCTGCGTGTTGTCGCTGGTGTGGCTCGACGGCCCTTCCTCTAGGCTTTGAAGCCCTTGTACATATTCAGGTGTTTTACCTGGGATGGGTGGGAACAGTTCAGCAGTAGGTGGCCTGGGGCTCAGCTCACGTTTACTCACAGATGCCTCGGCACGGTCCCCCAGCTTTGCAATGAGGACGCTCCTTGCGTGGGGCGTGGGTTGCTGGCTGTATGGGAGATGGTTTCCCACCTCTGACCAATTTCAGAATTGTTTACCGCTGGAGCAAGTGCCCTGATAAGGTTTTCCTCTGTATAACACGTGGGTTCAGGTTTTTTCTTCTTTTATGGTTCAAGTTAGATTTTATTCCTCTTTTATATATTTATAGATATAAGCATGGAAATAATTCATTCCTATAAATACATCTGTGTGAAGGGAAGAACTTTTTTCTCTTTTATTTTTAAATTTTATTTTTTAAAATTTTGAAATTTAATTTTATTTTTTTTATACAGCACGTTATTATTAGTTATGTATTTTATGCATATACATGTATACAGGTCAATCCCAATCTCCTAACTCATCCCACCACCAACATCCCATGGCTTCCCACACTTGGTGTCCATACGTTTGTTCTCTACCTCTGTGTCTCTATTTCTTCCCTGCAAACCAGTTCATCTGTACATTTTTTAGGCTCCACATATATGCATTAATATACAATATTTTTTTTCCTCTTTCTGACTTACTTCATTCTGTATGACAGTCTCTCGATCCATCGATGTCTCTACAAATGACCCAGTTTCATTCCTTTTTATGGCCGAGTAATATTCCATTTTATATATGTACCACATCTTTATCCATTCATCTGTCTGTGGGCATTTAGGTTGCTTCCATTACCTGGCTATTGTAAATAGTGCTGCAACGAACATTGTGGTGAATGTGCCTTTTTGATTTACCGTTTTCTCTGGGTATATGCCCAGAAGTGGGATTGCTAGATCAGATGGTAATTCTATTTCTAGTTTTTTTAAGGAAACTCCATACTGTTCTCCATAGTGACTGTATCAATTTACATTCCCACCAATAGTGGAAGAGGGCTCCTTTTGTCCACACCCTCCCCAGAATTGGTTGTTTGTAGATTTTCTGATGATGCCGATTCTAACAGGTGTGAGGTGATACCTCATTGTAGTTTTGATTTGCATTTCTCTAATAATTAGTGCTGTTGAGCAGCTTTTCATGTGCATCTTGGCCATCTCTGTGTCTTCTTTGAAGAAACGTCTCTTTAGATCTTCTGCCCATTTTTGTATTGGGTTGTTTGTTTTTTTAATATTAAGCTGCATGAGCTGTTTATATATATTGGAGATTAAACCTCTGTCCATTGATTCGTTTGCACCGATTTTCGCCCATTCTGAGGGATGCCTTTTTCCATTCCCGTTTTTTTTAAACAAAAAAGGAAAGAAAGGAAAAGAAGCAGAACACTAATGTGCGTAAAATATGCTTTTTGAAACGGTCCTTTTGAAATATGGACGTCCTTTGAATTTTTTGGTCGATATGTGACCCCAGGATTTGTTTTCAGGGCAGGTGTCATTTACAGGCCTGCAATGATTTTGAATATCAACTGACTATTAGCGTTGGGATTAAAGCTGCTGTTGTGTGAAACGGCCACAAGGTGGCAGCAGTTCACCCTTACCAAATCTGGTTACTAGGGCAAGAGAGCCTCAGTGGAAGTGGTGTTCTAGATTGGAGTTTAGAATGGAATGTGCCAGGAGAAAGCCCCTCACGTTTGTCTCACTACTTCTTGTTCGTGTTTTTAATTTATTTTTTTATTTTTTATTACAGCAAGTTTGATTACAATGTTTGGCTTGTTGTAGGTGTGGAAGATGTGGTTCTTTTACACATATACACATGTCTGTTCTTCCTGGGAATCTTTTCCCATGTACGTTATGACAGAATGTTGAGTAGTCCTCTCTTGGTATTCTGTAGGTCTTTGGTGATTATATATGTCACCTGTGTTTGTATATGTCTCTTAACCCCGATATCGTAATGAAACCAATCCTCACACCTTTCCATTGGTGAACCATAAGTTTGTTTAATGAAACTGTGATTGCCCTTCTCCGTGGAAATATCTGCCCTGGTATCCATTTTTAGGTAAAACCTCTAAGTGATATGATATGTGTCTTTCACTTTCTGACTTACTACAAGTCACGTGATTACTTCTAGACTCATCTACGGTGCTGCAAATGGCATTGTGTCCTTTTTTCCCTTGGCTTCTCTTCTGCCTTTGCGGGGTCCATTTTCAACAATGTGATTCCCTGAGGGTTGTGGATTAGCTGACCTAGGCAGCCTTACACTGCCGGCCTGCCCTCCCCAGGTGTGCCTCGTTGAGGTCAATATAAACAGCGCTCCAGGCAGCAATAGCCCCTGAAGCTGTGCCTGACTCCATATTCTCTGCCCCGTCAGCAGTCTCGGGGCTGTGCTGGTGGGACGGAGTGAGGGGCCACAGCTTTGTGAGTGGCCCGGTGTGAGTGGGGTTCTGCTGGCCTTTCTGCAGGAGATGCCAGGCTGCCGCCTGTAAAGAAGAGGATGTTTCACCCATACCTTCCGCTGGAATTTCTCTCCGGACAGAGGTGAGGAAGGAAAAAGGCAGTGGGGGCCGGGACAGGATGGGTATCTCAGGCAGGGCAATGGAAAGCTTCTAGAAGAGCGCCCGGGGCCAGGACCACGCTGGCTGGCCTGCAGGCACCAAGTAGGCCTGCGTGCTGTCGCTGGTGTGGCTCCACGGTCCGTCCTCTAGGCTTTCAAGCCCTTGTACATATTCAGGTGTTTTACCTGGAAAGGGTAGGAACAGTTCAGCAGCAGCTGGCCTGGGGCTCAGCTCACGTTTACTCACAGATGCCTCGGCACGGTCCCCCAGCTTTGCAATGAGGACGCTCCTTGCGTGGGGGGTGGGTTGCTGGCTGTATGGGAGATGATTCCCCACCTCGGACCAATTTCAGAATTGTTTACCACTGGAGCAAGTGCCCTGCTAGGGTTTTCCTGTGTATAACTGGTGGGTTCAAGTTTTTTTTTTTCTTTTATGGTTCAAGTTAGATTTTATTCCTCTTTTATGTATTTATAGATATAAGCATGGAAATAATTCATTCCTATAAATACATCTGTGTGACGGGAAGAATTTTTTTCTGTTTTATTTTTAAATTTTATTTTTTAAAATTTTGAAATTTTATTTATTTTCTTTTTTATACAGCACGTTATTATTAGTTATGTATTTTATGCATATACATGTATACAGGTCAATCCCAAACTCCCAACTCATCCCACCACCACCACCCCATGGCTTCCCACACTTGGTGTCCATACGTTTGTTCTCTACCTCTGTGTCTCTATTTCTTCCCTGCAAACCAGTTCATCTGTACCATTTTTATGCTCCACATATATGCATTAATATACAATATTTGTTTTCCTCTTTCTGACTTACTTCATTCTGTATGACAGTCTCTCGATCCATCGATGTCTCTACAAATGACCCAGTTTCATTCCTTTTAATGGCCGAGTAATATTCCATTTTATATATGTACCACAACTTTATCCATTCATCTGTCTGTGGGCATTTAGGTTGCTTCCATTACCTGGCTATTGTAAATAGTGCTGCAACGAACACTGTGGTGAATGTGCCTTTTTGAAATACGGTTTTCTCTGGGTATATGCCCAGAAGTGGGATTGGTGGATCAGATGATAATTCGATTTCTAATATTTTTAAGGAAACTCCATACTGTTCTCCATAGTGACTGTATCAATTTACATTCCCACCAATAGTGGAAGAGGGCTCCTTTTGTCCACACCCTCCCCAGAAT
Source organism: Mesoplodon mirus (assembly GCF_964341445.2). Lineage (NCBI taxonomy): Eukaryota > Metazoa > Chordata > Mammalia > Artiodactyla > Ziphiidae > Mesoplodon > Mesoplodon mirus. Next base: position 264,204 of record NW_028295441.1, on the reverse strand, counting down.
TGGTTGTTTGTAGATTTTCTGATGATGCCGATTCTAACAGGTGTGAGGTGATACCTCATTGTAGTTTTGATTTGCATTTCTCTAATAATTAGTGCTGTTGATCAGCTTTTCATGTGCTTCTTGGCCATCTCTGTGTCTCCTTTGAAGAAACGTCTCTTTAGATCTTCTGCCCATTTTTTTGGGTTGTTTGTTTTTTTTAATATTAAGCTGCATGAGCTGTTTATATATATTGGAGATTAAACCTCTGTCCATTGATTCATCTGCAACGATTTTCGCCCATCCTGAGAGATGCCTTTTTCCATTCCCGTGATTTTTAACAAAAAAGGAAAGAAAGGAAAAGTAGCAGAACACTAATGTGTGTAAAACATGCCTTTTGAAATTGTCGTTTTGAAATATGGACGTCCTTTGAATTTTTTGGTCGATATGTGACCCCAGGATTTGTTTTCAGGGCACGTGTCATTTACAGGCCTGCAATGATTTTGAATATCAACTGACCATTAGCATTGGGATTAATCTGCTCTTGTGTGAAACGGACACAAGGTGGCAGCAGTTCACCCTTACCAAATCTGGTTACTAGGGCAAGAGAGCCTCAGTGGAAGTGGTGTTCTAGATTGGAGTTTAGAATGGAATGTGCCAGGAGAAAGCCCCTCACGTTTGTCTCACTACTTCTTGTTCGTGTTTTTAATTTAATTTTTTATTTTTTATTACAGCAAGTTTGATTACAATGTTTGGCTTGTTGTAGGTGTGGAAGATGTGGTTCCTTTAAACATATACAAATGTCTGTTCTTCCTGGGATCCTTTTCCCATGTACGTTATGACAGAATGTTGAGTAGTCCTCTCTTGGTATTCTGTAGGTCTTTGGTGATTATATATGTCACCTGTGTTTGTATATATCTGTTAACCCCGATATCGTAATGAAACCAATCCTCACACCTTTCCATTGGTGAACCATAAGTTTGTTTAATGAATCTGTGATTGCCCTTCTCCGTGGAAATATCTGCCCTGGTATCCATTTTTAGGTAACACCTATAAGTGATATGATATGATATGTGTCTTCCACTTTCTGACTTACTACAAGTCACGTGATTACTTCTAGACTCATCTACGGTGCTGCAAATGGCATTGTGTCCTTTTTTCCCTTGGCTTCTCTTCTGCCTTAGCGGGGTTCATTTTCAACAATGTGATTCCCTGAGGGTTGTGGATTAGCTGAACTGGGCAGCCTTAACCTGCCGGCCCGCCCTCCCCAGGTGTGCCTCGTTGAGGTCAATATAAACAGCGCTCCAGGCAGCAATAGCCCCTGAAGCTGTGCCTGACTCCATATTCTCTGCCCCGTCAGCAGTCTCGGGGCTGTGCTGGTGGGAGGGATTGAGGGGCCACAGCTTTGTGGGTGGCCCGGTGTGAGTGGGGTTTTGCTGGCCTTTCTGCAGGAGTTGCCAGGCTGCCGCCTGTAAAGAAAAGGTTGTGTCACCCATACTTTCCGCTGGAATTTCTCTTCGGACAGAGGTGAGGAAGGAAAAAAGCAGTGGGGGCCGGGACAGGAGGGGTATCTCAGGCAGGGCAATGGAAAGCTTGTGGAAGAGCGCCCGGGGCCAGGACCACCCTGGCTGGCCTGCAGGCACCAAGTTGGCCTGCGTGCTGTCGCTGGTGTGGCTCCACGGTCCTTCCTCTAGGCTTTCAAGCCCTTGTATATATTTAGGTGTTTTACCTGGAAAGGGTGGGAACAGTTCAGCAGTAGCTGGCCTGGGGCTCAGCTCACGTTTACTCACAGATGCCTCGGCATGGTCCCCCAGCTTTTCAATGAGGACGCTCCTTGAGTGGGGGGTGGTTTGATGGCTGTATGGGAGATGGTTCCCCACCTCTGACCAATTTCAGAATTGTTTACCACTGGAGCAAGTGCCCTGATAGGGTTTACCTCTGTATAACTCGTGGGTTCAGGATTTTTTTTTCTTTTATGGTTCAAGTTAGATTTTATTCCTCTTTTATGTATTTATAGATATAAGCATGGAAATAATTCATTCCTATAAATACATCTGTGTGACGGGAAGAACTTTTTTCTGTTTTATTTTTAAATTTTATTTTTTAAAATTTTGAAATTTTATTTATTTTCTTTTTTATACAGCACGTTATTATTAGTTATGTATTTTATGCATATACATGTATACAGGTCAATCCCAAACTCCCAACTCATCCCACCACCACCACCCCATGGCTTCCCACACTTGGTGTCCATACGTTTGTTCTCTACCTCTGTGTCTCTATTTCTTCCCTGCAAACCAGTTCATCTGTACCATTTTTAGGCTCCACATATATGCGTTAATAGACACTATTTGTTTTCCTCTTTCTGACTTACTTCATTCTGTATGACAGTCTCTCGATCCATCGATGTCTCTACAAATGACCCAGTTTCATTCCTTTTTATGGCCGAGTAATATTCCATTTTATATATGTACCACATCTTTATCCATTCATCTGTCTGTGGGCATTTAGGTTGCTTTCATTACCTGGCTATTGTAAATAGTGCTGCAACGAACATTGTGGTGAATGTGCCTTTTTGATTTACCGTTTTCTCTGGGTATATGCCCAGAAGTGGGATTGCTAGATCAGATGGTAATTCTATTTCTAGTTTTTTTAAGGAAACTCCATACTGTTCTCCATAGTGACTGTATCAATTTACATTCCCACCAATAGTGGAAGAGGGCTCCTTTTGTCCACACCCTCCCCAGAATTGGTTGTTTGTAGATTTTCTGATGATGCCGATTCTAACAGGTGTGAGGTGATACCTCATTGTAGTTTTGATTTGCATTTCTCTAATAATTAGTGCTGTTGAGCAGCTTTTCATGTGCGTCTTGGCCATCTCTGTGTCTTCTTTGAAGAAACGTCTCTTTAGATCTTCTGCCCATTTTTGTATTGGGTTGTTTGTTTTTTTTAATATTAAGCTGCATGAGCTGTTTATATATATTGGAGATTAAACCTCTGTCCATTGATTCGTTTGCACCGATTTTTGCCCATTCTGAGGGATGCCTTTTTCCATTCCCGTTTTTTTTAAACAAAAAAGGAAAGAAAGGAAAAGAAGCAGAACACTAATGTGCGTAAAATATGCCTTTTGAAACGGTCCTTTTGAAATATGGACGTCCTTTGAATTTTTTGGTCGATATGTGACCCCAGGATTTGTTTTCAGGGCAGGTGTCATTTACAGGCCTGCAATGATTTTGAATATCAACTGACCATTAGCGTTGGGATTAAAGCTGCTGTTGTGTGAAACGGCCACAAGGTGGCAGCAGTTCACCCTTACCAAATCTGGTTACTAGGGCAAGAGAGCCTCAGTGGAAGTGGTGTTCTAGATTGGAGTTTAGAATGGAATGTGCCAGGAGAAAGCCCCTCACGTTTGTCTCACTACTTCTTGTTCGTGTTTTTAATTTATTTTTTTATTTTTTATTACAGCAAGTTTGATTACAATGTTTGGCTTGTTGTAGGTGTGGAAGATGTGGTTCTTTTACACATATACAGATGTCTGTTCTTCCTGGGAATCTTTTCCCATGTACGTTATGACAGAATGTTGAGTAGTCCTCTCTTGGTATTCTGTAGGTCTTTGGTGATTATATATGTCACCTGTGTTTGTATATGTCTGTTAACCCCGATATCGTAATGAAACCAATCCTCACACCTTTCCATTGGTGAACCATAAGTTTGTTTAATGAATCTGTGATTGCCCTTCTCCATGGAAATATCTGCCGTGGTATCCATTTTTAGGTAAAACCTCTAAGTGATATGATATGTGTCTTTCACTTTCTGACTTACTACAAGTCACGTGATTACTTCTAGACTCATCTACGGTGCTGCAAATGGCATTTTGTCCTTTTTTCCCTTGGCTTCTCTTCTGCCTTTGCGGGGTCCATTTTCAACAATGTGATTCCCTGAGGGTTGTGGATTAGCTGACCTAGGCAGCCTTACACTGCCGGCCTGCCCTCCCCAGGTGTGCCTCGTTGAGGTCAATATAAACAGCGCTCCAGGCAGCAATAGCCCCTGAAGCTGTGCCTGACTCCATATTCTCTGCCCCGTCAGCAGTCTCGGGGCTGTGCTGGTGGGAGGGAGTGAGGGGCCACAGCTTTGTGGGTCGCCCGGTGTGAGTGGGGTTCTGCTGGCCTTTCTGCAGGAGATGCCAGGCTGCCGCCTGTAAAGAAGAGGATGTGTCACCCATACCTTCCGCTGGAATTTCTCTCCGGACAGAGGTGAGGAAGGAAAAAGGCAGTGGGGGCCGGGACAGGATGGGTATCTCAGGCAGGGCAATGGAAAGCTTCTAGAAGAGCGCCCGGGGCCAGGACCACGCTGGCTGGCCTGCAGGCACCAAGTTGGCCTGCGTGCTGTCGCTGGTGTGGCTCCACGGTCCGTCCTCTAGGCTTTCAAGCCCTTGTACATATTCAGGTGTTTTACCTGGAAAGGGTAGGAACAGTTCAGCAGCAGCTGGCCTGGGGCTCAGCTCACGTTTACTCACAGATGCCTCGGCACGGTCCCCCAGCTTTGCAATGAGGACGCTCCTTGCGTGGGGGGTGGGTTGCTGGCTGTATGGGAGATGATTCCCCACCTCGGACCAATTTCAGAATTGTTTACCACTGGAGCAAGTGCCCTGCTAGGGTTTTCCTGTGTATAACTGGTGGGTTCAGGTTTTTTTTTTCTTTTATGGTTCAAGTTAGATTTTATTCCTCTTTTATGTATTTATAGATATAAGCATGGAAATAATTCATTCCTATAAATACATCTGTGTGACGGGAAGAATTTTTTTCTGTTTTATTTTTAAATTTTATTTTTTAAAATTTTGAAATTTAATTTTATTTATGTTTTTAAACAGCACATTATTATTAGTTATGTATTTTATGCATATACATGTATACAGGTCAATCCCAATCTCTCAACTCATCCCACCACCACCACCCCATGGCTTCCCACACTTGGTGTCCATACGTTTGTTCTCTACCTCTGTGTCTCTATTTCTTCCCTGCAAACCAGTTCATCTGTACCATTTTTATGCTCCACATATATGCATTAATATACAATATTTGTTTTCCTCTTTCTGACTTACTTCATTCTGTATGACAGTCTCTCGATCCATCGATGTCTCTACAAATGACCCAGTTTCATTCCTTTTAATGGCCGAGTAATATTCCATTTTATATATGTACCACAACTTTATCCATTCATCTGTCTGTGGGCATTTAGGTTGCTTCCATTACCTGGCTATTGTAAATAGTGCTGCAACGAACACTGTGGTGAATGTGCCTTTTTGAAATACGGTTTTCTCTGGGTATATGCCCAGAAGTGGGATTGGTGGATCAGATGATAATTCGATTTCTAATATTTTTAAGGAAACTCCATACTGTTCTCCATAGTGACTGTATCAATTTACATTCCCACCAATAGTGGAAGAGGGCTCCTTTTGTCCACAACCTCCCCATAATTGGTTGTTTGTAGATTTTCTGATGATGCCGATTCTAACAGGTGTGAGGTGATACCTCATTGTAGTTTTGATTTGCATTTCTCTAATAATTAGTGCTGTTGAGCAGCTTTTCATGTGCTTCTTGGCCATCTCTGTGTCTCCTTTGAAGAAACGTCTCTTTAGATCTTCTGCCCATTTTTTTTGGGTTGTTTGTTTTTTTTAATATTAAGCTGCATGAGCTGTTTATATATATTGGAGATTAAACCTCTGTCCATTGATTCATCTGCAACGATTTTCGCCCATCCTGAGAGATGCCTTTTTCCATTCCCGTGATTTTTAACAAAAAAGGAAAGAAAGGAAAAGTAGCAGAACACTAATGTGCGTAAAACATGCCTTTTGAAATTGTCGTTTTGAAATATGGACGTCCTTTGAATTTTTTGGTCGATATGTGACCCCAGGATTTGTTTTCAGGGCACGTGTCATTTACAGGCCTGCAATGATTTTGAATATCAACTGACCATTAGCATTGGGATTAATCTGCTGTTGTGTGAAACGGACACAAGGTGGCAGCAGTTCACCCTTACCAAATCTGGTTACTAGGGCAAGAGAGCCTCAGTGGAAGTGGTGTTCTAGATTGGAGTTTAGAATGGAATGTGCCAGGAGAAAGCCCCTCACGTTTGTCTCACTACTTCTTGTTCGTGTTTTTAATTTAATTTTTTATTTTTTATTACAGCAAGTTTGATTACAATGTTTGGCTTGTTGTAGGTGTGGAAGATGTGGTTCTTTTACACATATACAAATGTCTGTTCTTCCTGGGATCCTTTTCCCATGTACGTTATGACAGAATGTTGAGTAGTCCTCTCTTGGTATTCTGTAGGTCTTTGGTGATTATATATGTCACCTGTGTTTGTATATATCTGTTAACCCCGATATCGTAATGAAACCAATCCTCACACCTTTCCATTGGTGAACCATAAGTTTGTTTAATGAATCTGTGATTGCCCTTCTCCGTGGAAATATCTGCCCTGGTATCCATTTTTAGGTAACACCTATAAGTGATATGATATGATATGTGTCTTCCACTTTCTGACTTACTACAAGTCACGTGATTACTTCTAGACTCATCTACGGTGCTGCAAATGGCATTGTGTCCTTTTTTCCCTTGGCTTCTCTTCTGCCTTAGCGGGGTTCATTTTCAACAATGTGATTCCCTGAGGGTTGTGGATTAGCTGAACTGGGCAGCCTTAACCTGCCGGCCCGCCCTCCCTAGGTGTGCCTCGTTGAGGTCAATATAAACAGCGCTCCAGGCAGCAATAGCCCCTGAAGCTGTGCCTGACTCCATATTCTCTGCCCCGTCAGCAGTCTCGGGGCTGTGCTGGTGGGAGGGATTGAGGGGCCACAGCTTTGTGGGTGGCCCGGTGTGAGTGGGGTTCTGCTGGCCTTTCTGCAGGAGTTGCCAGGCTGCCGCCTGTAAAGAAAAGGTTGTGTCACCCATACTTTCCGCTGGAATTTCTCTTCGGACAGAGGTGAGGAAGGAAAAAAGCAGTGGGGGCCGGGACAGGAGGGGTATCTCAGGCAGGGCAATGGAAAGCTTGTGGAAGAGCGCCCGGGGCCAGGACCACCCTGGCTGGCCTGCAGGCACCAAGTTGGCCTGCGTGCTGTCACTGGTGTGGCTCCACGGTCCTTCCTCTAGGCTTTCAAGCCCTTGTATATATTTAGGTGTTTTACCTGGAAAGGGTGGGAACAGTTCAGCAGTAGCTGGCCTGGGGCTCAGCTCACGTTTACTCACAGATGTCTCGGCATGGTCCCCCAGCTTTTCAATGAGGACGCTCCTTGAGTGGGGGGTGGGTTGATGGCTGTATGGGAGATGGTTCCCCACCTCTGACCAATTTCAGAATTGTTTACCACTGGAGCAAGTGCCCTGATAGGGTTTACCTCTGTATAACTCGTGGGTTCAGGATTTTTTTTTCTTTTATGGTTCAAGTTAGATTTTATTCCTCTTTTATGTATTTATAGATATAAGCATGGAAATAATTCATTCCTATAAATACATCTGTGTGACGGGAAGAACTTTTTTCTGTTTTATTTTTAAATTTTATTTTTTAAAATTTTGAAATTTTATTTATTTTCTTTTTTATACAGCACGTTATTATTAGTTATGTATTTTATGCATATACATGTATACAGGTCAATCCCAAACTCCCAACTCATCCCACCACCACCACCCCATGGCTTCCCACACTTGGTGTCCATACGTTTGTTCTCTACCTCTGTGTCTCTATTTCTTCCCTGCAAACCAGTTCATCTGTACCATTTTTAGGCTCCACATATATGCGTTAATAGACACTATTTGTTTTCCTCTTTCTGACTTACTTCATTCTGTATGACAGTCTCTCGATCCATCGATGTCTCTACAAATGACCCAGTTTCATTCCTTTTTATGGCCGAGTAATATTCCATTTTATATATGTACCACATCTTTATCCATTCATCTGTCTGTGGGCATTTAGGTTGCTTCCATTACCTGGCTATTGTAAATAGTGCTGCAACGAACATTGTGGTGAATGTGCCTTTTTGATTTACCGTTTTCTCTGGGTATATGCCCAGAAGTGGGATTGCTAGATCAGATGGTAATTCTATTTCTAGTTTTTTTAAGGAAACTCCATACTGTTCTCCATAGTGACTGTATCAATTTACATTCCCACCAATAGTGGAAGAGGGCTCCTTTTGTCCACACCCTCCCCAGAATTGGTTGTTTGTAGATTTTCTGATGATGCCGATTCTAACAGGTGTGAGGTGATACCTCATTGTAGTTTTGATTTGCATTTCTCTAATAATTAGTGCTGTTGAGCAGCTTTTCATGTGCGTCTTGGCCATCTCTGTGTCTTCTTTGAAGAAACGTCTCTTTAGATCTTCTGCCCATTTTTGTATTGGGTTGTTTGTTTTTTTTAATATTAAGCTGCATGAGCTGTTTATATATATTGGAGATTAAACCTCTGTCCATTGATTCGTTTGCACCGATTTTCGCCCATTCTGAGGGATGCCTTTTTCCATTCCCGTTTTTTTTAAACAAAAAAGGAAAGAAAGGAAAAGAAGCAGAACACTAATGTGCGTAAAATATGCCTTTTGAAACGGTCCTTTTGAAATATGGACGTCCTTTGAATTTTTTGGTCGATATGTGACCCCAGGATTTGTTTTCAGGGCAGGTGTCATTTACAGGCCTGCAATGATTTTGAATATCAACTGACCATTAGCGTTGGGATTAAAGCTGCTGTTGTGTGAAACGGCCACAAGGTGGCAGCAGTTCACCCTTACCAAATCTGGTTACTAGGGCAAGAGAGCCTCAGTGGAAGTGGTGTTCTAGATTGGAGTTTAGAATGGAATGTGCCAGGAGAAAGCCCCTCACGTTTGTCTCACTACTTCTTGTTCGTGTTTTTAATTTATTTTTTTATTTTTTATTACAGCAAGTTTGATTACAATGTTTGGCTTGTTGTAGGTGTGGAAGATGTGGTTCTTTTACACATATACAGATGTCTGTTCTTCCTGGGAATCTTTTCCCATGTACGTTATGACAGAATGTTGAGTAGTCCTCTCTTGGTATTCTGTAGGTCTTTGGTGATTATATATGTCACCTGTGTTTGTATATGTCTGTTAACCCCGATATCGTAATGAAACCAATCCTCACACCTTTCCATTGGTGAACCATAAGTTTGTTTAATGAATCTGTGATTGCCCTTCTCCATGGAAATATCTGCCGTGGTATCCATTTTTAGGTAAAACCTCTAAGTGATATGATATGTGTCTTTCACTTTCTGACTTACTACAAGTCACGTGATTACTTCTAGACTCATCTACGGTGCTGCAAATGGCATTTTGTCCTTTTTTCCCTTGGCTTCTCTTCTGCCTTTGCGGGGTCCATTTTCAACAATGTGATTCCCTGAGGGTTGTGGATTAGCTGACCTAGGCAGCCTTACACTGCCGGCCTGCCCTCCCCAGGTGTGCCTCGTTGAGGTCAATATAAACAGCGCTCCAGGCAGCAATAGCCCCTGAAGCTGTGCCTGACTCCATATTCTCTGCCCCGTCAGCAGTCTCGGGGCTGTGCTGGTGGGAGGGAGTGAGGGGCCACAGCTTTGTGGGTCGCCCGGTGTGAGTGGGGTTCTGCTGGCCTTTCTGCAGGAGATGCCAGGCTGCCGCCTGTAAAGAAGAGGATGTGTCACACATACCTTCCGCTGGAATTTCTCTCCGGACAGAGGTGAGGAAGGAAAAAGGCAGTGGGGGCCGGGACAGGATGGGTATCTCAGGCAGGGCAATGGAAAGCTTCTAGAAGAGCGCCCGGGGCCAGGACCACGCTGGCTGGCCTGCAGGCACCAAGTTGGCCTGCGTGCTGTCGCTGGTGTGGCTCCACGGTCCGTCCTCTAGGCTTTCAAGCCCTTGTACATATTCAGGTGTTTTACCTGGAAAGGGTAGGAACAGTTCAGCAGCAGCTGGCCTGGGGCTCAGCTCACGTTTACTCACAGATGCCTCGGCACGGTCCCCCAGCTTTGCAATGAGGACGCTCCTTGCGTGGGGGTTGGGTTCCTGGCTGTATGGGAGATGATTCCCCACCTCAGACCAATTTCAGAATTGTTTACCACTGGAGCAAGTGCCCTGCTAGGGTTTTCCTGTGTATAACTGGTGGGTTCAGGTTTTTTTTTTTTTCTTTTATGGTTCAAGTTAGATTTTATTCCTCTTTTATGTATTTATAGATATAAGCATGGAAATAATTCATTCCTATAAATACATCTGTGTGACGGGAAGAATTTTTTTCTGTTTTATTTTTAAATTTTATTTTTTAAAATTTTGAAATTTAATTTTATTTATGTTTTTAAACAGCACATTATTATTAGTTATGTATTTTATGCATATACATGTATACAGGTCAATCCCAATCTCTCAACTCATCCCACCACCACCACCCCATGGCTTCCCACACTTGGTGTCCATACGTTTGTTCTCTACCTCTGTGTCTCTATTTCTTCCCTGCAAACCAGTTCATCTGTACCATTTTTATGCTCCACATATATGCATTAATATACAATATTTGTTTTCCTCTTTCTGACTTACTTCATTCTGTATGACAGTCTCTCGATCCATCGATGTCTCTACAAATGACCCAGTTTCATTCCTTTTAATGGCCGAGTAATATTCCATTTTATATATGTACCACAACTTTATCCATTCATCTGTCTGTGGGCATTTAGGTTGCTTCCATTACCTGGCTATTGTAAATAGTGCTGCAACGAACACTGTGGTGAATGTGCCTTTTTGAAATACGGTTTTCTCTGGGTATATGCCCAGAAGTGGGATTGGTGGATCAGATGATAATTCGATTTCTAATATTTTTAAGGAAACTCCATACTGTTCTCCATAGTGACTGTATCAATTTACATTCCCACCAATAGTGGAAGAGGGCTCCTTTTGTCCACAACCTCCCCATAATTGGTTGTTTGTAGATTTTCTGATGATGCCGATTCTAACAGGTGTGAGGTGATACCTCATTGTAGTTTTGATTTGCATTTCTCTAATAATTAGTGCTGTTGAGCAGCTTTTCATGTGCTTCTTGGCCATCTCTGTGTCTCCTTTGAAGAAACGTCTCTTTAGATCTTCTGCCCATTTTTTTTGGGTTGTTTGTTTTTTTTAATATTAAGCTGCATGAGCTGTTTATATATATTGGAGATTAAACCTCTGTCCATTGATTCATCTGCAACGATTTTCGCCCATCCTGAGAGATGCCTTTTTCCATTCCCGTGATTTTTAACAAAAAAGGAAAGAAAGGAAAAGTAGCAGAACACTAATGTGCGTAAAACATGCCTTTTGAAATTGTCGTTTTGAAATATGGACGTCCTTTGAATTTTTTGGTCGATATGTGACCCAAGGATTTGTTTTCAGGGCACGTGTCATTTACAGGCCTGCAATGATTTTGAATATCAACTGACCATTAGCATTGGGATTAATCTGCTGTTGTGTGAAACGGACACAAGGTGGCAGCAGTTCACCCTTACCAAATCTGGTTACTAGGGCAAGAGAGCCTCAGTGGAAGTGGTGTTCTAGATTGGAGTTTAGAATGGAATGTGCCAGGAGAAAGCCCCTCATGTTTGTCTCACTACTTCTTGTTCGTGTTTTTAATTTAATTTTTTATTTTTTATTACAGCAAGTTTGATTACAATGTTTGGCTTGTTGTAGGTGTGGAAGATGTGGTTCTTTTACACATATACAAATGTCTGTTCTTCCTGGGATCCTTTTCCCATGTACGTTATGACAGAATGTTGAGTAGTCCTCTCTTGGTATTCTGTAGGTCTTTGGTGATTATATATGTCACCTGTGTTTGTATATATCTGTTAACCCCGATATCGTAATGAAACCAATCCTCACACCTTTCCATTGGTGAACCATAAGTTTGTTTAATGAATCTGTGATTGCCCTTCTCCGTGGAAATATCTGCCCTGGTATCCATTTTTAGGTAACACCTATAAGTGATATGATATGATATGTGTCTTCCACTTTCTGACTTACTACAAGTCACGTGATTACTTCTAGACTCATCTACGGTGCTGCAAATGGCATTGTGTCCTTTTTTCCCTTGGCTTCTCTTCTGCCTTAGCGGGGTTCATTTTCAACAATGTGATTCCCTGAGGGTTGTGGATTAGCTGAACTGGGCAGCCTTAACCTGCCGGCCCGCCCTCCCCAGGTGTGCCTCGTTGAGGTCAATATAAACAGCGCTCCAGGCAGCAATAGCCCCTGAAGCTGTGCCTGACTCCATATTCTCTGCCCCGTCAGCAGTCTCGGGGCTGTGCTGGTGGGAGGGATTGAGGGGCCACAGCTTTGTGGGTGGCCCGGTGTGAGTGGGGTTCTGCTGGCCTTTCTGCAGGAGTTGCCAGGCTGCCGCCTGTAAAGAAAAGGTTGTGTCACCCATAATTTCCGCTGGAATTTCTCTTCGGACAGAGGTGAGGAAGGAAAAAAGCAGTGGGGGCCGGGACAGGAGGGGTATCTCAGGCAGGGCAATGGAAAGCTTGTGGAAGAGCGCCCGGGGCCAGGACCACCCTGGCTGGCCTGCAGGCACCAAGTTGGCCTGCGTGCTGTCGCTGGTGTGGCTCCACGGTCCTTCCTCTAGGCTTTCAAGCCCTTGTATATATTTAGGTGTTTTACCTGGAAAGGGTGGGAACAGTTCAGCAGTAGCTGGCCTGGGGCTCAGCTCACGTTTACTCACAGATGCCTCGGCATGGTCCCCCAGCTTTTCAATGAGGACGCTCCTTGAGTGGGGGGTGGGTTGATGGCTGTATGGGAGATGGTTCCCCACCTCTGACCAATTTCAGAATTGTTTACCACTGGAGCAAGTGCCCTGATAGGGTTTTCCTCTGTATAACTCGTGGGTTCAGGTATTTGTTTTCTTTTATGGTTCAAGTTAGATTTTATTCCCCTTTTATGTATTTATAGATATAAGCATGGAAATAATTCACTCCTATAAATACATCTGTTTGACGGGAAGAACTTTTTTCTGTTTTATTTTTAAATTTTATTTTTTAAAATTTTGAAATTTAATTTTATTTATTTTTTTATACACCACGTTATTATTAGTTATGTATTTTATGCATATACATGTATACAGGTCAATCCCAAACTCCCAACTCATCCCACCACCACCACCCCATGGCTTCCCACACTTGGTGTCCATACGTTTGTTCTCTACCTCTGTGTCTCTATTTCTTCCCTGCAAACCAGTTCATCTGTACCATTTTTAGGCTCCACATATATGCATTAATATACAATATTTGTTTTCCTCTTTCTGACTTACTTCATTCTGTATGACAGTCTATCGATCCATCGATGTCTCTACAAATGACCCAGTTTCATTCCTATTTATGGCCGAATAATATTCCATTTTATACACGTACCACATCTTTATCCATTCATCTGTCTGTGGGCATTTAGGTTGCTTCCATTACCTGGCTATTGTAAATAGTGCTGCAACGAACATTGTGGTGAATGTGCCTTTTTGATTTACGGTTTTCTCTGGGTATATGCCCAGAAGTGGGATTGCTGGATCAGATGGTAATTCTATTTCTAATTTTTTTAAGGAAACTCCATACTCTTCTCCATAGTGACTGTATCAATTTACATTCCCACCCATAGTGGAAGAGGGCTCCTTTTGTCCACACCCTCCCCAGAAATTGTTGTTTGTAGATTTTCTGATGATGCCGATTCTAACAGGTGTGAGGTGATACCTCATTGTAGTTTTGATTTGCATTTCTCTAATAATTAGTGCTGTTGAGCAGCTTTTCATGTGCGTCTTGGCCATCTCTGTGTCTCCTTTGAAGAAACATCTCTTTAGATCTCTTGCACATTTTTGTATTGGGTTGTTTGTTTTTTTAATATTAAGCTGCATGAGCTGTTTATATATATTGGAGATTAAACCTCTCTCCATTGATTGGTTTGCAACGATTTTCGCCCATTCTGAGGGATGCCTTTTTCCATTCCCGTTTTTTTAACAAAAAAGGAAAGAAAGGAAAAGAAGCAGAACACTAATGTGCGTAAAATATGCCTTTTGAAACGGTCGTTTTGAAATATGGACGTCCTTTGAATTTTTTGGTCGATATGTGACCCCAGGATTTGTTTTCAGGGCAGGTGTCATTTACAGGCCTGCAATGATTTTGAATATCAACTGACAATTAGCGCTGGGATTAAAGCTGCTGTTGTGTGAAACGGCCACAAGGTGGCAGCAGTTCTCCCTTACCAAATTTGGTTACTAGGGCAAGAGAGCCTCAGTGGAAGTGGTGTTCTAGATTGGAATTTAGAATGGAATGTGCCAGGAGAAAGCCCATCAAGTTTGTCTCACTACTTCTTTTTCGTGTTTTTCATTTATATTTTTTTATTTTTTATTACAGCAAGTTTGATTACTATGTTTGGCTTGTTCTAGGTGTGGAAGATGTGGTTCTTTTACACATATACAGATGTCTGTTCTTCCTGGGATCCTTTTCCCATGTACGTTATGACAGAATGTTCAGTAGTCCACTCTTGGTATTCTGTAGGTCTTTGGTGATTATATATGTCACCTGTGTTTGTATATGTGTGTTAACCCCGATATCGTAATGAAACCAATCCTCACAACTTTCCATTGGTGAACCATAAGTTTGTTTACTGAATCTGTGATTGCCCTTCTCCGTGGAAATATCTGCCCTGGTATCCATTTTTAGGTAACACCTATAAGTGATATGATATGATATGTGTCTTTCACTTTCTGACTTACTACATGTCACGTGATTACTTCTAGACTCATCTAAGGTGCTGCAAATGGCATTGTGTCCTTTTTCTCCTTGGCTTCTATTCTGCCTTAGCGAGGTCCATTTTCAACAATGTGATTCCCTGAGGGTTGTGGATTAGCTGACCTGGGCAGCCTTACCCTGCCGGCCCGCCCTCCCCAGGTGTGCCTCATTGATGTCAATATAAACAGCGCTCCAGGCAGCAATAGCCCCTGAAGCTGTGCCTGACTCCATATTCTCTGCCCCGTCAGCAGTCTCGGGGCTGTGCTGGTGGGAGGGAGTGAGGGGCCACAGCTTTGTGGGTCGCCCGGTGTTAGTGGGGCTCTGGTGGCCTTTCTGCAGGAGTTGCCAGGCAGCCGCCTGTAAAGAAGAGGATGTGTCACACATACCTTCCGCTGGAATATCTCTCTGGACAGAGGTGAGGAAGGAAAGAAGCAGTGGGGGCCGGGACAGGAGGGGTATCTCAGGCAGGGCAATGGAAAGCTTCCGGAGGAGCTCCTGTGGCCAGGACCACCCTGGCTGGCCTGCAGGCACCAAGTTGGCCTGCGTGCTGTCGCTGGTGTGGCTCCACGGCCCTTCCTCTAGGCTTTCAAGCCCTTGTACATATTCAGGTGTTTTACCTGGAAAGGGTGGGAACAGTTCAGCAGCAGCTGGCCTGGGTCTCAGCTCACGTTTACTCACAGATGCCTCGGCACGGTCCCCCAGCTTTGCAATGAGGACGCTCCTTGTGTGGGGGTGGGTTGCTGGCTGTATGGGAGATGGTTCCCCACCTCTGACCAATTTCAGAATTGTTTACCCCTGGAGCAAGTGCCCTGATAGGTTTTTCCTCTGTATAACTCGTGGGTTCACTTTTTTTTCTTTTATGGTTCACGTTAGATTTTATTCCTCTTTTATGTATTTATAGATATAAGCATGGAAATAATTCATTCCTATAAATACATCTGTGAGACGGGAAGAACTTTTTTCTCTTTTATTTTTAAATTTTATTGTTTAGAATTTTGAAATTAATTAATTTATTTTTTATACAGCAGGTTATTATTAGTTATGTATTTTATGCATATAAATGTATACAGGTCAATCCCAATCTCCCAACTCATCCCACCACCACCACCCCATGGCTTCCCACACTTGGTGTCCATACGTTTGTTCTCTACCTCTGTGTCTCTATTTCTTCACTGCAAACCAGTTCATCTGTACCATTTTTTAGGTTCCACATATATGCCTTAATATACAGTATTTGGTTTCCTCTTTTTGACTTCATTCTGTATGACAGTCTCTTGATCCATCGATGTCTCTACAAATGACCCAGTTTCATTCCTTTTTATGGCCGAGTAATATTTCATTTTATATATGTACCATATCTTTATCCATTCATCTGTCTGTGGGCATTTAGGTTGCTTCCATTACCTGGCTATTGTAAATAGTGCTGCAATGAACATTGTGGTGAATGTGCCTTTTTGATTTATGGTTTTCTCTGGGTATATGCCCAGAAGTGGGATTGCTGGATCAGATGGTAATTCTATTTCTAGTTTTTTTAAGGAAACTCCATACTGTTCTCCATAGTGACTGTATCAATTTACATTCCCACCAATAGTGGAAGAGGGCTCCTTTTGTCCACACCCTCCCCAGAATTGGTTGTTTGTAGATTTTCTGATGATGCCGATTCTAACAGGTGTGAGGTGATACCTCATTGTAGTTTTGATTTGCATTTCTCTAATAATTAGTGCTGTTGAGCAGCTTTTCATGTGCGTCTTGGCCATCTCTGTGTCTCCTTTGAGGAAACATCTCTTTAGATCTCTTGCGCATTTTTGTATTGGGTTGTTTGTTTTTTTAATATTAAGCTGCATTAGCTGTTTATATATATTGGAGATTAAACCTCTGTCCATTGATTCGTTTGCAACGATTTTCGCCCATTCTGAGGGATGCCTTTTTCCATTCCCGTTTTTTTAACAAAAAAGGAAAGAAAGGAAAAGAAGCAGAACACTAATGTGCGTAAAATATGCCTTTTGAAACGGTCGTTTTGAAATATGGACGTCCTTTGAATTTTTTGGTCGATATCTGACCCCAGGATTTGTTTTCAGGGCAGCTGTCATTTACAGGCCTGCAATGATTTTGAATATCAACTGACCATTAGGGCTGGGATTAAAGCTGCTGTTGTGTGAAACGGCCACAAGGTGGCAGCAGTTCTCCCTTACCAAATTTGGATACTAGGGCAAGAGAGCCTCAGTGGAAGTGGTGTTCTAGATTGGAATTTAGAATGGAATGTGCCAGGAGAAAGCCCATCAAGTTTGTCTCACTACTTCTTTTTCGTGTTTTTCATTTATATTTTTTTATTTTTTATTACAGCAAGTTTGATTACAATGTTTGGCTTGTTGTAGGTGTGGAAGATGTGGTTCTTTTACACATATACAGATTTCTGTTCTTCCTGGGATCCTTTTCCCATGTACGTTATGACAGAATGTTCAGTAGTCCACTCTTGGTATTCTGTAGGTCTTTGGTGATTATATATGTCACCTGTGTTTGTATATGTGTGTTAACCCCGATATCGTAATGAAACCAATCCTCACAACTTTCCATTGGTGAACCATAAGTTTGTTTACTGAATCTGTGATTGCCCTTCTCCGTGGAAATATCTGCCCTGGTATCCATTTTTAGGTAACACCTATAAGTGATATGATATGATATGTGTCTTTCACTTTCTGACTTACTACATGTCACGTGATTACTTCTAGACTCATCTAAGGTGCTGCAAATGGCATTGTGTCCTTTTTCTCCTTGGCTTCTATTCTGCCTTAGCGAGGTCCATTTTCAACAATGTGATTCCCTGAGGGTTGTGGATTAGCTGACCTGGGCAGCCTTACCCTGCCGGCCCGCCCTCCCCAGGTGTGCCTCGTTGATGTCAATATAAACAGCGCTCCAGGCAGCAATAGCCCCTGAAGCTGTGCCTGACTCCATATTCTCTGCCCCGTCAGCAGTCTCGGGGCTGTGCTGGTGGGAGGGAGTGAGGGGCCACAGCTTTGTGGGTGGCCCGGTGTTAGTGGGGTTCTGCTGGCCTTTCTGCAGGAGTTGCCAGGCAGCCGCCTGTAAAGAAGAGGATGTGTCACCCATACCTTCCGCTGGAATATCTCTCTGGACAGAGGTGAGGAAGGAAAGAAGCAGTGGGGGCCGGGACAGGAGGGGTATCTCAGGCAGGGCAATGGAAAGCTTCCGGAGGAGCTCCTGTGGCCAGGACCACCCTGGCTGGCCTGCAGGCACCAAGTTGGCCTGCGTGCTGTCGCTGGTGTGGCTCCACGGCCCTTCCTCTAGGCTTTCAAGCCCTTGTACATATTCAGGTGTTTTACCTGGAAAGGGTGGGAACAGTTCAGCAGCAGCTGGCCTGGGTCTCAGCTAACGTTTACTCACAGATGCCTCGGCACGGTCCCCCAGCTTTGCAATGAGGACGCTCCTTGTGTGGGGGGTGGGTTGCTGGCTGTATGGGAGATGGTTCCCCACCTCTGACCAATTTCAGAATTGTTTACCCCTGGAGCAAGTGCCCTGATAGGTTTTTCCTCTGTATAACTCGTGGGTTCACTTTTTTTTCTTTTATGGTTCAAGTTAGATTTTATTCCTCTTTTATGTATTTATAGATATAAGCATGGAAATAATTCATTCCTATAAATACATCTGTGAGACGGGAAGAACTTTTTTCTCTTTTATTTTTAAATTTTATTGTTTAGAATTTTGAAATTAATTAATTTTTTTTTATACAGCAGGTTATTATTAGTTATGTATTTTATGCATATAAATGTATACAGGTCAATCCCAATCTCCCAACTCATCCCACCACCACCACCCCATGGCTTCCCACACTTGGTGTCCATACGGTTGTTCTCTACCTCTGTGTCTCTATTTCTTCGCTGAAAACCAGTTCATCTGTACCATTTTTTAGGTTCCACATATATACCTTAATATACAGTATTTGGTTTGCTCTTTTTGACTTCATTCTGTATGACAGTCTCTTGATCCATCGATGTCTCTACAAATGACCCAGTTTCATTCCTTTTTATGGCCGAGTAATATTTCATTTTATATATGTACCATATCTTTATCCATTCATTTGTCTGTGGGCATTTAGGTTGCTTCCATTACCTGGCTATTGTAAATAGTGCTGCAATGAACATTGTGGTGAATGTGCCTTTTTGATTTACGGTTTTCTCTGGGTATATGCCCAGAAGTGGGATTGCTGGATCAGATGGTAATTCTATTTCTAGTTTTTTTAAGGAAACTCCATACTGTTCTCCATAGTGACTGTATCAATTTACATTCCCACCAATAGTGGAAGAGGGCTCCTTTTGTCCACACCCTCCCCAGAATTGGTTGTTTGTAGATTTTCTGATGATGCCGATTCTAACAGGTGTGAGGTGATACCTCATTGTAGTTTTGATTTGCATTTCTCTAATAATTAGTGCTGTTGAGCAGCTTTTCATGTGCGTCTTGGCCATCTCTGTGTCTCCTTTGAAGAAACATCTCTTTAGATCTCTTGCACATTTTTGTATTGGGTTGTTTGTTTTTTTAATATTAAGCTGCATGAGCTGTTTATATATATTGGAGATTAAACCTCTGTCCATTGATTCGTTTGCAACGATTTTCGCCCATTCTGAGGGATGCCATTTTCCATTCCCGTATTTTTAACAAAAAAGGAAATAAAGGAAAAGAAGCAGAACACTAATGTGCGTAAAATATGCCTTTTGAAACGGTCGTTTTGAAATATGGACGTCCTTTGAATTTTTTGGTCGATATGTGACCCCAGGATTTGTGTTCAGTGCAGGTGTCATTTACAGGCCTGCAATGATTTTGAATATCAACTGACCATTTGCGCTGGGATTAAAGCTGCTGTTGTGTGAAACGGCCAGCAGGTGGCAGCAGTTCACCCTTACCAAATTTGGTTACTAGGGCAAGAGAGCCTCAGTGAAAGTGGTGTTCTAGATTGGAATTTAGAATGGAATGTCCCAGGAGAAAGCCCATCAAGTTTGTCTCACTACTTCTTGTTCGTGTTTTTCATTTATATTTTTTTATTTTTTATTACAGCAAGTTTGATTACAATGTTTGGCTTGTTGTAGGTGTGGAAGATGTGGTTCTTTTACACATATGCAGATGTCTGTTCTTCCTGGGATCCTTTTCCCATTTATGTTATGACAGAATGTTCAGTAGTCAACTCTTGGTATTCTGTAGGTCTTTGGTGATTATATATGTCACCTGTGTTTGTATATGTGTGTTAACCCCGATATCGTAATGAAACCAGTCCTCACAACTTTCCATTGGTGAACCATAAGTTTGTTTACTGAATCTGTGATTGCCCTTCTCCGTGGAAATATCTGCCCTGGTATCCATTTTTAGGTAACACCTATAAGTGATATGATATGTGTCTTTCACTTTCTGACTTACTACAAGTCACGTGATTACTTCTAGTCTCATCTACGGTGCTGCAAATGGCATTGTGTCCTTTTTTCCCTTGGCTTCTATTCTGCCTTAGCGGGGTCCATTTTCAACAATGTGATTCCCTGAGGGTTGTGGATTAGCTGACCTGGGCAGCTTTACCCTGCCGGCCCGCCCTCCCCAGGTGTGCCTCGTTGAGGTCAATATAAACAGCGCTCCAGGCAGCAATAGCCCCTGAAGCTGTGCCTGACTCCATATTCTCTGCCCCGTCAGCAGTCTCGGGGCTGTGCTGGTGGGAGGGAGTGAGGGGCCACAGCTTTGTGGGTGGCCCGGTGTTAGTGGGGCTCTGCTGGCCTTTCTGCAGGAGTTGCCAGGCTGACACGTGTAAAGAAGAGGATGTGTCACCCATACCTTCAGCTGGAATATCTCTCCGGACAGAGGTGAGGAAGGAAAAAAGCAGTGGGTGCCGGGAGAGTATGGGTATCTCAGGCAGGGCAATGGAAAGCTTCCGGAAGAGCGTCCAGGGCCAGGACTACCCTGGCTGGCCTGCAGGCACCAAGTTGGCCTGCGTGCTGTCGCTGGTGTGGCTCCACGGTCCTTCCTCTAGGCTTTCAAGCCCTTGTACATATTCCGGTGTTTTACCTGGAAAGGGTGGGAACAGTTCAGCAGCAGCTGGCCTGGGGCTCAGCTCACGATTACTCACAGATGCCTCGGCACGTTCCCCCAGCTTTGCAGTGAGGACGCTCCTTGCGTGGGGTATGGGTTGCTGGCTGTATGGGAGATGGTTCCCCTCCTCTGAGCAATTTCATAATTGTTTACCACTGGAGCAAGTGCCGTGATAGGATTTTGCTCTGTATAACTCGTGGGTTCAATTTTTTTTTTCTTTTATACTTCAAGTTAGATTTTATTCCTCTTTTATGTATTTATAAATATAAGCATGGAAATAATTTATTCCTATAAATACATCTGGGTGACGGGAAGAATTTTTTCTGTTTTATTTTTAAATTTTATTTTTTAAAGTTTTGAAATTTAATTTTATTTATGTTTTTATACAGCAGGTTATTATTAGTTATGTATTTTATGCATATACATGTATACAGGTCAATCCCAATCTCCCAACTCATCCCACCACCACCACCCCATGGCTTCCCACACTTGGTGTCCATACATTTGTTCTCTACCTCTGTGTCTCTATTTCTTCCCTGCAAACCAGTTCATCTGTACCATTTTTTTAGGTTCCACATATATGCATTAATATACAATATTTGTTTTCCTCTTTCTGACTTACTTCATTCTGTATGACAGTCTCTCGATCCATCGATGTCTCTACAAATGACCCAGTTTCATTCCGTTTTATGGCCGAGTAATATTCCATTTCATATATGTACCACAACTTTATCCATTCATTTGTCTGTGGGCATTTAGGTTGCTCCCATTACGTGGCTATTGTAAATAGTGCTGCAATGAACATTGTGGTGAATGTGCCTTTTTGATTTACGGTTTTCTCTGGGTATATGCCCAGAAGTGGGATTGCTGGATCAGATGGTAATTCTATTTCTAGTTTTTTTAAGGAAACTCCATACTGTTCTCCATAGTGACTGTATCAATTTACATTCCCACCAATAGTGGAAGAGGGCTCCTTTTGTCCACACCCTCCCCAGAATTGGTTGTTTGTAGATTTTCTGATGATGCCGATTCTAACAGTTGTGAGGTGATACCTCATTGTAGTTTTGATTTGCATTTCTCTAATAATTAGTGCTGTTGAGCAGCTTTTCATGTGCGTCTTGGCCATCTCTGTGTCTTCTTTGAAGAAACGTCTCTTTAGATCTTTTGCCCATTTTTGTATTGGGTTGTTTGTTTTTTTAATATTAAGCTGCATGAGCTGTTTATATATATTGGAGATTAAACCTCTGTCCATTGATTCATCTGCAACAATTTTCGCCCATTCTGAGGGATGCCTTTTACCATTCCCGTGTTTTTTAACAAAAAAGGAAAGAAATGAAAAGAAGCAGAACACTAATGTGCGTAAAATATGCCTTTTGAAACGGTCGTTTTGAAATATGGAAGTCCTTTGAACATTTTGGTCGATATGTGACCCCAGGATTTGTTTTCAGGGCAGGTGTCATTTACAGGCCTGAAATGATTTTGAATATCAACTGACCATTAGCGCTGGGATTAAAGCTGCTGTTGTGTGAAACGGCCAGCAGGTGGCAGCAGTTCACCCTTACCAAATTTGGTTACTAGGGCAAGAGAGCCTCAGTGAAAGTGGTGTTCTAGATTGGAATTTAGAATGGAATGTGCCAGGAGAAAGCCCATCAAGTTTGTCTCACTACTTCTTGTTCGTGTTTTTCATTTATATTTTTTTATTTTTTATTACAGCAAGTTTGATTACAATGTTTGGCTTGTTGTAGGTGTGGAAGATGTGGTTCTTTTACACATATACAGATGTCTGTTCTTCCTGGGATCCTTTTCCCATTTATGTTATGACAGAATGTTCAGTACTCAACTCTTGGTATTCTGTAGGTCTTTGGTGATTATATATGTCACCTGTGTTTGTATATGTCTGTTAACCCCGATATCGTAATGAAACCAGTCCTCACAACTTTCCATTGGTGAACCATAAGTTTGTTTACTGAATCTGTGATTGCCCTTCTCCGTGGAAATATCTGCCCTGGTATCCATTTTTAGTTAACACCTATAAGTGATATGATATGTGTCTTTCACTTTCTGACTTACTACAAGTCACGTGATTACTTCTAGACTCATCTACGGTGCTGCAAATGGCATTGTGTCCTTTTTTCCCTTGGCTTCTCTTCTGCCTTAGCGGGGTCCATTTTCAACAATGTGATTCCCTGAGGGTTGTGGATTAGCTGACCTGGGCAGCCTTACCCTGCCGGCCCGCCCACCCCAGGTGTGCCTCGTTGAGGTCAATATAAACAGCGCTCCAGGCAGCAATAGCCCCTGAAGCTGTGCCTGACTCCATATTCTCTGCCCCGTCAGCAGTCTCGGGGCTGTGCTGGTGGGAGGGAGTGAGGGGCCACAGCTTTGTGGGTGGCCCGTTGTGAGTGGGGTTTTCTTGGCCTTTCTGCAGGAGTTGCCAGGCTGCCGCCTGTAAAGAAGAGGATGTGTCACCCATACCTTCCGCTGGAATTTCTCTCCGGACAGAGGTGAGGAAGGAAAAAAGCAGTGCGGGCCGGGACAGGAGGGTTATCTCAGGCAGGGCAATGGAAAGCTTCTGGAAGAGCGCCCGGGGCCAGGACCACCCTGGCTGGCCTGCAGGCACCAAGTTGGCCTGCGTGCTGTCGCTTGTGTGGCTCCACGTTCCTTCCTCTAGGCTTTCAAGCCCTTGTGCATATTCAGGTGTTTTACCTGGGAATGGTGGGAACAGTTCAGCAGCAGCTGGCCTGGGGCTCAGCTCACGTTTACTCACAGATGCCTCGGCACGGTCCCCCAGCTTTGCAATGAGGACGCTCCTTGCGTGGGGGGTGGGTTGCTGGCTGTATGGGAGATGGTTCCCCACCTCTGACCAATTTCAGAATTGCTTACCGCTGGAGCAAGTGCCGTGATACAGTTTTCCTCTGTATAACTCGTGGGTTCACTTTTTTTTTCTTTTATGATTCAAGTTAGATTTTATTCATGTTTTATGTATTTATAAATATAAGCATGGAAATAATTCATTCCTATAAATACATCTGTGTGACGGGAAGAATTTTTTCTGTTTTATTTTTAAATTTTATTTTTTAAAATTTTGAAATTTAAATTTATTTATGTTTTTATACAGCAGGTTATTATTAGTTATGTATTTTATGCATATACATGTATACAGGTCAATCCCAATCTCCCAACTCATCCCACCACCAACACCCCATGGCTTCCCACACTTGGTGTCCATAGGTTTGTTCTCTACCTCTGTGTCTCTATTTCTTCCCTGCAAACCAGTTCATCTGTACCATTTTTTTAGGTTCCACATATATGCATTATTATACAATATTTGTTTTCCTCTTTCTGACTTACTTCATTCGGTATGACAGTCTCTCGATCCATCGATGTCTCTACAAATGATCCAGTTTCATTCCTTTTTATGGCCGAGTAATATTCCATTTCATATATGTACCACATCTTTATCCATTCATCTGTCTGTGGGCATTTAGGTTGTTTCCATTACCTGGCTATTGTAAATAGTGCTGCAATGAACATTGTGGTGAATGTGCCTTTTTGATTTACGGTTTTCTCTGGTTATATGCCCAGAAGTGGGATTGCTGGATCAGATGGTAATTCTATTTCTAGTTTTTTTAAGGAAACTCCATACTGTTCTCCATAGTGACTGTATCAAGTTACATTCCCACCAATAGTGGAAGAGGGCTCCTTTTGTCCACACCCTCCCCAGAATTGGTTGTTTGTAGATTTTCTGATGATGCCGATTCTAACAGGTGTGAGGTGATACCTCATTGTAGTTTTGATTTGCATTTCTCTAATAATTAGTGCTGTTGAGCAGCTTTTCATGTGCGTCTTGGCCATCTCTGTGTCTTCTTTGAAGAAACGTCTCTTTAGATCTTCTGCCCATTTTTGTATTGGGTTGTTTGTTATTTTAATATTAAGCTGCATGAGCTGTTTATATATATTGGAGATTAAACCTGTGTCCATTGATTCGTTTGCAACGATTTTCACCCATCCTGAGGGATGCCTTTTTCCATTCCCGTTTTTTTTTTAACAAAAAAGGAAAGAAAGGAAAAGAAGCAGAACACTAATGTGCGTAAAATATGCCTTTTGAAACGGTCGTTTTGAAATATGGACGTCCTTTGAACATTTTGGTCGATATGTGACCCCAGGATTTGTTTTCAGGGCAGGTGTCATTTACAGGCCTGCAATGATTTTGAATATCAACTGACCATTAGCGCTGGGATTAAAGCTGCTGTTGTGTGAAACGGCCACAAGGTGGCAGCAGTTCACCCTTACCAAATCTGGTTACTAGGGCAATAGAGCCTCAGTGGAAGTGGTGTTCTAGATTGGAGTTTAGAATGGAATGTGCCAGGAGAAAGCCCCTCACGTTTGTCTCACTACTTCTTGTTCGTGTATTTAATTTAATTTAATATTTTTTATTAGAGCAAGTTTGATTACAATGTTTGGCTTGTTGTAGGGGTGGAAGATGTGGTTCTTTTACACATATACACATGACTGTTCTTCCTGGGATCCTTTTCCCATGTACGTTATGACAGAATGTTGAGTAGTCCTCTCTTGGTATTCTGTAGGTCTTTGGTGATTATATAAGTCACCTGTGTTTGTATATGTGTGTTAACCTCAATATCGTAATGAAACCAATCCTCACACCTTTCCATTGGTGAACCATAAGTTTGTTTAATGAATCTGTGATTGCCCTTCTCCGTGGAAATATCTGCCCGGGTATCCATTTTTAGGTAACACCTATAAGTGATATGATATGATATGTGTCTTTCACTTTCTGACTTACTACAAGTCACGTGATTACTTCTAGACTCATCTACGGTGCTGCAAATGGCATTGTGTCCTTTTTTCACTTGGCTTCTATTCTGCCTTAGCGAGGTCCATTTTCAACAATGTGATTCCCTGAGGGTTGTGGATTAGCTGACCTGGGCAGCCTTACCCTGCCGGCCCGCCCTCCCCAGGTGTGCCTCGTTGAGGTCAATATAAACAGAGCTCCAGGCAGCCATAGCCCCTGAAGCTGTGCCTGACTCCATATTCTCTGCCCCTTCAGCAGTCTCGGGGCTGTGCTGGTGGGAGGGAGTGAGGGGCCACAGCTTTGTGGGTGGCCCGGTGTGAGTGGGGCTCTGCTGGCCTTTCTGCAGGAGTTGCCAGGCTGCCGCCTGTAAAGAAGAGGATGTGTCAAACATACCTTCCGCTGGAATTTCTCTCCGAACAGAGTTGAGGAAGGAAAAAAGCAGTGGGTGCCGGGAGAGGAGGGGTATATCAGGCAGGGCAATGGAAAGCTTCCGGAAGAGCGTCCAGGGCCAGGACCACCCTGGCTGGACTGCAGGCACCAAGTTGGCCTGCGTGCTGTTGCTGGTGTGGCTCGACGGCCCTTCCTCTAGGCTTTCAAGCCCTTGTACATATTCAGGTGTTTTACCTGGGAAGGGTGGGAACAGTTCAGCAGCAGGTGGCCTGGGGCTCAGCTCACGTTTACTCACAGATGCCTCGGCACGGTCCCCCAGCTTTGCAATGAGGACGCTCCTTGCGTGGGGAGTGGGTTGCTGGCTGTATGGGAGATGGTTCCCCACCTCTGACCAATTTCAGAATTGTTTACCGCTGGAGCAAGTGCCCTGATAGGTTTTTCCTCTGAATAACTCGAGGGTTCACTTTTTTTTTCTTTTATGGTTCAAGTTAGATTTTATTCCTCTTTTATGTATTTATAGATATAAGCATGGAAATAATTCATTCCTATAAATACATCTGTGTGACGGGAAGAAGTTTTTTCTCTTTTATTTTTAAATTTTATTTTTTAAAATTTTGAAATTTAATTTTATTTATTTTTTTATACAGCACGTTATTATTAGTTATGTATTTTATGCATATATATGTATTCGGGTCAATCCCAATCTCCCAACTCATCCCACCACCACCACCCCATGGCTTCCCACACTTGGTGTCCATACGTTTTTTCTCTACCTCTGTGTCTCTATTTCTTCCCTGCAAACCAGTTCATCTGTACCATTTTTAGGCTCCACATATATGCATTTATATACAATATTTTTTTCCTCTTTCTGACTTACTTCATCCTGTATGACAGTCTCTCGATGCATCGATGTCTCTACAAATGACCCAGTTTCATTCCTTTTTATGGCCGAGTAATATTCCATTTTATATACGTACCACATCTTTATCCATTCATCTGTCTGTGGGCATTTAGGTTGCTTCCATTACCTGGCTATTGTAAATAGTGCTGCAACGAAAATTGTGGTGAATGTGCCTTTTTGAAATACGGTTTTCTCTGGGTATATGCCCAGAAGTGGGATTGCTGGATCAGATGGTAATTCTATTTCTAATTTTTTTAAGGAAACTCCATACTGTTCTCCATAGTGACTGTATCAATTTACATTCCCACCAATAGTGGAAGAGGGCTCCTTTTGTCCACACCCTCCCCAGAATTGGTTGTTTGTAGATTTTCTGATGATGCCGATTCTAACAGGTGTGAGGTGATACCTCATTGTAGTTTTGATTTGCATTTCTCTAATAATTAGTGCTGTTGAGCAGCTTTTCATGTGCGTCTTGGCCATCTCTGTGTCTCCTTTGAAGAAACGTCTCTTTAGATCTTCTGCCCATTTTTTGGGGGGTTGTTTGTTTTTTTAATATTAAGCTGCATGAGCTGTTTATATATATTGGAGATTAAACCTGTGTCCATTGATTCGTTTGCAACGATTTTCACCCATCCTGAGGGATGCCTTTTTCCATTCCCGTTTTTTTTAACAAAAAAGGAAAGAAAGGAAAAGAAGCAGAACACTAATGTGCGTAAAATATGCCTTTTGAAACGGTCGTTTTGAAATATGGACGTCCTTTGAATTTTTTGGTCGATATGTGACCCCAGGATTTGTTTTCAGGGCAGGTGTCATTTACAGGCCTGCAATGATTTTGAATATCAACTGACCATTAGCGCTGGGATTAAAGCTGCTGTTGTGTGAAACGGCCACAAGGTGGCAGCAGTTCACCCTTACCAAATCTGGTTACTAGGGCAAGAGAGCCTCAGTGGAATTGGTGTTCTAGATTGGAGTTTAGAATGCAATGTACCAGGAGAAAGCCCCTCACGTTTGTCTCACTACTTCTTGTTCGTGTTTTTAATTTAATTTTTTATTTTTTATTACAGCAAGTTTGATTACAATGTTTGGCTTGTTGTAGGTGTGGAAGATGTGGTTCTTTTACACATATACAGATGACTGTTCTTCTTGGGATCCTTTTCCCATGTACGTTATGACAGAATGTTGAGTAGTCCTCTCTTGGTATTCTGTAGGTCTTTGGTGATTATATATGTCACCTGTGTTTGTATATGTCTGTTAACCCCGATATCGTAATGAAACCAATCCTCACACCTTTCCATTGGTGAACCATAAGTTTGTTTAATGAATCTGTGATTGCCCTTCTCCGTGGAAATATCTGCCCTGGTATCCATTTTTAGGTAACACCTATAAGTGATATGATATGATATGTGTCTTTCACTTTCTGACTTACTACAAGTCACGTGATTACTTCTAGACTCATCTACGGTGCTGTCAATGGTATTGTGTCCTTTTTTCCCTTGGCTTCTCTTCTGCCTTAGCGGGGTCCATTTTCAAAAATGTGATTCCCTGAGGGTTGTGGATTAGCTGACCTGGGCAGCCTTACCCTGCCGGCCCGCCCTCCCCAGGTGTGCCTCGTTGAGGTCAATATAAACAGAGCTTCAGGCAGCAATAGCCCCTGAAGCTGTGCCTGACTCCATATTCTCTGCCCCGTCAGCAGTCTCGGGGCTGTGCTGGTGAGAGGGAGTGAGGGGCCACAGCTTTGCGGGTGGCCCGGCGTGAGTGGGGTTCTGCTGGCCATTCTGCAGGAGTTGCCAGGCTGCCGCCTGTAAAGAAGAGGATGTGTCACCCATACCTTCCGCTGGAATTTCTCTCCGGACAGAGGTGAGGAAGGAAAAAAGCAGTGGGGGCCGGGACAGGAGGGGTATCTCAGGCAGGGCAATGGAAAGCTTCTGGAAGAGCGCCAGGGTCCAGGACCACGCTGGCTGGCCTGCAGGCACCAAGTTGGCCTGCGTGCTGTCGCTGGTGTGGCTCCACGGTCCTTCCTCTAGGCTTTCAAGCCCTTGTACATATTCAGGTGTTTTACCTGGAAAGGGTGGGAACAGTTCAGCAGCAGCTGGCCTGGGGATCAGCTCACGTTTACTCACAGATGCCTCGGCACAGTCCCCCAGCTTTGAAATGAGGACGCTCCTTGCGTGGGCGGTGGGTTGCTGGCTGTATGGGAGATGGTTTCCCACCGCTGACCAATTTCAGAATTGTTTACCGCTGGAGCAAGTGCGCTGATAGGGTTTTCCTCTGTATAACTCATTGGTTCAGCTTTTATTTTTCTTTTATGGTTCAAGTTAGATTTTATTCCTCTTTTATGTATTTATACATATAAGCATGGAAATAATTCATTCCTATAAATACATCTGTGTGATGGGAAGAACTTTTTTCTCTTTTATTTTTAAATTTTATTTTGTAGAATTTTGAAATTATTTCATTTATTTTTTTATACAGCAGGTTATTATTAGTTATGTATTTTATGCATATAAATGTATACAGGTCAATCCCAATCTCCCAACTCATCCCACCACCACCACCCCATGGCTGCCCACACTTGGTGTCCATACGTTTTTTCTCTACTTCTGTGTCTCTATTTCTTCGCTGAAAACCAGTTCATCTGTACCATTTATTAGGTTCCACATATATGCCTTAATATACAGTATTTGGTTTCCTCTTTCTGACTTCATTCTGTATGACAGTCTCTTGATCCATCGATGTCTCTACAAATGACCAAATTTCATTCCTGTTTATGGCCGAGTAATATTTCATTTTATATATGTACCACATCTTTATCCATTCATCTGTCTGTGGGCATATTGGTTGCTTTCATTACCTGGCTATTGTAAATAGTGCTGCAATGAACATTGTGGTGAATGTGCCTTTTTCATTTACGGTTTTCTCTGGGTATATGCCCAGAAATGGGATTGCTGGATCAGATGGTAATTCTATTTCTAGTTTTTTTAAGGAAACTCCATACTGTTCTCCATAGTGACTGTATCAATTTACATTCCCACCAATAGTGGAAGAGGGCTCCTTTTGTCCACACCCTCCCCAGAATTGGTTGTTTGTAGATTTTCTGATGATGCCGATTCTAACAGGTGTGAGGTGATACCTCATTGTAGTTTTGATTTGCATTTGTCTAATAATTAGTGCTGTTGAGCAGCTTTTCATGGGCGTCTTGGCCATCTCTGTGTCTCCTTTGAAGAAACGTCTCTTTAGATCTTCTGCCCATTTTTGTATCGGTTGTTTTTTTTTTTAATATTAAGCTGCATGAGCTGTTTATATATATTGGAGATTAAACCTCTGTCCATTGATTCGTTTGCAACGATTTTCGCCCATTCTGAGGGATGCCTTTTTCCATTCCCGTTTTTTTTTAACAAAAAAGGAAAGAAAGGAAAACAAGCAGAACACTAATGTGCGTAAAATATGCCTTTTGAAAAGGTAGTTTTGAAATATGGACGTCCTTTGAATTTTTTGGTCGATATGTGACCCCAGGATTTGTTTTCAGGGCAGCTGTCATTTACAGGCCTGCAATGATTTTGAATATCAGCTGACCATTAGAGCTGGGATTAAAGCTGCTGTTGTGTAAAACGGCCACCAGGTGGCAGCAGTTCTCCCTTACCAAATCTGGTTACTAGGGCAAGAGGGCCTCAGTGGAAGTGGTGTTCTAGATTGGAATTTAGAATGGAATGTGCCAGGAGAAAGCCCCTCAAGTTTGTCTCACTACTTCTTGTTCGTGTTTTTAATTTATTTTTTTTATTTTTTATTACAGCAAGTTTGATTACAATGTTTGGCTTGTTGTAGGTGTGGAAGATGTGGTTCTTTTACACATATACAGATGTCTGTTTTTCCTGGGATCCTTTTCCCATGTACGTTATGACAGAATGTTGAGTAGTCCTCTCTTGGTATTCTGTAGGTCTTTGGTGATTATATATGTCATCTGTGTTTGTATATGTTTGTTAACCCCTATATCGTAATGAAACCAAACCTCACACCTTTCCATTCGTGAACCATAAGTTTGTTTAATGAATCTGTGATTGCCCTTCTCCGTGGAAATATCTGCCCTGGTATCCATTTTTAGGTAACACCTATAAGTGATATGATATGGTATGTGTCTTTCACTTTCTGACTTACTACAAGTCACGTGATTACTTCTAGACTCATTTACGGTGCTGCAAATGGCATTTTGTCCTTTTTTTCCTTGGCTTCTCTTCTGCCTTAGCGAGGTCCATTTTCAACAATGTGATTCCCTGAGGGTTGTGGATTAGCTGACCTGGGCAGCCTTACCCTGCCGGCCCGCCCTCCCCAGGTGTGCCTCGTTGAGGTCAATATAAACAGCGCTCCAGGCAGCAATAGCACCTGAAGCTGTGCCTGACTCCATATTCTCTGCCCTGTCAGCAGTCTCGGGGCTCTGCTGGTGGGTGGGAGTGAGGGGCCACAGCTTTGTGGGTGGCCCGGTGTGAGTGGGGCTCTGCTGGCCTTTCTGCAGGAGTTGCCAGGCTGACACCTGTAAAGAAGAGGATGTGTCACACATACCTTCCGCTGGAATTTCTCTCCGGACAGAGGTGAGGAAGGAAAAAAGCAGTGGGGGCCAGGACAGGAGGGGTATCTCAGGCAGGGCAATGGAAAGCTTCCGGAAGAGCGCCCGGGGCCAGGACCACCCTGGCTGGCCTGCAGGCACCAAGTTGGCCTGCGTGCTGTCGCTGGTGTGGCTCGACGGCCCTTCCTCTAGGCTTTCAAGCCCTTGTACATATTCAGGTGTTTTACCTGGGAAGGGTGGGAACAGTTCAGCAGCAGCTGGCCTGGGGCTCAGCTCACGTTTACGCACAGATGCCTCAGCACAGTCCCCCAGCTTTGCAATGAGGACGCTCCTTGTGTGGGGGGTGGGGTGCAGGCTGTATGGGAGATGGTTCCCCACCTCTGACCAATTTCAGAATTGTTTACCGCTGGAGCAAGTGTCCAGATAGGGTTTTCCTCTGTATAAATGGTGGGTTCAGGTTTTTTTTTTCTTTTATATTTCAAGTTAGATTTTATTCCTCTTTTATGTATTTATAGATATAAGCATGGAAATAATTCATTCCTATAAATACATCTGTGAGACGGGAAGAAATTTTTTCTCTTTTATTTTTAAATTTTATTGTTTAGAATTTTGAAATTAATTAATTTATTTTTTTATACAGCAGGTTATTATTAGTTATGTATTTTATGCATATAAATGTATACAGGTCAATCCCAATCTCCCAACTCATCCCACCACCACCACCCCATGGCTTCCCACACTTGGTGTCCATACGTTTGTTCTCTACCTCTGTGTCTCTATTTCTTCGCTGCAAACCAGTTCATCTGTACCATTTTTTAGGTTCCACATATATGCCTTAATATACAGTATTTGGTTTCCTCTTTCTGACTTCATTCTGTATGACAGTCTCTTGATCCATCGATGTCTCTACAAATGACCCAGTTTCATTCCTTTTTATGGCCGAGTAATATTTCATTTTATATATGTACCACATCTTTATCCATTCATCTGTCTGTGGGCATTTAGGTTGCTTCCATTACCTGGCTATTGTAAATAGTGCTGCAATGAACATTGTGGTGAATGTGCCTTTTTGATTTACGGTTTTCTCTGGGTATATGCCCAGAAGTGGGATTGCTGGATCAGATGGTAATTCTATTTCTAGTTTTTTTAAGGAAACTCCATACTGTTCTCCATAGTGACTGTATCAATTTACATTCCCACCAATAGTGGAAGAGGGCTCCTTTTGTCCACACCCTCCCCAGAATTGGTTGTTTGTAGATTTTCTGATGATGCCGATTCTAACGGGTGTGAGGTGATACCTCATGGTAGTTTTGATTTGCATTTCTCTAATAATTAGTGCTATTGAGCAGCTTTTCATGTGCGTCTTGGCCATCTCTGTGTCTCCTTTGAAGAAACATCTCTTTAGATCTTCTGCCCATTTTTGTATTGGGTTGTTTGTTTTTTTAATATTAAGCTGCATGAGCTCTTTATATATATTGGAGATTAAACCTCTGTCCATTGATTCGTTTGCAACGATTTTCGCCCATTCTGAGGGATGCCTTTTTCCATTCCCGTTTTTTTTTTAACAAAAAAGGAAAGAAAGGAAAACAAGCAGAACACTAATGTGCGTAAAATATGCCTTTTGAAAAGGTAGTTTTGAAATATGGACGTCCTTTGAATTTTTTGGTCGATATGTGACCCCAGGATTTGTTTTCAGGGCAGCTGTCATTTACAGGCCTGCAATGATTTTGAATATCAACTGACCATTAGAGCTGGGATTAAAGCTGCTGTTGTGTAAAACGGCCACCAGGTGGCAGCAGTTCTCCCTTACCAAATCTGGTTACTAGGGCAAGAGGGCCTCAGTGGAAGTGGTGTTCTAGATTGGAATTTAGAATGGAATGTGCCAGGAGAAAGCCCCTCAAGTTTGTCTCACTACTTCTTGTTCGTGTTTTTAATTTATTTTTTTTATTTTTTATTACAGCAAGTTTGATTACAATGTTTGGCTTGTTGTAGGTGTGGAAGATGTGGTTCTTTTACACATATACAGATGTCTGTTTTTCCTGGGATCCTTTTCCCATGTACGTTATGACAGAATGTTGAGTAGTCCTCTCTTGGTATTCTGTAGGTCTTTGGTGATTATATATGTCATCTGTGTTTGTATATGTTTGTTAACCCCTATATCGTAATGAAACCAAACCTCACACCTTTCCATTCGTGAACCATAAGTTTGTTTAATGAATCTGTGATTGCCCTTCTCCGTGGAAATATCTGCCCTGGTATCCATTTTTAGGTAACACCTATAAGTGATATGATATGGTATGTGTCTTTCACTTTCTGACTTACTACAAGTCACGTGATTACTTCTAGACTCATTTACGGTGCTGCAAATGGCATTTTGTCCTTTTTTTCCTTGGCTTCTCTTCTGCCTTAGCGAGGTCCATTTTCAACAATGTGATTCCCTGAGGGTTGTGGATTAGCTGACCTGGGCAGCCTTACCCTGCCGGCCCGCCCTCCCCAGGTGTGTCTCGTTGAGGTCAATATAAACAGTGCTCCAGGCAGCAATAGCACCTGAAGCTGTGCCTGACTCCATATTCTCTGCCCTGTCAGCAGTCTCGGGGCTCTGCTGGTGGGTGGGAGTGAGGGGCCACAGCTTTGTGGGTGGCCCGGTGTGAGTGGGGCTCTGCTGGCCTTTCTGCAGGAGTTGCCAGGCTGACACCTGTAAAGAAGAGGATGTGTCACACATACCTTCCGCTGGAATTTCTCTCCGGACAGAGGTGAGGAAGGAAAAAAGCAGTGGGGGCCAGGACAGGAGGGGTATCTCAGGCAGGGCAATGGAAAGCTTCCGGAAGAGCGCCCGGGGCCAGGACCACCCTGGCTGGCCTGCAGGCACCAAGTTGGCCTGCGTGCTGTCGCTGGTGTGGCTCGACGGCCCTTCCTCTAGGCTTTCAAGCCCTTGTACATATTCAGGTGTTTTACCTGGGAAGGGTGGGAACAGTTCAGCAGCAGCTGGCCTGGGGCTCAGCTCACGTTTACGCACAGATGCCTCGGCACAGTCACCCAGCTTTGCAATGAGGACGCTCCTTGTGTGGGGGGTGGGGTGCTGGCTGTACGGGAGATGGTTCCCCACCTCTGACCAATTTCAGAATTGTTTACCGCTGGAGCAAGTGTCCAGATAGGGTTTTCCTCTGTATAAATGGTGGGTTCAGGTTTTTTTTTTTCTTTTATGTTTCAAGTTAGATTTTATTCCTCTTTTATGTATTTATAGATATAAGCATGGAAATAATTCATTCCTATAAATACATCTGTGAGACGGGAAGAACTTTTTTCTCTTTTATTTTTAAATTTTATTGTTTAGAATTTTGAAATTAATTTATTTATTTTTTTATACAGCAGGTTATTATTAGTTATGTATTTTATGCATATAAATGTATACAGGTCAATCCCAATCTCCCAACTCATCCCACCACCACCACCCCATGGCTTCCCACACTTGGTGTCCATACGTTTGTTCTCTACCTCTGTGTCTCTATTTCTTCGCTGCAAACCAGTTCATCTGTACCATTTTTTAGGTTCCACATATATGCCTTAATATACAGTATTTGGTTTCCTCTTTCTGACTTCATTCTGTATGACAGTCTCTTGATCCATCGATGTCTCTACAAATGACCCAGTTTCATTCCTTTTTATGGCCGAGTAATATTTCATTTTATATATGTACCACATCTTTATCCATTCATCTGTCTGTGGGCATTTAGGTTGCTTCCATTACCTGGCTATTGTAAATAGTGCTGCAATGAACATTGTGGTGAATGTGCCTTTTTGATTTACGGTTTTCTCTGGGTATATGCCCAGAAGTGGGATTGCTGGATCAGATGGTAATTCTATTTCTAGTTTTTTTAAGGAAACTCCATACTGTTCTCCATAGTGACTGTATCAATTTACATTCCCACCAATAGTGGAAGAGGGCTCCTTTTGTCCACACCCTCCCCAGAATTGGTTGTTTGTAGATTTTCTGATGATGCCGATTCTAACAGGTGTGAGGTGATACCTCATTGTAGTTTTGATTTGCATTTGTCTAATAATTAGTGCTGTTGAGCAGCTTTTCATGGGCGTCTGGGCCATCTCTGTGTCTCCTTTGAAGAAACGTCTCTTTAGATCTTCTGCCCATTTTTGTATCGGTTGTTTTTTTTTTAATATTAAGCTGCATGAGCTGTTTATATATATTGGAGATTAAACCTCTGTCCATTGATTCGTTTGCAACGATTTTCGCCCATTCTGAGGGATGCCTTTTTCCATTCCCGTTTTTTTTTAACAAAAAAGGAAAGAAAGGAAAACAAGCAGAACACTAATGTGCGTAAAATATGCCTTTTGAAAAGGTAGTTTTGAAATATGGACGTCCTTTGAATTTTTTGGTCGATATGTGACCCCAGGATTTGTTTTCAGGGCAGCTGTCATTTACAGGCCTGCAATGATTTTGAATATCAACTGACCATTAGAGCTGGGATTAAAGCTGCTGTTGTGTAAAACGGCCACCAGGTGGCAGCAGTTCTCCCTTACCAAATCTGGTTACTAGGGCAAGAGGGCCTCAGTGGAAGTGGTGTTCTAGATTGGAATTTAGAATGGAATGTGCCAGGAGAAAGCCCCTCAAGTTTGTCTCACTACTTCTTGTT
Source organism: Mesoplodon mirus (assembly GCF_964341445.2). Classification (NCBI taxonomy): domain Eukaryota; kingdom Metazoa; phylum Chordata; class Mammalia; order Artiodactyla; family Ziphiidae; genus Mesoplodon; species Mesoplodon mirus. The sequence goes on along the minus strand of NW_028295441.1, from coordinate 228,088 downwards.
CGTGTTTTTAATTTATTTTTTTTATTTTTTATTACAGCAAGTTTGATTACAATGTTTGGCTTGTTGTAGGTGTGGAAGATGTGGTTCTTTTACACATATACAGATGTCTGTTTTTCCTGGGATCCTTTTCCCATGTACGTTATGACAGAATGTTGAGTAGTCCTCTCTTGGTATTCTGTAGGTCTTTGGTGATTATATATGTCATCTGTGTTTGTATATGTTTGTTAACCCCTATATCGTAATGAAACCAAACCTCACACCTTTCCATTCGTGAACCATAAGTTTGTTTAATGAATCTGTGATTGCCCTTCTCCGTGGAAATATCTGCCCTGGTATCCATTTTTAGGTAACACCTATAAGTGATATGATATGGTATGTGTCTTTCACTTTCTGACTTACTACAAGTCACGTGATTACTTCTAGACTCATTTACGGTGCTGCAAATGGCATTTTGTCCTTTTTTTCCTTGGCTTCTCTTCTGCCTTAGCGAGGTCCATTTTCAACAATGTGATTCCCTGAGGGTTGTGGATTAGCTGACCTGGGCAGCCTTACCCTGCCGGCCCGCCCTCCCCAGGTGTGCCTCGTTGAGGTCAATATAAACAGCGCTCCAGGCAGCAATAGCACCTGAAGCTGTGCCTGACTCCATATTCTCTGCCCTGTCAGCAGTCTCGGGGCTCTGCTGGTGGGTGGGAGTGAGGGGCCACAGCTTTGTGGGTGGCCCGGTGTGAGTGGGGCTCTGCTGGCCTTTCTGCAGGAGTTGCCAGGCTGACACCTGTAAAGAAGAGGATGTGTCACACATACCTTCCGCTGGAATTTCTCTCCGGACAGAGGTGAGGAAGGAAAAAAGCAGTGGGGGCCAGGACAGGAGGGGTATCTCAGGCAGGGCAATGGAAAGCTTCCGGAAGAGCGCCCGGGGCCAGGACCACCCTGGCTGGCCTGCAGGCACCAAGTTGGCCTGCGTGCTGTCGCTGGTGTGGCTCGACGGCCCTTCCTCTAGGCTTTCAAGCCCTTGTACATATTCAGGTGTTTTACCTGGGAAGGGTGGGAACAGTTCAGCAGCAGCTGGCCTGGGGCTCAGCTCACGTTTACGCACAGATGCCTCGGCACAGTCACCCAGCTTTGCAATGAGGACGCTCCTTGTGTGGGGGGGTGGGGTGCTGGCTGTACGGGAGATGGTTCCCCACCTCTGACCAATTTCAGAATTGTTTACCGCTGGAGCAAGTGTCCAGATAGGGTTTTCCTCTGTATAAATGGTGGGTTCAGGTTTTTTTTTTTCTTTTATGTTTCAAGTTAGATTTTATTCCTCTTTTATGTATTTATAGATATAAGCATGGAAATAATTCATTCCTATAAATACATCTGTGAGACGGGAAGAACTTTTTTCTCTTTTATTTTTAAATTTTATTGTTTAGAATTTTGAAATTAATTAATTTATTTTTTTATACAGCAGGTTATTATTAGTTATGTATTTTATGCATATAAATGTATACAGGTCAATCCCAATCTCCCAACTCATCCCACCACCACCACCCCATGGCTTCCCACACTTGGTGTCCATACGTTTGTTCTCTACCTCTGTGTCTCTATTTCTTCGCTGCAAACCAGTTCATCTGTACCATTTTTTAGGTTCCACATATATGCCTTAATATACAGTATTTGGTTTCCTCTTTCTGACTTCATTCTGTATGACAGTCTCTTGATCCATCGATGTCTCTACAAATGACCCAGTTTCATTCCTTTTTATGGCCGAGTAATATTTCATTTTATATATGTACCACATCTTTATCCATTCATCTGTCTGTGGGCATTTAGGTTGCTTCCATTACCTGGCTATTGTAAATAGTGCTGCAATGAACATTGTGGTGAATGTGCCTTTTTGATTTACGGTTTTCTCTGGGTATATGCCCAGAAGTGGGATTGCTGGATCAGATGGTAATTCTATTTCTAGTTTTTTTAAGGAAACTCCATACTGTTCTCCATAGTGACTGTATCAATTTACATTCCCACCAATAGTGGAAGAGGGCTCCTTTTGTCCACACCCTCCCCAGAATTGGTTGTTTGTAGATTTTCTGATGATGCCGATTCTAACGGGTGTGAGGTGATACCTCATTGTAGTTTTGATTTGCATTTCTCTAATAATTAGTGCTGTTGAGCAGCTTTTCATGTGCGTCTTGGCCATCTCTGTGTCTCCTTTGAAGAAACATCTCTTTAGATCTTCTGCCCATTTTTGTATTGGGTTGTTTGTTTTTTTAATATTAAGCTGCATGAGCTGTTTATATATATTGGAGATTAAACCTCTGTCCATTGATTCGTTTGCAACGATTTTTGCCCATTCTGAGGGATGCCTTTTTCCATTCCCGTTTTTTTTTTAACAAAAAAGGAAAGAAAGGAAAACAAGCAGAACACTAATGTGCGTAAAATATGCCTTTTGAAAAGGTAGTTTTGAAATATGGACGTCCTTTGAATTTTTTGGTCGATATGTGACCCCAGGATTTGTTTTCAGGGCAGCTGTCATTTACAGGCCTGCAATGATTTTGAATATCAACTGACCATTAGAGCTGGGATTAAAGCTGCTGTTGTGTAAAACGGCCACCAGGTGGCAGCAGTTCTCCCTTACCAAATCTGGTTACTAGGGCAAGAGGGCCTCAGTGGAAGTGGTGTTCTAGATTGGAATTTAGAATGGAATGTGCCAGGAGAAAGCCCCTCAAGTTTGTCTCACTACTTCTTGTTCGTGTTTTTAATTTATTTTTTTTATTTTTTATTACAGCAAGTTTGATTACAATGTTTGGCTTGTTGTAGGTGTGGAAGATGTGGTTCTTTTACACATATACAGATGTCTGTTTTTCCTGGGATCCTTTTCCCATGTACGTTATGACAGAATGTTGAGTAGTCCTCTCTTGGTATTCTGTAGGTCTTTGGTGATTATATATGTCATCTGTGTTTGTATATGTTTGTTAACCCCTATATCGTAATGAAACCAAACCTCACACCTTTCCATTCGTGAACCATAAGTTTGTTTAATGAATCTGTGATTGCCCTTCTCCGTGGAAATATCTGCCCTGGTATCCATTTTTAGGTAACACCTATAAGTGATATGATATGGTATGTGTCTTTCACTTTCTGACTTACTACAAGTCACGTGATTACTTCTAGACTCATTTACGGTGCTGCAAATGGCATTTTGTCCTTTTTTTCCTTGGCTTCTCTTCTGCCTTAGCGAGGTCCATTTTCAACAATGTGATTCCCTGAGGGTTGTGGATTAGCTGACCTGGGCAGCCTTACCCTGCCGGCCCGCCCTCCCCAGGTGTGCCTCGTTGAGGTCAATATAAACAGCGCTCCAGGCAGCAATAGCACCTGAAGCTGTGCCTGACTCCATATTCTCTGCCCTGTCAGCAGTCTCGGGGCTCTGCTGGTGGGTGGGAGTGAGGGGCCACAGCTTTGTGGGTGGCCCGGTGTGAGTGGGGCTCTGCTGGCCTTTCTGCAGGAGTTGCCAGGCTGACACCTGTAAAGAAGAGGATGTGTCACACATACCTTCCGCTGGAATTTCTCTCCGGACAGAGGTGAGGAAGGAAAAAAGCAGTGGGGGCCAGGACAGGAGGGGTATCTCAGGCAGGGCAATGGAAAGCTTCCGGAAGAGCGCCCGGGGCCAGGACCACCCTGGCTGGCCTGCAGGCACCAAGTTGGCCTGCGTGCTGTCGCTGGTGTGGCTCGACGGCCCTTCCTCTAGGCTTTCAAGCCCTTGTACATATTCAGGTGTTTTACCTGGGAAGGGTGGGAACAGTTCAGCAGCAGCTGGCCTGGGGCTCAGCTCACGTTTACTCACAGATGCCTCGGCACAGTCCCCCAGCTTTGCAATGAGGACGCTCCTTGTGTGGGGGGTGGGGTGCTGGCTGTACGGGAGATGGTTCCCCACCTCTGACCAATTTCAGAATTGTTTACCGCTGGAGCAAGTGTCCAGATAGGGTTTTCCTCTGTATAAATGGTGGGTTCAGGTTTTTTTTTTTCTTTTATGTTTCAAGTTAGATTTTATTCCTCTTTTATGTATTTATAGATATAAGCATGGAAATAATTCATTCCTATAAATACATCTGTGAGACGGGAAGAACTTTTTTCTCTTTTATTTTTAAATTTTATTGTTTAGAATTTTGAAATTAATTAATTTATTTTTTTATACAGCAGGTTATTATTAGTTATGTATTTTATGCATATAAATGTATACAGGTCAATCCCAATCTCCCAACTCATCCCACCACCACCACCCCATGGCTTCCCACACTTGGTGTCCATACGTTTGTTCTCTACCTCTGTGTCTCTATTTCTTCACTGCAAACCAGTTCATCTCTACCATTTTTTAGGTTCCCCATATATGGCTTAATATACAGTATTTGGTTTCCTCTTTCTGACTTCATTCTGTATGACAGTCTCTTGATCCATCGATGTCTCTACAAATGACCCAGTTTCATTCCTTTTTATGGCCGAGTAATATTTCATTTTATATATGTACCACATCTTTATCCATTCATCTGTCTGTGGGCATTTAGGTTGCTTCCATTACCTGGCTATTGTAAATAGTGCTGCAATGAACATTGTGGTGAATGTGCCTTTTTGATTTACGGTTTTCTCTGGGTATATGCCCAGAAGTGGGATTGCTGGATCAGATGGTAATTCTATTTCTAGTTTTTTTAAGGAAACTCCATACTGTTCTCCATAGTGACTGTATCAATTTACATTCCCACCAATAGTGGAAGAGGGCTCCTTTTGTCCACACCCTCCCCAGAATTGGTTGTTTGTAGATTTTCTGATGATGCCGATTCTAACGGGTGTGAGGTGATACCTCATTGTAGTTTTGATTTGCATTTCTCTAATAATTAGTGCTATTGAGCAGCTTTTCATGTGCGTCTTGGCCATCTCTGTGTCTCCTTTGAAGAAACATCTCTTTAGATCTTCTGCCCATTTTTGTATTGGGTTGTTTGTTTTTTTAATATTAAGCTGCATGAGCTGTTTATATATATTGGAGATTAAACCTCTGTCCATTGATTCGTTTGCAACGATTTTTGCCCATTCTGAGGGATGCCTTTTTCCATTCCCGTTTTTTTTTAACAAAAAAGGAAAGAAAGGAAAACAAGCAGAACACTAATGTGCGTAAAATATGCCTTTTGAAAAGGTAGTTTTGAAATATGGACGTCCTTTGAATTTTTTGGTCGATATGTGACCCCAGGATTTGTTTTCAGGGCAGCTGTCATTTACAGGCCTGCAATGATTTTGAATATCAACTGACCATTAGAGCTGGGATTAAAGCTGCTGTTGTGTAAAACGGCCACCAGGTGGCAGCAGTTCTCCCTTACCAAATCTGGTTACTAGGGCAAGAGGGCCTCAGTGGAAGTGGTGTTCTAGATTGGAATTTAGAATGGAATGTGCCAGGAGAAAGCCCCTCAAGTTTGTCTCACTACTTCTTGTTCGTGTTTTTAATTTATTTTTTTTTATTTTTTATTACAGCAAGTTTGATTACAATGTTTGGCTTGTTGTAGGTGTGGAAGATGTGGTTCTTTTACACATATACAGATGTCTGTTTTTCCTGGGATCCTTTTCCCATGTACGTTATGACAGAATGTTGAGTAGTCCTCTCTTGGTATTCTGTAGGTCTTTGGTGATTATATATGTCATCTGTGTTTGTATATGTTTGTTAACCCCTATATCGTAATGAAACCAAACCTCACACCTTTCCATTCGTGAACCATAAGTTTGTTTAATGAATCTGTGATTGCCCTTCTCCGTGGAAATATCTGCCCTGGTATCCATTTTTAGGTAACACCTATAAGTGATATGATATGGTATGTGTCTTTCACTTTCTGACTTACTACAAGTCACGTGATTACTTCTAGACTCATTTACGGTGCTGCAAATGGCATTTTGTCCTTTTTTTCCTTGGCTTCTCTTCTGCCTTAGCGAGGTCCATTTTCAACAATGTGATTCCCTGAGGGTTGTGGATTAGCTGACCTGGGCAGCCTTACCCTGCCGGCCCGCCCTCCCCAGGTGTGCCTCGTTGAGGTCAATATAAACAGCGCTCCAGGCAGCAATAGCACCTGAAGCTGTGCCTGACTCCATATTCTCTGCCCTGTCAGCAGTCTCGGGGCTCTGCTGGTGGGTGGGAGTGAGGGGCCACAGCTTTGTGGGTGGCCCGGTGTGAGTGGGGATCTGCTGGCCTTTCTGCAGGAGTTGCCAGGCTGACACCTGTAAAGAAGAGGATGTGTCACACATACCTTCCGCTGGAATTTCTCTCCGGACAGAGGTGAGGAAGGAAAAAAGCAGTGGGGGCCAGGACAGGAGGGGTATCTCAGGCAGGGCAATGGAAAGCTTCCGGAAGAGCGCCCGGGGCCAGGACCACCCTGGCTGGCCTGCAGGCACCAAGTTGGCCTGCGTGCTGTCGCTGGTGTGGCTCGACGGCCCTTCCTCTAGGCTTTCAAGCCCTTGTACATATTCAGGTGTTTTACCTGGGAAGGGTGGGAACAGTTCAGCAGCAGCTGGCCTGGGGCTCAGCTCACGTTTACGCACAGATGCCTCGGCACAGTCCCCCAGCTTTGCAATGAGGACGCTCCTTGTGTGGGGGGTGGGGTGCTGGCTGTATGGGAGATGGTTCCCCACCTCTGACCAATTTCAGAATTGTTTACCGCTGGAGCAAGTGTCCAGATAGGGTTTTCCTCTGTATAAATGGTGGGTTCAGGTTTTTTTTTTTCTTTTATGTTTCAAGTTAGATTTTATTCCTCTTTTATGTATTTATAGATATAAGCATGGAAATAATTCATTCCTATAAATACATCTGTGAGACGGGAAGAACTTTTTTCTCTTTTATTTTTAAATTTTATTGTTTAGAATTTTGAAATTAATTAATTTATTTTTTTATACAGCAGGTTATTATTAGTTATGTATTTTATGCATATAAATGTATACAGGTCAATCCCAATCTCCCAACTCATCCCACCACCACCACCCCATGGCTTCCCACACTTGGTGTCCATACGTTTGTTCTCTACCTCTGTGTCTCTATTTCTTCGCTGCAAACCAGTTCATCTGTACCATTTTTTAGGTTCCACATATATGCCTTAATATACAGTATTTGGTTTCCTCTTTCTGACTTCATTCTGTATGACAGTCTCTTGATCCATCGATGTCTCTACAAATGACCCAGTTTCATTCCTTTTTATGGCCGAGTAATATTTCATTTTATATATGTACCACATCTTTATCCATTCATCTGTCTGTGGGCATTTAGGTTGCTTCCATTACCTGGCTATTGTAAATAGTGCTGCAATGAACATTGTGGTGAATGTGCCTTTTTGATTTACGGTTTTCTCTGGGTATATGCCCAGAAGTGGGATTGCTGGATCAGATGGTAATTCTATTTCTAGTTTTTTTAAGGAAACTCCATACTGTTCTCCATAGTGACTGTATCAATTTACATTCCCACCAATAGTGGAAGAGGGCTCCTTTTGTCCACACCCTCCCCAGAATTGGTTGTTTGTAGATTTTCTGATGATGCCGATTCTAACGGGTGTGAGGTGATACCTCATTGTAGTTTTGATTTGCATTTCTCTAATAATTAGTGCTATTGAGCAGCTTTTCATGTGCGTCTTGGCCATCTCTGTGTCTCCTTTGAAGAAACATCTCTTTAGATCTTCTGCCCATTTTTGTATTGGGTTGTTTGTTTTTTTAATATTAAGCTGCATGAGCTGTTTATATATATTGGAGATTAAACCTCTGTCCATTGATTCGTTTGCAACGATTTTTGCCCATTCTGAGGGATGCCTTTTTCCATTCCCGTTTTTTTTTAACAAAAAAGGAAAGAAAGGAAAACAAGCAGAACACTAATGTGCGTAAAATATGCCTTTTGAAAAGGTAGTTTTGAAATATGGACGTCCTTTGAATTTTTTGGTCGATATGTGACCCCAGGATTTGTTTTCAGGGCAGCTGTCATTTACAGGCCTGCAATGATTTTGAATATCAACTGACCATTAGAGCTGGGATTAAAGCTGCTGTTGTGTAAAACGGCCACCAGGTGGCAGCAGTTCTCCCTTACCAAATCTGGTTACTAGGGCAAGAGGGCCTCAGTGGAAGTGGTGTTCTAGATTGGAATTTAGAATGGAATGTGCCAGGAGAAAGCCCCTCAAGTTTGTCTCACTACTTCTTGTTCGTGTTTTTAATTTATTTTTTTTTATTTTTTATTACAGCAAGTTTGATTACAATGTTTGGCTTGTTGTAGGTGTGGAAGATGTGGTTCTTTTACACATATACAGATGTCTGTTTTTCCTGGGATCCTTTTCCCATGTACGTTATGACAGAATGTTGAGTAGTCCTCTCTTGGTATTCTGTAGGTCTTTGGTGATTATATATGTCATCTGTGTTTGTATATGTTTGTTAACCCCTATATCGTAATGAAACCAAACCTCACACCTTTCCATTCGTGAACCATAAGTTTGTTTAATGAATCTGTGATTGCCCTTCTCCGTGGAAATATCTGCCCTGGTATCCATTTTTAGGTAACACCTATAAGTGATATGATATGGTATGTGTCTTTCACTTTCTGACTTACTACAAGTCACGTGATTACTTCTAGACTCATTTACGGTGCTGCAAATGGCATTTTGTCCTTTTTTTCCTTGGCTTCTCTTCTGCCTTAGCGAGGTCCATTTTCAACAATGTGATTCCCTGAGGGTTGTGGATTAGCTGACCTGGGCAGCCTTACCCTGCCGGCCCGCCCTCCCCAGGTGTGCCTCGTTGAGGTCAATATAAACAGCGCTCCAGGCAGCAATAGCACCTGAAGCTGTGCCTGACTCCATATTCTCTGCCCTGTCAGCAGTCTCGGGGCTCTGCTGGTGGGTGGGAGTGAGGGGCCACAGCTTTGTGGGTGGCCCGGTGTGAGTGGGGCTCTGCTGGCCTTTCTGCAGGAGTTGCCAGGCTGACACCTGTAAAGAAGAGGATGTGTCACACATACCTTCCGCTGGAATTTCTCTCCGGACAGAGGTGAGGAAGGAAAAAAGCAGTGGGGGCCAGGACAGGAGGGGTATCTCAGGCAGGGCAATGGAAAGCTTCCGGAAGAGCGCCCGGGGCCAGGACCACCCTGGCTGGCCTGCAGGCACCAAGTTGGCCTGCGTGCTGTCGCTGGTGTGGCTCGACGGCCCTTCCTCTAGGCTTTCAAGCCCTTGTACATATTCAGGTGTTTTACCTGGAAAGGGTGGGAACAGTTCAGCAGCAGCTGGCCTGGGGCTCAGCTCACGTTTACGCACAGATGCCTCGGCACAGTCCCCCAGCTTTGCAATGAGGACGCTCCTTGTGTGGGGGGTGGGGTGCTGGCTGTATGGGAGATGGTTCCCCACCTCTGACCAATTTCAGAATTGTTTACCGCTGGAGCAAGTGTCCAGATAGGGTTTTCCTCTGTATAAATGGTGGGTTCAGGTTTTTTTTTTTCTTTTATGTTTCAAGTTAGATTTTATTCCTCTTTTATGTATTTATAGATATAAGCATGGAAATAATTCATTCCTATAAATACATCTGTGAGACGGGAAGAACTTTTTTCTCTTTTATTTTTAAATTTTATTGTTTAGAATTTTGAAATTAATTAATTTATTTTTTTATACAGCAGGTTATTATTAGTTATGTATTTTATGCATATAAATGTATACAGGTCAATCCCAATCTCCCAACTCATCCCACCACCACCACCCCATGGCTTCCCACACTTGGTGTCCATACGTTTGTTCTCTACCTCTGTGTCTCTATTTCTTCGCTGCAAACCAGTTCATCTGTACCATTTTTTAGGTTCCACATATATGCCTTAATATACAGTATTTGGTTTCCTCTTTCTGACTTCATTCTGTATGACAGTCTCTTGATCCATCGATGTCTCTACAAATGACCCAGTTTCATTCCTTTTTATGGCCGAGTAATATTTCATTTTATATATGTACCACATCTTTATCCATTCATCTGTCTGTGGGCATTTAGGTTGCTTCCATTACCTGGCTATTGTAAATAGTGCTGCAATGAACATTGTGGTGAATGTGCCTTTTTGATTTACGGTTTTCTCTGGGTATATGCCCAGAAGTGGGATTGCTGGATCAGATGGTAATTCTATTTCTAGTTTTTTTAAGGAAACTCCATACTGTTCTCCATAGTGACTGTATCAATTTACATTCCCACCAATAGTGGAAGAGGGCTCCTTTTGTCCACACCCTCCCCAGAATTGGTTGTTTGTAGATTTTCTGATGATGCCGATTCTAACGGGTGTGAGGTGATACCTCATTGTAGTTTTGATTTGCATTTCTCTAATAATTAGTGCTATTGAGCAGCTTTTCATGTGCGTCTTGGCCATCTCTGTGTCTCCTTTGAAGAAACATCTCTTTAGATCTTCTGCCCATTTTTGTATTGGGTTGTTTGTTTTTTTAATATTAAGCTGCATGAGCTGTTTATATATATTGGAGATTAAACCTCTGTCCATTGATTCGTTTGCAACGATTTTTGCCCATTCTGAGGGATGCCTTTTTCCATTCCCGTTTTTTTTTAACAAAAAAGGAAAGAAAGGAAAACAAGCAGAACACTAATGTGCGTAAAATATGCCTTTTGAAAAGGTAGTTTTGAAATATGGACGTCCTTTGAATTTTTTGGTCGATATGTGACCCCAGGATTTGTTTTCAGGGCAGCTGTCATTTACAGGCCTGCAATGATTTTGAATATCAACTGACCATTAGAGCTGGGATTAAAGCTGCTGTTGTGTAAAACGGCCACCAGGTGGCAGCAGTTCTCCCTTACCAAATCTGGTTACTAGGGCAAGAGGGCCTCAGTGGAAGTGGTGTTCTAGATTGGAATTTAGAATGGAATGTGCCAGGAGAAAGCCCCTCAAGTTTGTCTCACTACTTCTTGTTCGTGTTTTTAATTTATTTTTTTTTATTTTTTATTACAGCAAGTTTGATTACAATGTTTGGCTTGTTGTAGGTGTGGAAGATGTGGTTCTTTTACACATATACAGATGTCTGTTTTTCCTGGGATCCTTTTCCCATGTACGTTATGACAGAATGTTGAGTAGTCCTCTCTTGGTATTCTGTAGGTCTTTGGTGATTATATATGTCATCTGTGTTTGTATATGTTTGTTAACCCCTATATCGTAATGAAACCAAACCTCACACCTTTCCATTCGTGAACCATAAGTTTGTTTAATGAATCTGTGATTGCCCTTCTCCGTGGAAATATCTGCCCTGGTATCCATTTTTAGGTAACACCTATAAGTGATATGATATGGTATGTGTCTTTCACTTTCTGACTTACTACAAGTCACGTGATTACTTCTAGACTCATTTACGGTGCTGCAAATGGCATTTTGTCCTTTTTTTCCTTGGCTTCTCTTCTGCCTTAGCGAGGTCCATTTTCAACAATGTGATTCCCTGAGGGTTGTGGATTAGCTGACCTGGGCAGCCTTACCCTGCCGGCCCGCCCTCCCCAGGTGTGCCTCGTTGAGGTCAATATAAACAGCGCTCCAGGCAGCAATAGCACCTGAAGCTGTGCCTGACTCCATATTCTCTGCCCTGTCAGCAGTCTCGGGGCTCTGCTGGTGGGTGGGAGTGAGGGGCCACAGCTTTGTGGGTGGCCCGGTGTGAGTGGGGCTCTGCTGGCCTTTCTGCAGGAGTTGCCAGGCTGACACCTGTAAAGAAGAGGATGTGTCACACATACCTTCCGCTGGAATTTCTCTCCGGACAGAGGTGAGGAAGGAAAAAAGCAGTGGGGGCCAGGACAGGAGGGGTATCTCAGGCAGGGCAATGGAAAGCTTCCGGAAGAGCGCCCGGGGCCAGGACCACCCTGGCTGGCCTGCAGGCACCAAGTTGGCCTGCGTGCTGTCGCTGGTGTGGCTCGACGGCCCTTCCTCTAGGCTTTCAAGCCCTTGTACATATTCAGGTGTTTTACCTGGGAAGGGTGGGAACAGTTCAGCAGCAGCTGGCCTGGGGCTCAGCTCACGTGTACGCACAGATGCCTCGGCACAGTCCCCCAGCTTTGCAATGAGGACGCTCCTTGTGTGGGGGGTGGGGTGCTGGCTGTATGGGAGATGGTTCCCCACCTCTGACCAATTTCAGAATTGTTTACCGCTGGAGCAAGTGTCCAGATAGGGTTTTCCTCTGTATAAATGGTGGGTTCAGGTTTTTTTTTTTCTTTTATGTTTCAAGTTAGATTTTATTCCTCTTTTATGTATTTATAGATATAAGCATGGAAATAATTCATTCCTATAAATACATCTGTGAGACGGGAAGAACTTTTTTCTCTTTTATTTTTAAATTTTATTGTTTAGAATTTTGAAATTAATTAATTTATTTTTTTATACAGCAGGTTATTATTAGTTATGTATTTTATGCATATAAATGTATACAGGTCAATCCCAATCTCCCAACTCATCCCACCACCACCACCCCATGGCTTCCCACACTTGGTGTCCATACGTTTGTTCTCTACCTCTGTGTCTCTATTTCTTCGCTGCAAACCAGTTCATCTGTACCATTTTTTAGGTTCCACATATATGCCTTAATATACAGTATTTGGTTTCCTCTTTCTGACTTCATTCTGTATGACAGTCTCTTGATCCATCGATGTCTCTACAAATGACCCAGTTTCATTCCTTTTTATGGCCGAGTAATATTTCATTTTATAAATGTACCACATCTTTATCCATTCATCTGTCTGTGGGCATTTAGGTTGCTTCCATTACGTGGCTATTGTAAATAGTGCTGCAATGAACATTGTGGTGAATGTGCCTTTTTGATTTACGGTTTTCTCTGGGTATATGCCCAGAAGTGGGATTGCTGGATCAGATGGTAATTCTATTTCTAGTTTTTTTAAGGAAACTCCATACTGTTCTCCATAGTGACTGTATCAATTTACATTCCCACCAATAGTGGAAGAGGGCTCCTTTTGTCCACACCCTCCCCAGAATTGGTTGTTTGTAGATTTTCTGATGATGCCGATTCTAACGGGTGTGAGGTGATACCTCATTGTAGTTTTGATTTGCATTTCTCTAATAATTAGTGCTATTGAGCAGCTTTTCATGTGCGTCTTGGCCATCTCTGTGTCTCCTTTGAAGAAACATCTCTTTAGATCTTCTGCCCATTTTTGTATTGGGTTGTTTGTTTTTTTAATATTAAGCTGCATGAGCTGTTTATATATATTGGAGATTAAACCTCTGTCCATTGATTCGTTTGCAACGATTTTTGCCCATTCTGAGGGATGCCTTTTTCCATTCCCGTTTTTTTTTAACAAAAAAGGAAAGAAAGGAAAACAAGCAGAACACTAATGTGCGTAAAATATGCCTTTTGAAAAGGTAGTTTTGAAATATGGACGTCCTTTGAATTTTTTGGTCGATATGTGACCCCAGGATTTGTTTTCAGGGCAGCTGTCATTTACAGGCCTGCAATGATTTTGAATATCAACTGACCATTAGAGCTGGGATTAAAGCTGCTGTTGTGTAAAACGGCCACCAGGTGGCAGCAGTTCTCCCTTACCAAATCTGGTTACTAGGGCAAGAGGGCCTCAGTGGAAGTGGTGTTCTAGATTGGAATTTAGAATGGAATGTGCCAGGAGAAAGCCCCTCAAGTTTGTCTCACTACTTCTTGTTCGTGTTTTTAATTTATTTTTTTTATTTTTTATTACAGCAAGTTTGATTACAATGTTTGGCTTGTTGTAGGTGTGGAAGATGTGGTTCTTTTACACATATACAGATGTCTGTTTTTCCTGGGATCCTTTTCCCATGTACGTTATGACAGAATGTTGAGTAGTCCTCTCTTGGTATTCTGTAGGTCTTTGGTGATTATATATGTCATCTGTGTTTGTATATGTTTGTTAACCCCTATATCGTAATGAAACCAAACCTCACACCTTTCCATTCGTGAACCATAAGTTTGTTTAATGAATCTGTGATTGCCCTTCTCCGTGGAAATATCTGCCCTGGTATCCATTTTTAGGTAACACCTATAAGTGATATGATATGGTATGTGTCTTTCACTTTCTGACTTACTACAAGTCACGTGATTACTTCTAGACTCATTTATGGTGCTGCAAATGGCATTTTGTCCTTTTTTTCCTTGGCTTCTCTTCTGCCTTAGCGAGGTCCATTTTCAACAATGTGATTCCCTGAGGGTTGTGGATTAGCTGACCTGGGCAGCCTTACCCTGCCGGCCCGCCCTCCCCAGGTGTGCCTCGTTGAGGTCAATATAAACAGCGCTCCAGGCAGCAATAGCACCTGAAGCTGTGCCTGACTCCATATTCTCTGCCCTGTCAGCAGTCTCGGGGCTCTGCTGGTGGGTGGGAGTGAGGGGCCACAGCTTTGTGGGTGGCCCGGTGTGAGTGGGGCTCTGCTGGCCTTTCTGCAGGAGTTGCCAGGCTGACACCTGTAAAGAAGAGGATGTGTCACACATACCTTCCGCTGGAATTTCTCTCCGGACAGAGGTGAGGAAGGAAAAAAGCAGTGGGGGCCAGGACAGGAGGGGTATCTCAGGCAGGGCAATGGAAAGCTTCCGGAAGAGCGCCCGGGGCCAGGACCACCCTGGCTGGCCTGCAGGCACCAAGTTGGCCTGCGTGCTGTCGCTGGTGTGGCTCGACGGCCCTTCCTCTAGGCTTTCAAGCCCTTGTACATATTCAGGTGTTTTACCTGGGAAGGGTGGGAACAGTTCAGCAGCAGCTGGCCTGGGGCTCAGCTCACGTTTACGCACCGATGCCTCGGCACAGTCCCCCAGCTTTGCAATGAGGACGCTCCTTGTGTGGGGGGTGGGGTGCTGGCTGTACGGGAGATGGTTCCCCACCTCTGACCAATTTCAGAATTGTTTACCGCTGGAGCAAGTGTCCAGATAGGGTTTTCCTCTGTATAAATGGTGGGTTCAGGTTTTCTTTTTCTTTTATGTTTCAAGTTAGATTTTATTCCTCTTTTATGTATTTATAGATATAAGCATGGAAATAATTCATTCCTATAAATACATCTGTGAGACGGGAAGAACTTTTTTCTCTTTTATTTTTAAATTTTATTGTTTAGAATTTTGAAATTAATTAATTTATTTTTTTATACAGCAGGTTATTATTAGTTATGTATTTTATGCATATAAATGTATACAGGTCAATCCCAATCTCCCAACTCATCCCACCACCACCACCCCATGGCTTCCCACACTTGGTGTCCATACGTTTGTTCTCTACCTCTGTGTCTCTATTTCTTCGCTGCAAACCAGTTCATCTGTACCATTTTTTAGGTTCCACATATATGCCTTAATATACAGTATTTGGTTTCCTCTTTCTGACTTCATTCTGTATGACAGTCTCTTGATCCATCGATGTCTCTACAAATGACCCAGTTTCATTCCTTTTTATGGCCGAGTAATATTTCATTTTATATATGTACCACATCTTTATCCATTCATCTGTCTGTGGGCATTTAGGTTGCTTCCATTACCTGGCTATTGTAAATAGTGCTGCAATGAACATTGTGGTGAATGTGCCTTTTTGATTTACGGTTTTCTCTGGGTATATGCCCAGAAGTGGGATTGCTGGATCAGATGGTAATTCTATTTCTAGTTTTTTTAAGGAAACTCCATACTGTTCTCCATAGTGACTGTATCAATTTACATTCCCACCAATAGTGGAAGAGGGCTCCTTTTGTCCACACCCTCCCCAGAATTGGTTGTTTGTAGATTTTCTGATGATGCCGATTCTAATGGGTGTGAGGTGATACCTCATTGTAGTTTTGATTTGCATTTCTCTAATAATTAGTGCTGTTGAGCAGCTTTTCATGTGCGTCTTGGCCATCTCTGTGTCTCCTTTGAAGAAACATCTCTTTAGGTCTTCTGCCCATTTTTGTATTGGGTTGTTTGTTTTTTTAATATTAAGCTGCATGAGCTGTTTATATATATTGGAGATTAAACCTCTGTCCATTGATTCGTTTGCAACGATTTTTGCCCATTCTGAGGGATGCATTTTTCCATTCCCGTTTTTTTTTCACAAAAAAGGAAAGAAAGGAAAAGAAGCAGAACACTAATGTGCGTAAAATATGCCTTTTGAAATGGTCGTTTTGAAATATGGACGACCTTTGAATTTTTTGGTCGATATGTGACCCCAGGATTTGTGTTTAGGGCAGGTGTCATTTACAGGCCTGCAATGATTTTGAATATCAACTGACCATTAGCGCTGGGATTAAAGCTGCTGTTGTGTGAAACGGCCACAAGGTGGCAGCAGTTCACCCTTACCAAATCTGGTTACTAGGGCAAGAGAGCCTCAGTGGAAGTGGTGTTCTAGATTGGAATTTAGAATGGAATGTGCCAGGAGAAAGCCCCTCAAATTTGTCTCACTACTTCTTGTTCGTCTTTTTAATTTAATTTTTTTATTTTTTATTACAGCAAGTTTGATTACAATGTTTGGCTTTTTGTAGGTGTGGAAGATGTGGTTCTTTTACACATATACAGATGTCTGTTATTCCTGGGATCCTTTTCCCATGTACGTTATGACAGAATGTTGAGTAGTCCTCTCTTGGTATTCTGTAGGTTTTTGGTGATTATATATGTCACCTGTGTTTGTATATGTCTGTTATCCCCTATATCGTAATGAAACCAATCCTCACACCTTTCCATTCGTGAACCATAAGTTTGTTTAATGAATCTGTGATTGCCCTTCTCCGTGGAAATATCTGCCGTGGTATCCATTTTTAGGTAACACCTATAAGTGATATGATATGGTATGTGTCTTTCACTTTCTGACTTACTACAAGTCACGTGATTACTTCTAGCCTCATTTATGGTGCTGCAAATGGCATTTTGTCCTTTTTTTCCTTGGCTTCTCTTCTGCCTTAGCGAGGTCCATTTTCAACAATGTGATTCCCTGAGGGTTGTGGATTAGCTGACCTGGGCAGCATTACCCTGCCGGCTCGCCCTCCCCAGGTGTGCCTCATTGAGGTCAATATAAACAGCGCTCCAGGCAGCAATAGCCCCTGAAGCTGTGCCTGACTCCATATTCTCTGCCCCGTCAGCAGTCTCTGGGCTCTGCTGGTGGGTGGGAGTGAGGGGCCACAGCTTTGTGGGTGGCCCGGTGTGAGTGGGGCTCTGCTGGCCTTTCTGCAGGAGTTGCCAGGCTGACACCTGTAAAGAAGAGGATGTGTCACCCATACCTTCCGCTGGAATTTCTCTCCGGACAGAGGTGAGGAAGGAAAAAAGCAGTGGGGGCCAGGACAGGAGGGGTATCTCAGGCAGGGCAATGGAAAGCTTCCGGAAGAGCGCCCGGGGCCAGGACCACCCTGGCTGGCCTGCAGGCACCAAGTTGGCCTGCGTGCTGTCACTGGTGTGGCTCGACGGCCCTTCCTCTAGGCTTTCAAGCCCTTGTACATATTCAGGTGTTTTACCTGGGAAGGGTGGGAACAGTTCAGCAGCAGCTGGCCTGGGGCTCAGCTCACGTTTACGCACAGATGCCTCGGCACAGTCCCCCAGCTTTGCAATGAGGACGCTCCTTTTGTGGGGGGTGGGTTGCTGGCTGTATGGGAGATGGTTCCCCACCTCTGACCAATTTCAGAATTGTTTACCGCTGGAGCAAGTGTCCAGATAGGGTTTTCCTCTGTATAAATGGTGGGTTCAGGTTTTTTTTTTCTTTTATGTTTCAAGTTAGATTTTATTCCTCTTTTATGTATTTATAGATATAAGCATGGAAATAATTCATTCCTATAAATACATCTGTGAGACGGGAAGAACTTTTTTCTCTTTTATTTTTAAATTTTATTGTTTAGAATTTTGAAATTAATTAATTTATTTTTTTATACAGCAGGTTATTATTAGTTATGTATTTTACGCATATAAATGTATACAGGTCAATCCCAATCTCCCAACTCATCCCACCACCACCACCCCATGGCTTCCCACACTTGGTGTCCATACGTTTGTTCTCTACCTCTGTGTCTCTATTTCTTCACTGCAAACCAGTTCATCTGTACCATTTTTTAGGTTCCTCATATATGGCTTAATATACAGTATTTGGTTTCCTCTTTCTGACTTCATTCTGTATGACAGTCTCTTGATCCATCGATGTCTCTACAAATGACCCAGTTTCATTCCTTTTTATGGCCGAGTAATATTTCATTTTATATATGTACCACATCTTTATCCATTCATCTGTCTGTGGGCATTTAGGTTGCTTCCATTACCTGGCTATTGTAAATAGTGCTGCAATGAACATTGTGGTGAATGTGCCTTTTTGATTTACGGTTTTCTCTGGGTATATGCCCAGAAGTGGGATTGCTGGATCAGATGGTAATTCTATTTCTAGTTTTTTTAAGGAAACTCCATACTGTTCTCCATAGTGACTGTATCAATTTACATTCCCACCAATAGTGGAAGAGGGCTCCTTTTGTCCACACCCTCCCCAGAATTGGTTGTTTGTAGATTTTCTGATGATGCCGATTCTAACGGGTGTGAGGTGATACCTCATTGTAGTTTTGATTTGCATTTCTCTAATAATTAGTGCTGTTGAGCAGCTTTTCATGTGCGTCTTGGCCATCTCTGTGTCTTCTTTGAAGAAACGTCTCTTTAGATCTTCTGCCCATTTTTGTATTGGGTTGTTTGTTTTTTTAATATTAAGCTGCATGTGCTGTTTATATATATTGGAGATTAAACCTCTGTCCATTGATTCGTTTGCAACGATTTTCGCCCATTCTGAGGGATGCCTTTTTCCATTCCCGTTTTTTTTAACAAAAAAGGAAAGAAAGGAAAATCAGCAGAACACTAATGTGCGTAAAATATGCCTTTTGAAACGGTCGTTTTGAAATATGGACGTCCTTTGAATTTTTTGGTCGATATGTGACCCCAGGATTTGTTTTCAGGGCAGGTGTCATTTACAGGCATGCAATGATTTTGAATATCAACTGACCATTAGCGCTGGGATTAAAGCTGCTGTTGTGTGAAACGGCCACAAGGTGGCAGCAGTTCACCCTTACCAAATCTGGTTACTAGGGCAAGAGAGCCTCAGTGGAAGTGGTGTTTTAGATTGGAATTTCGAATGGAATGTGCCAGGAGAAAGCCCCTCTAGTTTGTCTCACTACTTCTTGTTCGTGTTTTAATTTAATTTTTTTATTTTTTATTACAGCAAGTTTGATTACAATGTTTGGCTTGTTGTAGGTGTGGAAGATGTGGTTCTTTTACACATATACAGATGACTGTACTTCCTGGGATCCTTTTCCCATGTACGTTATGACAGAATGTTGAGTAGTCCTCTCTTGGTATTCTGTAGGTCTTTGGTGATTATATATGTCACCTGTGTTTGTATATGTCTGTTAACCCCGATATCGTAATGAAACCAATCCTCACACCTTTCCATTGGTGAACCATAAGTTTGTTTAATGAATCTGTGATTGCCCTTCTCCGTGGAAATATCTGCCCTGGTATCCATTTTTAGGTAACACCTGTAAGTGATATGATATGATATGTGTCTTTCACTTTCTGACTTACTACAAGTCACGTGATTACTTCTAGACTCATCTACGGTGCTGCAAATAGCATTGTGTCCTTTTTTCCGTTGGCTTCTATTCTGCCTTAGCGAGGCCCATTTTCAACAATGTGATTCCCTGATGGTTGTGGATTAGCTGACCTGGGCAGCCTTACCCTGCCGGCCCGCCCTCCCCAGGTGTGCCTCATTGAGGTCAATATAAACAGCGCTCCAGGCAGCAATAGCCCCTGAAGCTGTGCCTGACTCCATATTTTCTGCCCCGTCAGCAGTCTCGGGGCTCTGCTGGTGGGTGGGAGTGAGGGGCCACAGCTTTGTGGGTGGCCCGGTGTGAGTGGGGCTCTGCTGGCCTTTCTGCAGGAGTTGCCAGGCTGGCACCTGTAAAGAAGAGGATGTGTCACCCATACCTTCCGCTGGAATTTCTCTCCGGACAGAGGTGAGGAAGGAAAAAAGCAGTGGGGGCCTGGACAGGAAGGGTATCTCAGGCAGGGCAATGGAAAGCTTCCGGAAGAGCGCCCGGGGCCAGGACCACCCTGGCTGGCCTGCAGGCACCAAGTTGGCCTGCGTGCTGTCGCTGGTGTGGCTCCACGGCCCTTCCTCTAGGCTTTCAAGCCCTTGTACATATTCAGGTGTTTTACCTGGGAAGGGTGGGAACAGTTCAGCAGCAGCTGGCCTGGGGCTCACCTCACGTTTACGCACAGATGCCTCGGCACAGTCCCCCAGCTTTGCAATGAGGACGCTCCTTGTGTGGGGGGTGGGGTGCAGGCTGTATGGGAGATGGTTCCCCACCTCTGACCAATTTCAGAATTGTTTACCACTGCAGCAAGTGTCCAGATAGCGTTTTCCTCTGTATAAATGGTGGGTTCAGGTTTTTTTTTTCTTTTATGTTTCAAGTTAGATTTTATTCCTCTTTTATGTATTTATAGATATAAGCATGGAAATAATTCATTCCTATAAATACATCTGTGAGACGGGAAGAACTTTTTTCTCTTTTATTTTTAAATTTTATTGTTTAGAATTTTGAAATTAATTAATTTATTTTTTTATACAGCAGGTTATTATTAGTTATGTATTTTATGCATATAAATGTATACAGGTCAATCCCAATCTCCCAACTCATCCCACCACCACCACCCCATGGCTTCCCACACTTGGTGTCCATACGTTTGTTCTCTACCTCTGTGTCTCTATTTCTTCGCTGCAAACCAGTTCATCTGTACCATGTTTTAGGTTCCACATATATGCCTTAATATACAGTATTTGGTTTCCTCTTTCTGACTTCATTCTGTATGACAGTCTCTTGATCCATCGATGTCTCTACAAATGACCCAGTTTCATTCCTTTTTATGGCCGAGTAATATTTCATTTTATATATGTACCACATCTTTATCCATTCATCTGTCTGTGGGCATTTAGGTTGCTTCCATTACCTGGCTATTGTAAATAGTGCTGCAATGAACATTGTGGTGAATGTGCCTTTTTGATTTACGGTTTTCTCTGGGTATATGCCCAGAAGTGGGATTGCTGGATCAGATGGTAATTCTATTTCTAGTTTTTTTAAGGAAACTCCATACTGTTCTCCATAGTGACTGTATCAATTTACATTCCCACCAATAGTGGAAGAGGGCTCCTTTTGTCCACACCCTCCCCAGAATTGGTTGTTTGTAGATTTTCTGATGATGCCGATTCTAACGGGTGTGAGGTGATACCTCATTGTAGTTTTGATTTGCATTTCTCTAATAATTAGTGCTGTTGAGCAGCTTTTCATGTGTGTGTTGGCCATCTCTGTGTCTCCTTTGAAGAAAAATCTCTTTAGATCTTCTGCCCATTTTTGTATTGGGTTGTTTGTTTTTTTAAATATTAAGCTGCATGAGCTGTTTATATATATTGGAGATTAAACCTCTGTCCATTGATTCGTTTGCAACGATTTTTGCCCATTCTGAGGGATGCCTTTTTCCATTCCCGTTTTTTTTTAACAAAAAGGAAAGAAAGGAAAAGAAGCAGAACACTAATGTGCGTAAAATATGCCTTTTGAAACGGTCGTTTTGAAATATGGACGTCCTTTGAATTTTTTGGTCGATATGTGACCCCAGGATTTGTTTTCAGGGCAGCTGTCATTTACAGGCCTGCAATGATTTTGAATATCAACTGACCATTAGCGCTGGGATTAAAGCTGCTGTTGTGTGAAACGGCCACAAGGTGGCAGCAGTTCACCCTTACCAAATCTGGTTACTAGGGCAAGAGAGCCTCAGTGGAAGTGGTGTTCTAGATTGGAATTTAGAATGGAATGTGCCAGGAGAAAGCCCCTCAAGTTTGTCTCACTACTTCTTGTTCATGTTTTTAATTTATATTTTTTTTATTTTTTATTACACCAAGTTTGATTACAATGTTTGGCTTGTTGTAGGTGTGGAAGATATGGTTCTTTTACCCATATACAGATGTCTGTTCTTCCTGGGATCCTTTTCCCATGTACGTTATGACAGAATGTTGAGTAGTCCTCTCTTGGTATTCTGTAGGTCTTTGGTGATTATATATGTCACCTGTGTTTGTATATGTCTGTTAATCCCTATATCGTAATGAAACCAATCCTCACACCTTTCCATTCGTGAACCGTAAGTTTGTTTAATGAATCTGTGATTGCCCTTCTCCGTGGAAATATCTGCCCTGGTATCCATTTTTAGGTAACACCTATAAGTGATATGATATGGTATGTGTCTTTCACTTTCTGACTTACTACAAGTCATGTGATTACTTCTAGACTCATTTACGGTGCTGCAAATGGCATTTTGTCCTTTTTTTCCTTGGCTTCTCTTCTGCCTTAGCGAGGTCCATTTTCAACAATGTGATTCCCTGAGGGTTTTGGATTAGCTGACCTGGGCAGCCTTACCCTACCGGCCCGCCCTCCCCAGGTGTGCCTCGTTGAGGTCAATATAAACAGCACTCCAGGCAGCAATAGCCCCTGAAGCTGTGCCTGACTCCATATTCTCTGCCCCGTCAGCAGTCTCGGGGCTCTGCTGGTGTGTGGGAGTGAGGGGCCACAGCTTTGTGGGTGGCCCGGTGTGAGTGGGGCTCTGCTGGCCTTTCTGCAGGAGTTGCCAGGCTGACACCTGTAAAGAAGAGGATGTGTCACACATACCTTCCGCTGGAATTTCTCTCCGGACAGAGGTGAGGAAGGAAAAAAGCAGTGGGGGCCAGGACAGGAGGGGTATCTCAGGCAGGGCAATGGAAAGCTTCCGGAAGAGCGCCCGGGGCCAGGACCACCCTGGCTGGCCTGCAGGCACCAAGTTGGCCTGCGTGCTGTCGCTGGTGTGGCTCGACGGCCCTTCCTCTAGGCTTTCAAGCCCTTGTACATATTCAGGTGTTTTACCTGGGAAGGGAGGGAATAGTTCAGCAGCAGCTGGCCTGGGGCTCAGCTCACGTTTACGCACAGATGCCTCGGCACAGTCCCCCAGCTTTGCAATGAGGACGCTCCTTGTGTGGGGGGTGGGGTGCAGGCTGTACGGGAGATGGTTCCCCACCTCTGACCAATTTCAGAATTGTTTACCGCTGGAGCAAGTGTCCAGATAGGGTTTTCCTCTGTATAAATGGTGGGTTCAGGTTTTTTTTTTCTTTTATGTTTCAAGTTAGATTTTATTCCTCTTTTATGTATTTATAGATATAAGCATGGAAATAATTCATTCCTATAAATACATCTGTGAGACGGGAAGAACTTTTTTCTCTTTTATTTTTAAATTTTATTGTTTAGAATTTTGAAATTAATTTATTTATTTTTTTATACAGCAGGTTATTATTAGTTATGTATTTTATGCATATAAATGTATACAGGTCAATCCCAATCTCCCAACTCATCCCACCACCACCACCCCATGGCTTCCCACACTTGGTGTCCATACGTTTGTTCTCTACCTCTGTGTCTCTATTTCTTCGCTGCAAACCAGTTCATCTGTACCATTTTTTAGGTTCCACATATATGCCTTAATATACAGTATTTGGTTTCCTCTTTCTGACTTCATTCTGTATGACAGTCTCTTGATCCATCGATGTCTCTACAAATGACCCAGTTTCATTCCTTTTTATGGCCGAGTAATATTTCATTTTATATATGTACCACATCTTTATCCATTCATCTGTCTGTGGGCATTTAGGTTGCTTCCATTACCTGGCTATTGTAAATAGTGCTGCAATGAACATTGTGGTGAATGTGCCTTTTTGATTTACGGTTTTCTCTGGGTATATGCCCAGAAGTGGGATTGCTGGATCAGATGGTAATTCTATTTCTAGTTTTTTTAAGGAAACTCCATACTGTTCTCCATAGTGACTGTATCAATTTACATTCCCACCAATAGTGGAAGAGGGCTCCTTTTGTCCACACCCTCCCCAGAATTGGTTGTTTGTAGATTTTCTGATGATGCCGATTCTAACGGGTGTGAGGTGATACCTCATGGTAGTTTTGATTTGCATTTCTCTAATAATTAGTGCTATTGAGCAGCTTTTCATGTGCGTCTTGGCCATCTCTGTGTCTCCTTTGAAGAAACATCTCTTTAGATCTTCTGCCCATTTTTGTATTGGGTTGTTTGTTTTTTTAATATTAAGCTGCATGAGCTGTTTATATATATTGGAGATTAAACCTCTGTCCATTGATTCGTTTGCAACGATTTTTGCCCATTCTGAGGGATGCCTTTTTCCATTCCCGTTTTTTTTTAACAAAAAAGGAAAGAAAGGAAAACAAGCAGAACACTAATGTGCGTAAAATATGCCTTTTGAAAAGGTAGTTTTGAAATATGGACGTCCTTTGAATTTTTTGGTCGATATGTGACCCCAGGATTTGTTTTCAGGGCAGCTGTCATTTACAGGCCTGCAATGATTTTGAATATCAACTGACCATTAGAGCTGGGATTAAAGCTGCTGTTGTGTAAAACGGCCACCAGGTGGCAGCAGTTCTCCCTTACCAAATCTGGTTACTAGGGCAAGAGGGCCTCAGTGGAAGTGGTGTTCTAGATTGGAATTTAGAATGGAATGTGCCAGGAGAAAGCCCCTCAAGTTTGTCTCACTACTTCTTGTTCGTGTTTTTAATTTATTTTTTTTATTTTTTATTACAGCAAGTTTGATTACAATGTTTGGCTTGTTGTAGGTGTGGAAGATGTGGTTCTTTTACACATATACAGATGTCTGTTTTTCCTGGGATCCTTTTCCCATGTACGTTATGACAGAATGTTGAGTAGTCCTCTCTTGGTATTCTGTAGGTCTTTGGTGATTATATATGTCATCTGTGTTTGTATATGTTTGTTAACCCCTATATCGTAATGAAACCAAACCTCACACCTTTCCATTCGTGAACCATAAGTTTGTTTAATGAATCTGTGATTGCCCTTCTCCGTGGAAATATCTGCCCTGGTATCCATTTTTAGGTAACACCTATAAGTGATATGATATGGTATGTGTCTTTCACTTTCTGACTTACTACAAGTCACGTGATTACTTCTAGACTCATTTACGGTGCTGCAAATGGCATTTTGTCCTTTTTTTCCTTGGCTTCTCTTCTGCCTTAGCGAGGTCCATTTTCAACAATGTGATTCCCTGAGGGTTGTGGATTAGCTGACCTGGGCAGCCTTACCCTGCCGGCCCGCCCTCCCCAGGTGTGCCTCGTTGAGGTCAATATAAACAGCGCTCCAGGCAGCAATAGCCCCTGAAGCTGTGCCTGACTCCATATTCTCTGCCCCGTCAGCAGTCTCGGGGCTCTGCTGGTGGGTGGGAGTGAGGGGCCACAGCTTTGTGGGTGGCCCGGTGTGAGTGGGGCTCTGCTGGCCTTTCTGCAGGAGTTGCCAGGCTGACACCTGTAAAGAAGAGGATGTGTCACCCATACCTTCCGCTGGAATTTCTCTCCGGACAGAGGTGAGGAAGGAAAAAAGCAGTGGGGGCCAGGACAGGAGGGGTATCTCAGGCAGGGCAATGGAAAGCTTCCGGAAGAGCGCCCGGGGCCAGGACCACCCTGGCTGGCCTGCAGGCACCAAGTTGGCCTGCGTGCTGTCGCTGGTGTGGCTCGACGGCCCTTCCTCTAGGCTTTCAAGCCCTTGTACATATTCAGGTGTTTTACCTGGGAAGGGTGGGAACAGTTCAGCAGCAGCTGGCCTGGGGCTCAGCTCACGTTTACTCACAGATGCCTCGGCACAGTCCCCCAGCTTTGCAATGAGGACGCTCCTTGTGTGGGGGGTGGGGTGCTGGCTGTACGGGAGATGGTTCCCCACCTCTGACCAATTTCAGAATTGTTTACCGCTGGAGCAAGTGTCCAGATAGGGTTTTCCTCTGTATAAATGGTGGGTTCAGGTTTTTTTTTTTTCTTTTATGTTTCAAGTTAGATTTTATTCCTCTTTTATGTATTTATAGATATAAGCATGGAAATAATTCATTCCTATAAATACATCTGTGAGACGGGAAGAACTTTTTTCTCTTTTATTTTTAAATTTTATTGTTTAGAATTTTGAAATTAATTAATTTATTTTTTTATACAGCAGGTTATTATTAGTTATGTATTTTATGCATATAAATGTATACAGGTCAATCCCAATCTCCCAACTCATCCCACCACCACCACCCCATGGCTTCCCACACTTGGTGTCCATACGTTTGTTCTCTACCTCTGTGTCTCTATTTCTTCACTGCAAACCAGTTCATCTCTACCATTTTTTAGGTTCCACATATATGCCTTAATATACAGTATTTGGTTTCCTCTTTCTGACTTCATTCTGTATGACAGTCTCTTGATCCATCGATGTCTCTACAAATGACCCAGTTTCATTCCTTTTTATGGCCGAGTAATATTTCATTTTATATATGTACCACATCTTTATCCATTCATCTGTCTGTGGGCATTTAGGTTGCTTCCATTACCTGGCTATTGTAAATAGTGCTGCAATGAACATTGTGGTGAATGTGCCTTTTTGATTTACGGTTTTCTCTGGGTATATGCCCAGAAGTGGGATTGCTGGATCAGATGGTAATTCTATTTCTAGTTTTTTTAAGGAAACTCCATACTGTTCTCCATAGTGACTGTATCAATTTACATTCCCACCAATAGTGGAAGAGGGCTCCTTTTGTCCACACCCTCCCCAGAATTGGTTGTTTGTAGATTTTCTGATGATGCCGATTCTAACGGGTGTGAGGTGATACCTCATTGTAGTTTTGATTTGCATTTCTCTAATAATTAGTGCTATTGAGCAGCTTTTCATGTGCGTCTTGGCCATCTCTGTGTCTCCTTTGAAGAAACATCTCTTTAGATCTTCTGCCCATTTTTGTATTGGGTTGTTTGTTTTTTTAATATTAAGCTGCATGAGCTGTTTATATATATTGGAGATTAAACCTCTGTCCATTGATTCGTTTGCAACGATTTTTGCCCATTCTGAGGGATGCCTTTTTCCATTCCCGTTTTTTTTTAACAAAAAAGGAAAGAAAGGAAAACAAGCAGAACACTAATGTGCGTAAAATATGCCTTTTGAAAAGGTAGTTTTGAAATATGGACGTCCTTTGAATTTTTTGGTCGATATGTGACCCCAGGATTTGTTTTCAGGGCAGCTGTCATTTACAGGCCTGCAATGATTTTGAATATCAACTGACCATTAGAGCTGGGATTAAAGCTGCTGTTGTGTAAAACGGCCACCAGGTGGCAGCAGTTCTCCCTTACCAAATCTGGTTACTAGGGCAAGAGGGCCTCAGTGGAAGTGGTGTTCTAGATTGGAATTTAGAATGGAATGTGCCAGGAGAAAGCCCCTCAAGTTTGTCTCACTACTTCTTGTTCGTGTTTTTAATTTATTTTTTTTTATTTTTTATTACAGCAAGTTTGATTACAATGTTTGGCTTGTTGTAGGTGTGGAAGATGTGGTTCTTTTACACATATACAGATGTCTGTTTTTCCTGGGATCCTTTTCCCATGTACGTTATGACAGAATGTTGAGTAGTCCTCTCTTGGTATTCTGTAGGTCTTTGGTGATTATATATGTCATCTGTGTTTGTATATGTTTGTTAACCCCTATATCGTAATGAAACCAAACCTCACACCTTTCCATTCGTGAACCATAAGTTTGTTTAATGAATCTGTGATTGCCCTTCTCCGTGGAAATATCTGCCCTGGTATCCATTTTTAGGTAACACCTATAAGTGATATGATATGGTATGTGTCTTTCACTTTCTGACTTACTACAAGTCACGTGATTACTTCTAGACTCATTTACGGTGCTGCAAATGGCATTTTGTCCTTTTTTTCCTTGGCTTCTCTTCTGCCTTAGCGAGGTCCATTTTCAACAATGTGATTCCCTGAGGGTTGTGGATTAGCTGACCTGGGCAGCCTTACCCTGCCGGCCCGCCCTCCCCAGGTGTGCCTCGTTGAGGTCAATATAAACAGCGCTCCAGGCAGCAATAGCACCTGAAGCTGTGCCTGACTCCATATTCTCTGCCCTGTCAGCAGTCTCGGGGCTCTGCTGGTGGGTGGGAGTGAGGGGCCACAGCTTTGTGGGTGGCCCGGTGTGAGTGGGGATCTGCTGGCCTTTCTGCAGGAGTTGCCAGGCTGACACCTGTAAAGAAGAGGATGTGTCACACATACCTTCCGCTGGAATTTCTCTCCGGACAGAGGTGAGGAAGGAAAAAAGCAGTGGGGGCCAGGACAGGAGGGGTATCTCAGGCAGGGCAATGGAAAGCTTCCGGAAGAGCGCCCGGGGCCAGGACCACCCTGGCTGGCCTGCAGGCACCAAGTTGGCCTGCGTGCTGTCGCTGGTGTGGCTCGACGGCCCTTCCTCTAGGCTTTCAAGCCCTTGTACATATTCAGGTGTTTTACCTGGGAAGGGTGGGAACAGTTCAGCAGCAGCTGGCCTGGGGCTCAGCTCACGTTTACGCACAGATGCCTCGGCACAGTCCCCCAGCTTTGCAATGAGGACGCTCCTTGTGTGGGGGGTGGGGTGCTGGCTGTATGGGAGATGGTTCCCCACCTCTGACCAATTTCAGAATTGTTTACCGCTGGAGCAAGTGTCCAGATAGGGTTTTCCTCTGTATAAATGGTGGGTTCAGGTTTTTTTTTTTCTTTTATGTTTCAAGTTAGATTTTATTCCTCTTTTATGTATTTATAGATATAAGCATGGAAATAATTCATTCCTATAAATACATCTGTGAGACGGGAAGAACTTTTTTCTCTTTTATTTTTAAATTTTATTGTTTAGAATTTTGAAATTAATTTATTTATTTTTTTATACAGCAGGTTATTATTAGTTATGTATTTTATGCATATAAATGTATACAGGTCAATCCCAATCTCCCAACTCATCCCACCACCACCACCCCATGGCTTCCCACACTTGGTGTCCATACGTTTGTTCTCTACCTCTGTGTCTCTATTTCTTCGCTGCAAACCAGTTCATCTGTACCATGTTTTAGGTTCCACATATATGCCTTAATATACAGTATTTGGTTTCCTCTTTCTGACTTCATTCTGTATGACAGTCTCTTGATCCATCGATGTCTCTACAAATGACCCAGTTTCATTCCTTTTTATGGCCGAGTAATATTTCATTTTATATATGTACCACATCTTTATCCATTCATCTGTCTGTGGGCATTTAGGTTGCTTCCATTACCTGGCTATTGTAAATAGTGCTGCAATGAACATTGTGGTGAATGTGCCTTTTTGATTTACGGTTTTCTCTGGGTATATGCCCAGAAGTGGGATTGCTGGATCAGATGGTAATTCTATTTCTAGTTTTTTTAAGGAAACTCCATACTGTTCTCCATAGTGACTGTATCAATTTACATTCCCACCAATAGTGGAAGAGGGCTCCTTTTGTCCACACCCTCCCCAGAATTGGTTGTTTGTAGATTTTCTGATGATGCCGATTCTAACGGGTGTGAGGTGATACCTCATTGTAGTTTTGATTTGCATTTCTCTAATAATTAGTGCTATTGAGCAGCTTTTCATGTGCGTCTTGGCCATCTCTGTGTCTCCTTTGAAGAAACATCTCTTTAGATCTTCTGCCCATTTTTGTATTGGGTTGTTTGTTTTTTTAATATTAAGCTGCATGAGCTGTTTATATATATTGGAGATTAAACCTCTGTCCATTGATTCGTTTGCAACGATTTTTGCCCATTCTGAGGGATGCCTTTTTCCATTCCCGTTTTTTTTTAACAAAAAAGGAAAGAAAGGAAAACAAGCAGAACACTAATGTGCGTAAAATATGCCTTTTGAAAAGGTAGTTTTGAAATATGGACGTCCTTTGAATTTTTTGGTCGATATGTGACCCCAGGATTTGTTTTCAGGGCAGCTGTCATTTACAGGCCTGCAATGATTTTGAATATCAACTGACCATTAGAGCTGGGATTAAAGCTGCTGTTGTGTAAAACGGCCACCAGGTGGCAGCAGTTCTCCCTTACCAAATCTGGTTACTAGGGCAAGAGGGCCTCAGTGGAAGTGGTGTTCTAGATTGGAATTTAGAATGGAATGTGCCAGGAGAAAGCCCCTCAAGTTTGTCTCACTACTTCTTGTTCGTGTTTTTAATTTATTTTTTTTTATTTTTTATTACAGCAAGTTTGATTACAATGTTTGGCTTGTTGTAGGTGTGGAAGATGTGGTTCTTTTACACATATACAGATGTCTGTTTTTCCTGGGATCCTTTTCCCATGTACGTTATGACAGAATGTTGAGTAGTCCTCTCTTGGTATTCTGTAGGTCTTTGGTGATTATATATGTCATCTGTGTTTGTATATGTTTGTTAACCCCTATATCGTAATGAAACCAAACCTCACACCTTTCCATTCGTGAACCATAAGTTTGTTTAATGAATCTGTGATTGCCCTTCTCCGTGGAAATATCTGCCCTGGTATCCATTTTTAGGTAACACCTATAAGTGATATGATATGGTATGTGTCTTTCACTTTCTGACTTACTACAAGTCACGTGATTACTTCTAGACTCATTTACGGTGCTGCAAATGGCATTTTGTCCTTTTTTTCCTTGGCTTCTCTTCTGCCTTAGCGAGGTCCATTTTCAACAATGTGATTCCCTGAGGGTTGTGGATTAGCTGACCTGGGCAGCCTTACCCTGCCGGCCCGCCCTCCCCAGGTGTGCCTCGTTGAGGTCAATATAAACAGCGCTCCAGGCAGCAATAGCACCTGAAGCTGTGCCTGACTCCATATTCTCTGCCCTGTCAGCAGTCTCGGGGCTCTGCTGGTGGGTGGGAGTGAGGGGCCACAGCTTTGTGGGTGGCCCGGTGTGAGTGGGGCTCTGCTGGCCTTTCTGCAGGAGTTGCCAGGCTGACACCTGTAAAGAAGAGGATGTGTCACACATACCTTCCGCTGGAATTTCTCTCCGGACAGAGGTGAGGAAGGAAAAAAGCAGTGGGGGCCAGGACAGGAGGGGTATCTCAGGCAGGGCAATGGAAAGCTTCCGGAAGAGCGCCCGGGGCCAGGACCACCCTGGCTGGCCTGCAGGCACCAAGTTGGCCTGCGTGCTGTCGCTGGTGTGGCTCGACGGCCCTTCCTCTAGGCTTTCAAGCCCTTGTACATATTCAGGTGTTTTACCTGGGAAGGGTGGGAACAGTTCAGCAGCAGCTGGCCTGGGGCTCAGCTCACGTTTACGCACAGATGCCTCGGCACAGTCCCCCAGCTTTGCAATGAGGACGCTCCTTGTGTGGGGGGTGGGGTGCTGGCTGTATGGGAGATGGTTCCCCACCTCTGACCAATTTCAGAATTGTTTACCGCTGGAGCAAGTGTCCAGATAGGGTTTTCCTCTGTATAAATGGTGGGTTCAGGTTTTTTTTTTCTTTTATGTTTCAAGTTAGATTTTATTCCTCTTTTATGTATTTATAGATATAAGCATGGAAATAATTCATTCCTATAAATACATCTGTGAGACGGGAAGAACTTTTTTCTCTTTTATTTTTAAATTTTATTGTTTAGAATTTTGAAATTAATTAATTTATTTTTTTATACAGCAGGTTATTATTAGTTATGTATTTTATGCATATAAATGTATACAGGTTAATCCCAATCTCCCAACTCATCCCACCACCACCACCCCATGGCTTCCCACACTTGGTGTCCATACGTTTGTTCTCTACCTCTGTGTCTCTATTTCTTCGCTGCAAACCAGTTTATCTGTACCATGTTTTAGGTTCCACATATATGCCTTAATATACAGTATTTGGTTTCCTCTTTCTGACTTCATTCTGTATGACAGTCTCTTGATCCATCGATGTCTCTACAAATGACCCAGTTTCATTCCTTTTTATGGCCGAGTAATATTTCATTTTATATATGTACCACATCTTTATCCATTCATCTGTCTGTGGGCATTTAGGTTGCTTCCATTACCTGGCTATTGTAAATAGTGCTGCAATGAACATTGTGGTGAATGTGCCTTTTTGATTTACGGTTTTCTCTGGGTATATGCCCAGAAGTGGGATTGCTGGATCAGATGGTAATTCTATTTCTAGTTTTTTTAAGGAAACTCCATACTGTTCTCCATAGTGACTGTATCAATTTACATTCCCACCAATAGTGGAAGAGGGCTCCTTTTGTCCACACCCTCCCCAGAATTGGTTGTTTGTAGATTTTCTGATGATGCCGATTCTAACGGGTGTGAGGTGATACCTCATTGTAGTTTTGATTTGCATTTCTCTAATAATTAGTGCTATTGAGCAGCTTTTCATGTGCGTCTTGGCCATCTCTGTGTCTCCTTTGAAGAAACATCTCTTTAGATCTTCTGCCCATTTTTGTATTGGGTTGTTTGTTTTTTTAATATTAAGCTGCATGAGCTGTTTATATATATTGGAGATTAAACCTCTGTCCATTGATTCGTTTGCAACGATTTTTGCCCATTCTGAGGGATGCCTTTTTCCATTCCCGTTTTTTTTTAACAAAAAAGGAAAGAAAGGAAAACAAGCAGAACACTAATGTGCGTAAAATATGCCTTTTGAAAAGGTAGTTTTGAAATATGGACGTCCTTTGAATTTTTTGGTCGATATGTGACCCCAGGATTTGTTTTCAGGGCAGCTGTCATTTACAGGCCTGCAATGATTTTGAATATCAACTGACCATTAGAGCTGGGATTAAAGCTGCTGTTGTGTAAAACGGCCACCAGGTGGCAGCAGTTCTCCCTTACCAAATCTGGTTACTAGGGCAAGAGGGCCTCAGTGGAAGTGGTGTTCTAGATTGGAATTTAGAATGGAATGTGCCAGGAGAAAGCCCCTCAAGTTTGTCTCACTACTTCTTGTTCGTGTTTTTAATTTATTTTTTTTTATTTTTTATTACAGCAAGTTTGATTACAATGTTTGGCTTGTTGTAGGTGTGGAAGATGTGGTTCTTTTACACATATACAGATGTCTGTTTTTCCTGGGATCCTTTTCCCATGTACGTTATGACAGAATGTTGAGTAGTCCTCTCTTGGTATTCTGTAGGTCTTTGGTGATTATATATGTCATCTGTGTTTGTATATGTTTGTTAACCCCTATATCGTAATGAAACCAAACCTCACACCTTTCCATTCGTGAACCATAAGTTTGTTTAATGAATCTGTGATTGCCCTTCTCCGTGGAAATATCTGCCCTGGTATCCATTTTTAGGTAACACCTATAAGTGATATGATATGGTATGTGTCTTTCACTTTCTGACTTACTACAAGTCACGTGATTACTTCTAGACTCATTTACGGTGCTGCAAATGGCATTTTGTCCTTTTTTTCCTTGGCTTCTCTTCTGCCTTAGCGAGGTCCATTTTCAACAATGTGATTCCCTGAGGGTTGTGGATTAGCTGACCTGGGCAGCCTTACCCTGCCGGCCCGCCCTCCCCAGGTGTGCCTCGTTGAGGTCAATATAAA
Organism: Mesoplodon mirus; assembly: GCF_964341445.2. NCBI lineage: Eukaryota > Metazoa > Chordata > Mammalia > Artiodactyla > Ziphiidae > Mesoplodon > Mesoplodon mirus. The sequence continues at coordinate 194,748 of NW_028295441.1, read as the reverse complement.
CAGCGCTCCAGGCAGCAATAGCACCTGAAGCTGTGCCTGACTCCATATTCTCTGCCCTGTCAGCAGTCTCGGGGCTCTGCTGGTGGGTGGGAGTGAGGGGCCACAGCTTTGTGGGTGGCCCGGTGTGAGTGGGGCTCTGCTGGCCTTTCTGCAGGAGTTGCCAGGCTGACACCTGTAAAGAAGAGGATGTGTCACACATACCTTCCGCTGGAATTTCTCTCCGGACAGAGGTGAGGAAGGAAAAAAGCAGTGGGGGCCAGGACAGGAGGGGTATCTCAGGCAGGGCAATGGAAAGCTTCCGGAAGAGCGCCCGGGGCCAGGACCACCCTGGCTGGCCTGCAGGCACCAAGTTGGCCTGCGTGCTGTCGCTGGTGTGGCTCGACGGCCCTTCCTCTAGGCTTTCAAGCCCTTGTACATATTCAGGTGTTTTACCTGGGAAGGGTGGGAACAGTTCAGCAGCAGCTGGCCTGGGGCTCAGCTCACGTTTACGCACAGATGCCTCGGCACAGTCCCCCAGCTTTGCAATGAGGACGCTCCTTGTGTGGGGGGTGGGGTGCTGGCTGTATGGGAGATGGTTCCCCACCTCTGACCAATTTCAGAATTGTTTACCGCTGGAGCAAGTGTCCAGATAGGGTTTTCCTCTGTATAAATGGTGGGTTCAGGTTTTTTTTTTTCTTTTATGTTTCAAGTTAGATTTTATTCCTCTTTTATGTATTTATAGATATAAGCATGGAAATAATTCATTCCTATAAATACATCTGTGAGACGGGAAGAACTTTTTTCTCTTTTATTTTTAAATTTTATTGTTTAGAATTTTGAAATTAATTAATTTATTTTTTTATACAGCAGGTTATTATTAGTTATGTATTTTATGCATATAAATGTATACAGGTCAATCCCAATCTCCCAACTCATCCCACCACCACCACCCCATGGCTTCCCACACTTGGTGTCCATACGTTTGTTCTCTACCTCTGTGTCTCTATTTCTTCGCTGCAAACCAGTTCATCTGTACCATTTTTTAGGTTCCACATATATGCCTTAATATACAGTATTTGGTTTCCTCTTTCTGACTTCATTCTGTATGACAGTCTCTTGATCCATCGATGTCTCTACAAATGACCCAGTTTCATTCCTTTTTATGGCCGAGTAATATTTCATTTTATATATGTACCACATCTTTATCCATTCATCTGTCTGTGGGCATTTAGGTTGCTTCCATTACCTGGCTATTGTAAATAGTGCTGCAATGAACATTGTGGTGAATGTGCCTTTTTGATTTACGGTTTTCTCTGGGTATATGCCCAGAAGTGGGATTGCTGGATCAGATGGTAATTCTATTTCTAGTTTTTTTAAGGAAACTCCATACTGTTCTCCATAGTGACTGTATCAATTTACATTCCCACCAATAGTGGAAGAGGGCTCCTTTTGTCCACACCCTCCCCAGAATTGGTTGTTTGTAGATTTTCTGATGATGCCGATTCTAACGGGTGTGAGGTGATACCTCATTGTAGTTTTGATTTGCATTTCTCTAATAATTAGTGCTGTTGAGCAGCTTTTCATGTGCGTCTTGGCCATCTCTGTGTCTCCTTTGAAGAAACATCTCTTTAGGTCTTCTGCCCATTTTTGTATTGGGTTGTTTGTTTTTTTAATATTAAGCTGCATGAGCTGTTTATATATATTGGAGATTAAACCTCTGTCCATTGATTCGTTTGCAACGATTTTTGCCCATTCTGAGGGATGCATTTTTCCATTCCCGTTTTTTTTTTCACAAAAAAGGAAAGAAAGGAAAAGAAGCAGAACACTAATGTGCGTAAAATATGCCTTTTGAAATGGTCGTTTTGAAATATGGACGACCTTTGAATTTTTTGGTCGATATGTGACCCCAGGATTTGTGTTTAGGGCAGGTGTCATTTACAGGCCTGCAATGATTTTGAATATCAACTGACCATTAGCGCTGGGATTAAAGCTGCTGTTGTGTGAAACGGCCACAAGGTGGCAGCAGTTCACCCTTACCAAATCTGGTTACTAGGGCAAGAGAGCCTCAGTGGAAGTGGTGTTCTAGATTGGAATTTAGAATGGAATGTGCCAGGAGAAAGCCCCTCAAATTTGTCTCACTACTTCTTGTTCGTCTTTTTAATTTAATTTTTTTATTTTTTATTACAGCAAGTTTGATTACAATGTTTGGCTTTTTGTAGGTGTGGAAGATGTGGTTCTTTTACACATATACAGATGTCTGTTATTCCTGGGATCCTTTTCCCATGTACGTTATGACAGAATGTTGAGTAGTCCTCTCTTGGTATTCTGTAGGTTTTTGGTGATTATATATGTCACCTGTGTTTGTATATGTCTGTTATCCCCTATATCGTAATGAAACCAATCCTCACACCTTTCCATTCGTGAACCATAAGTTTGTTTAATGAATCTGTGATTGCCCTTCTCCGTGGAAATATCTGCCGTGGTATCCATTTTTAGGTAACACCTATAAGTGATATGATATGGTATGTGTCTTTCACTTTCTGACTTACTACAAGTCACGTGATTACTTCTAGCCTCATTTATGGTGCTGCAAATGGCATTTTGTCCTTTTTTTCCTTGGCTTCTCTTCTGCCTTAGCGAGGTCCATTTTCAACAATGTGATTCCCTGAGGGTTGTGGATTAGCTGACCTGGGCAGCATTACCCTGCCGGCTCGCCCTCCCCAGGTGTGCCTCATTGAGGTCAATATAAACAGCGCTCCAGGCAGCAATAGCCCCTGAAGCTGTGCCTGACTCCATATTCTCTGCCCCGTCAGCAGTCTCTGGGCTCTGCTGGTGGGTGGGAGTGAGGGGCCACAGCTTTGTGGGTGGCCCGGTGTGAGTGGGGCTCTGCTGGCCTTTCTGCAGGAGTTGCCAGGCTGACACCTGTAAAGAAGAGGATGTGTCACCCATACCTTCCGCTGGAATTTCTCTCCGGACAGAGGTGAGGAAGGAAAAAAGCAGTGGGGGCCAGGACAGGAGGGGTATCTCAGGCAGGGCAATGGAAAGCTTCCGGAAGAGCGCCCGGGGCCAGGACCACCCTGGCTGGCCTGCAGGCACCAAGTTGGCCTGCGTGCTGTCACTGGTGTGGCTCGACGGCCCTTCCTCTAGGCTTTCAAGCCCTTGTACATATTCAGGTGTTTTACCTGGGAAGGGTGGGAACAGTTCAGCAGCAGCTGGCCTGGGGCTCAGCTCACGTTTACGCACAGATGCCTCGGCACAGTCCCCCAGCTTTGCAATGAGGACGCTCCTTTTGTGGGGGGTGGGTTGCTGGCTGCATGGGAGATGGTTCCCCACCTCTGACCAATTTCAGAATTGTTTACCGCTGGAGCAAGTGTCCAGATAGGGTTTTCCTCTGTATAAATGGTGGGTTCAGGTTTTTTTTTTCTTTTATGTTTCAAGTTAGATTTTATTCCTCTTTTATGTATTTATAGATATAAGCATGGAAATAATTCATTCCTATAAATACATCTGTGAGACGGGAAGAACTTTTTTCTCTTTTATTTTTAAATTTTATTGTTTAGAATTTTGAAATTAATTAATTTATTTTTTTATACAGCAGGTTATTATTAGTTATGTATTTTACGCATATAAATGTATACAGGTCAATCCCAATCTCCCAACTCATCCCACCACCACCACCCCATGGCTTCCCACACTTGGTGTCCATACGTTTGTTCTCTACCTCTGTGTCTCTATTTCTTCACTGCAAACCAGTTCATCTGTACCATTTTTTAGGTTCCTCATATATGGCTTAATATACAGTATTTGGTTTCCTCTTTCTGACTTCATTCTGTATGACAGTCTCTTGATCCATCGATGTCTCTACAAATGACCCAGTTTCATTCCTTTTTATGGCCGAGTAATATTTCATTTTATATATGTACCACATCTTTATCCATTCATCTGTCTGTGGGCATTTAGGTTGCTTCCATTACCTGGCTATTGTAAATAGTGCTGCAATGAACATTGTGGTGAATGTGCCTTTTTGATTTACGGTTTTCTCTGGGTATATGCCCAGAAGTGGGATTGCTGGATCAGATGGTAATTCTATTTCTAGTTTTTTTAAGGAAACTCCATACTGTTCTCCATAGTGACTGTATCAATTTACATTCCCACCAATAGTGGAAGAGGGCTCCTTTTGTCCACACCCTCCCCAGAATTGGTTGTTTGTAGATTTTCTGATGATGCCGATTCTAACGGGTGTGAGGTGATACCTCATTGTAGTTTTGATTTGCATTTCTCTAATAATTAGTGCTGTTGAGCAGCTTTTCATGTGCGTCTTGGCCATCTCTGTGTCTTCTTTGAAGAAACGTCTCTTTAGATCTTCTGCCCATTTTTGTATTGGGTTGTTTGTTTTTTTAATATTAAGCTGCATGTGCTGTTTATATATATTGGAGATTAAACCTCTGTCCATTGATTCGTTTGCAACGATTTTCGCCCATTCTGAGGGATGCCTTTTTCCATTCCCGTTTTTTTTAACAAAAAAGGAAAGAAAGGAAAATCAGCAGAACACTAATGTGCGTAAAATATGCCTTTTGAAACGGTCGTTTTGAAATATGGACGTCCTTTGAATTTTTTGGTCGATATGTGACCCCAGGATTTGTTTTCAGGGCAGGTGTCATTTACAGGCATGCAATGATTTTGAATATCAACTGACCATTAGCGCTGGGATTAAAGCTGCTGTTGTGTGAAACGGCCACAAGGTGGCAGCAGTTCACCCTTACCAAATCTGGTTACTAGGGCAAGAGAGCCTCAGTGGAAGTGGTGTTTTAGATTGGAATTTCGAATGGAATGTGCCAGGAGAAAGCCCCTCAAGTTTGTCTCACTACTTCTTGTTCGTGTTTTAATTTAATTTTTTTATTTTTTATTACAGCAAGTTTGATTACAATGTTTGGCTTGTTGTAGGTGTGGAAGATGTGGTTCTTTTACACATATACAGATGTCTGTTCTTCCTGGGATCCTTTTCCCATGTACGTTATGACAGAATGTTGAGTAGTCCTCTCTTGGTATTCTGTAGGTCTTTGGTGATTATATATGTCACCTGTGTTTGTATATGTCTGTTAACCCCGATATCGTAATGAAACCAATCCTCACACCTTTCCATTGGTGAACCATAAGTTTGTTTAATGAATCTGTGATTGCCCTTCTCCGTGGAAATATCTGCCCTGGTATCCATTTTTAGGTAACACCTGTAAGTGATATGATATGATATGTGTCTTTCACTTTCTGACTTACTACAAGTCACGTGATTACTTCTAGACTCATCTACGGTGCTGCAAATAGCATTGTGTCCTTTTTTCCGTTGGCTTCTATTCTGCCTTAGCGAGGCCCATTTTCAACAATGTGATTCCCTGATGGTTGTGGATTAGCTGACCTGGGCAGCCTTACCCTGCCGGCCCGCCCTCCCCAGGTGTGCTTCATTGAGGTCAATATAAACAGCGCTCCAGGCAGCAATAGCCCCTGAAGCTGTGCCTGACTCCATATTTTCTGCCCCGTCAGCAGTCTCGGGGTTCTGCTGGTGGGTGGGAGTGAGGGGCCACAGCTTTGTGGGTGGCCCGGTGTGAGTGGGGCTCTGCTGGCCTTTCTGCAGGAGTTGCCAGGCTGGCACCTGTAAAGAAGAGGATGTGTCACCCATACCTTCCGCTGGAATTTCTCTCCGGACAGAGGTGAGGAAGGAAAAAAGCAGTGGGGGCCTGGACAGGAAGGGTATCTCAGGCAGGGCAATGGAAAGCTTCCGGAAGAGCGCCCGGGGCCAGGACCACCCTGGCTGGCCTGCAGGCACCAAGTTGGCCTGCGTGCTGTCGCTGGTGTGGCTCCACGGCCCTTCCTCTAGGCTTTCAAGCCCTTGTACATATTCAGGTGTTTTACCTGGGAAGGGTGGGAACAGTTCAGCAGCAGCTGGCCTGGGGCTCACCTCACGTTTACGCACAGATGCCTCGGCACAGTCCCCCAGCTTTGCAATGAGGACGCTCCTTGTGTGGGGGGTGGGGTGCAGGCTGTATGGGAGATGGTTCCCCACCTCTGACCAATTTCAGAATTGTTTACCACTGCAGCAAGTGTCCAGATAGCGTTTTCCTCTGTATAAATGGTGGGTTCAGGTTTTTTTTTTCTTTTATGTTTCAAGTTAGATTTTATTCCTCTTTTATGTATTTATAGATATAAGCATGGAAATAATTCATTCCTATAAATACATCTGTGAGACGGGAAGAACTTTTTTCTCTTTTATTTTTAAATTTTATTGTTTAGAATTTTGAAATTAATTAATTTATTTTTTTATACAGCAGGTTATTATTAGTTATGTATTTTATGCATATAAATGTATACAGGTCAATCCCAATCTCCCAACTCATCCCACCACCACCACCCCATGGCTTCCCACACTTGGTGTCCATACGTTTGTTCTCTACCTCTGTGTCTCTATTTCTTCGCTGCAAACCAGTTCATCTGTACCATGTTTTAGGTTCCACATATATGCCTTAATATACAGTATTTGGTTTCCTCTTTCTGACTTCATTCTGTATGACAGTCTCTTGATCCATCGATGTCTCTACAAATGACCCAGTTTCATTCCTTTTTATGGCCGAGTAATATTTCATTTTATATATGTACCACATCTTTATCCATTCATCTGTCTGTGGGCATTTAGGTTGCTTCCATTACCTGGCTATTGTAAATAGTGCTGCAATGAACATTGTGGTGAATGTGCCTTTTTGATTTACGGTTTTCTCTGGGTATATGCCCAGAAGTGGGATTGCTGGATCAGATGGTAATTCTATTTCTAGTTTTTTTAAGGAAACTCCATACTGTTCTCCATAGTGACTGTATCAATTTACATTCCCACCAATAGTGGAAGAGGGCTCCTTTTGTCCACACCCTCCCCAGAATTGGTTGTTTGTAGATTTTCTGATGATGCCGATTCTAACGGGTGTGAGGTGATACCTCATTGTAGTTTTGATTTGCATTTCTCTAATAATTAGTGCTGTTGAGCAGCTTTTCATGTGTGTGTTGGCCATCTCTGTGTCTCCTTTGAAGAAAAATCTCTTTAGATCTTCTGCCCATTTTTGTATTGGGTTGTTTGTTTTTTTAAATATTAAGCTGCATGAGCTGTTTATATATATTGGAGATTAAACCTCTGTCCATTGATTCGTTTGCAACGATTTTTGCCCATTCTGAGGGATGCCTTTTTCCATTCCCGTTTTTTTTTAACAAAAAGGAAAGAAAGGAAAAGAAGCAGAACACTAATGTGCGTAAAATATGCCTTTTGAAACGGTCGTTTTGAAATATGGACGTCCTTTGAATTTTTTGGTCGATATGTGACCCCAGGATTTGTTTTCAGGGCAGCTGTCATTTACAGGCCTGCAATGATTTTGAATATCAACTGACCATTAGCGCTGGGATTAAAGCTGCTGTTGTGTGAAACGGCCACAAGGTGGCAGCAGTTCACCCTTACCAAATCTGGTTACTAGGGCAAGAGAGCCTCAGTGGAAGTGGTGTTCTAGATTGGAATTTAGAATGGAATGTGCCAGGAGAAAGCCCCTCAAGTTTGTCTCACTACTTCTTGTTCATGTTTTTAATTTATATTTTTTTTATTTTTTATTACACCAAGTTTGATTACAATGTTTGGCTTGTTGTAGGTGTGGAAGATATGGTTCTTTTACCCATATACAGATGTCTGTTCTTCCTGGGATCCTTTTCCCATGTACGTTATGACAGAATGTTGAGTAGTCCTCTCTTGGTATTCTGTAGGTCTTTGGTGATTATATATGTCACCTGTGTTTGTATATGTCTGTTAATCCCTATATCGTAATGAAACCAATCCTCACACCTTTCCATTCGTGAACCGTAAGTTTGTTTAATGAATCTGTGATTGCCCTTCTCCGTGGAAATATCTGCCCTGGTATCCATTTTTAGGTAACACCTATAAGTGATATGATATGGTATGTGTCTTTCACTTTCTGACTTACTACAAGTCATGTGATTACTTCTAGACTCATTTACGGTGCTGCAAATGGCATTTTGTCCTTTTTTTCCTTGGCTTCTCTTCTGCCTTAGCGAGGTCCATTTTCAACAATGTGATTCCCTGAGGGTTTTGGATTAGCTGACCTGGGCAGCCTTACCCTACCGGCCCGCCCTCCCCAGGTGTGCCTCGTTGAGGTCAATATAAACAGCACTCCAGGCAGCAATAGCCCCTGAAGCTGTGCCTGACTCCATATTCTCTGCCCCGTCAGCAGTCTCGGGGCTCTGCTGGTGTGTGGGAGTGAGGGGCCACAGCTTTGTGGGTGGCCCGGTGTGAGTGGGGCTCTGCTGGCCTTTCTGCAGGAGTTGCCAGGCTGACACCTGTAAAGAAGAGGATGTGTCACACATACCTTCCGCTGGAATTTCTCTCCGGACAGAGGTGAGGAAGGAAAAAAGCAGTGGGGGCCAGGACAGGAGGGGTATCTCAGGCAGGGCAATGGAAAGCTTCCGGAAGAGCGCCCGGGGCCAGGACCACCCTGGCTGGCCTGCAGGCACCAAGTTGGCCTGCGTGCTGTCGCTGGTGTGGCTCGACGGCCCTTCCTCTAGGCTTTCAAGCCCTTGTACATATTCAGGTGTTTTACCTGGGAAGGGAGGGAATAGTTCAGCAGCAGCTGGCCTGGGGCTCAGCTCACGTTTACGCACAGATGCCTCGGCACAGTCCCACAGCTTTGCAATGAGGACGCTCCTTGTGTGGGGGGTGGGGTGCAGGCTGTACGGGAGATGGTTCCCCACCTCTGACCAATTTCAGAATTGTTTACCGCTGGAGCAAGTGTCCAGATAGGGTTTTCCTCTGTATAAATGGTGGGTTCAGGTTTTTTTTTTCTTTTATGTTTCAAGTTAGATTTTATTCCTCTTTTATGTATTTATAGATATAAGCATGGAAATAATTCATTCCTATAAATACATCTGTGAGACGGGAAGAACTTTTTTCTCTTTTATTTTTAAATTTTATTGTTTAGAATTTTGAAATTAATTTATTTATTTTTTTATACAGCAGGTTATTATTAGTTATGTATTTTATGCATATAAATGTATACAGGTCAATCCCAATCTCCCAACTCATCCCACCACCACCACCCCATGGCTTCCCACACTTGGTGTCCATACGTTTGTTCTCTACCTCTGTGTCTCTATTTCTTCGCTGCAAACCAGTTCATCTGTACCATTTTTTAGGTTCCACATATATGCCTTAATATACAGTATTTGGTTTCCTCTTTCTGACTTCATTCTGTATGACAGTCTCTTGATCCATCGATGTCTCTACAAATGACCCAGTTTCATTCCTTTTTATGGCCGAGTAATATTTCATTTTATATATGTACCACATCTTTATCCATTCATCTGTCTGTGGGCATTTAGGTTGCTTCCATTACCTGGCTATTGTAAATAGTGCTGCAATGAACATTGTGGTGAATGTGCCTTTTTGATTTACGGTTTTCTCTGGGTATATGCCCAGAAGTGGGATTGCTGGATCAGATGGTAATTCTATTTCTAGTTTTTTTAAGGAAACTCCATACTGTTCTCCATAGTGACTGTATCAATTTACATTCCCACCAATAGTGGAAGAGGGCTCCTTTTGTCCACACCCTCCCCAGAATTGGTTGTTTGTAGATTTTCTGATGATGCCGATTCTAACGGGTGTGAGGTGATACCTCATGGTAGTTTTGATTTGCATTTCTCTAATAATTAGTGCTATTGAGCAGCTTTTCATGTGCGTCTTGGCCATCTCTGTGTCTCCTTTGAAGAAACATCTCTTTAGATCTTCTGCCCATTTTTGTATTGGGTTGTTTGTTTTTTTAATATTAAGCTGCATGAGCTGTTTATATATATTGGAGATTAAACCTCTGTCCATTGATTCGTTTGCAACGATTTTTGCCCATTCTGAGGGATGCCTTTTTCCATTCCCGTTTTTTTTTAACAAAAAAGGAAAGAAAGGAAAACAAGCAGAACACTAATGTGCGTAAAATATGCCTTTTGAAAAGGTAGTTTTGAAATATGTACGTCCTTTGAATTTTTTGGTCGATATGTGACCCCAGGATTTGTTTTCAGGGCAGCTGTCATTTACAGGCCTGCAATGATTTTGAATATCAACTGACCATTAGAGCTGGGATTAAAGCTGCTGTTGTGTAAAACGGCCACCAGGTGGCAGCAGTTCTCCCTTACCAAATCTGGTTACTAGGGCAAGAGGGCCTCAGTGGAAGTGGTGTTCTAGATTGGAATTTAGAATGGAATGTGCCAGGAGAAAGCCCCTCAAGTTTGTCTCACTACTTCTTGTTCGTGTTTTTAATTTATTTTTTTTATTTTTTATTACAGCAAGTTTGATTACAATGTTTGGCTTGTTGTAGGTGTGGAAGATGTGGTTCTTTTACACATATACAGATGTCTGTTTTTCCTGGGATCCTTTTCCCATGTACGTTATGACAGAATGTTGAGTAGTCCTCTCTTGGTATTCTGTAGGTCTTTGGTGATTATATATGTCATCTGTGTTTGTATATGTTTGTTAACCCCTATATCGTAATGAAACCAAACCTCACACCTTTCCATTCGTGAACCATAAGTTTGTTTAATGAATCTGTGATTGCCCTTCTCCGTGGAAATATCTGCCCTGGTATCCATTTTTAGGTAACACCTATAAGTGATATGATATGGTATGTGTCTTTCACTTTCTGACTTACTACAAGTCACGTGATTACTTCTAGACTCATTTACGGTGCTGCAAATGGCATTTTGTCCTTTTTTTCCTTGGCTTCTCTTCTGCCTTAGCGAGGTCCATTTTCAACAATGTGATTCCCTGAGGGTTGTGGATTAGCTGACCTGGGCAGCCTTACCCTGCCGGCCCGCCCTCCCCAGGTGTGCCTCGTTGAGGTCAATATAAACAGCGCTCCAGGCAGCAATAGCCCCTGAAGCTGTGCCTGACTCCATATTCTCTGCCCCGTCAGCAGTCTCGGGGCTCTGCTGGTGGGTGGGAGTGAGGGGCCACAGCTTTGTGGGTGGCCCGGTGTGAGTGGGGCTCTGCTGGCCTTTCTGCAGGAGTTGCCAGGCTGACACCTGTAAAGAAGAGGATGTGTCACCCATACCTTCCGCTGGAATTTCTCTCCGGACAGAGGTGAGGAAGGAAAAAAGCAGTGGGGGCCAGGACAGGAGGGGTATCTCAGGCAGGGCAATGGAAAGCTTCCGGAAGAGCGCCCGGGGCCAGGACCACCCTGGCTGGCCTGCAGGCACCAAGTTGGCCTGCGTGCTGTCGCTGGTGTGGCTCGACGGCCCTTCCTCTAGGCTTTCAAGCCCTTGTACATATTCAGGTGTTTTACCTGGGAAGGGTGGGAACAGTTCAGCAGCAGCTGGCCTGGGGCTCAGCTCACGTTTACTCACAGATGCCTCGGCACAGTCCCCCAGCTTTGCAATGAGGACGCTCCTTGTGTGGGGGGTGGGGTGCTGGCTGTACGGGAGATGGTTCCCCACCTCTGACCAATTTCAGAATTGTTTACCGCTGGAGCAAGTGTCCAGATAGGGTTTTCCTCTGTATAAATGGTGGGTTCAGGTTTTTTTTTTTTCTTTTATGTTTCAAGTTAGATTTTATTCCTCTTTTATGTATTTATAGATATAAGCATGGAAATAATTCATTCCTATAAATACATCTGTGAGACGGGAAGAACTTTTTTCTCTTTTATTTTTAAATTTTATTGTTTAGAATTTTGAAATTAATTAATTTATTTTTTTATACAGCAGGTTATTATTAGTTATGTATTTTATGCATATAAATGTATACAGGTCAATCCCAATCTCCCAACTCATCCCACCACCACCACCCCATGGCTTCCCACACTTGGTGTCCATACGTTTGTTCTCTACCTCTGTGTCTCTATTTCTTCACTGCAAACCAGTTCATCTCTACCATTTTTTAGGTTCCACATATATGCCTTAATATACAGTATTTGGTTTCCTCTTTCTGACTTCATTCTGTATGACAGTCTCTTGATCCATCGATGTCTCTACAAATGACCCAGTTTCATTCCTTTTTATGGCCGAGTAATATTTCATTTTATATATGTACCACATCTTTATCCATTCATCTGTCTGTGGGCATTTAGGTTGCTTCCATTACCTGGCTATTGTAAATAGTGCTGCAATGAACATTGTGGTGAATGTGCCTTTTTGATTTACGGTTTTCTCTGGGTATATGCCCAGAAGTGGGATTGCTGGATCAGATGGTAATTCTATTTCTAGTTTTTTTAAGGAAACTCCATACTGTTCTCCATAGTGACTGTATCAATTTACATTCCCACCAATAGTGGAAGAGGGCTCCTTTTGTCCACACCCTCCCCAGAATTGGTTGTTTGTAGATTTTCTGATGATGCCGATTCTAACGGGTGTGAGGTGATACCTCATTGTAGTTTTGATTTGCATTTCTCTAATAATTAGTGCTATTGAGCAGCTTTTCATGTGCGTCTTGGCCATCTCTGTGTCTCCTTTGAAGAAACATCTCTTTAGATCTTCTGCCCATTTTTGTATTGGGTTGTTTGTTTTTTTAATATTAAGCTGCATGAGCTGTTTATATATATTGGAGATTAAACCTCTGTCCATTGATTCGTTTGCAACGATTTTTGCCCATTCTGAGGGATGCCTTTTTCCATTCCCGTTTTTTTTTAACAAAAAAGGAAAGAAAGGAAAACAAGCAGAACACTAATGTGCGTAAAATATGCCTTTTGAAAAGGTAGTTTTGAAATATGGACGTCCTTTGAATTTTTTGGTCGATATGTGACCCCAGGATTTGTTTTCAGGGCAGCTGTCATTTACAGGCCTGCAATGATTTTGAATATCAACTGACCATTAGAGCTGGGATTAAAGCTGCTGTTGTGTAAAACGGCCACCAGGTGGCAGCAGTTCTCCCTTACCAAATCTGGTTACTAGGGCAAGAGGGCCTCAGTGGAAGTGGTGTTCTAGATTGGAATTTAGAATGGAATGTGCCAGGAGAAAGCCCCTCAAGTTTGTCTCACTACTTCTTGTTCGTGTTTTTAATTTATTTTTTTTTATTTTTTATTACAGCAAGTTTGATTACAATGTTTGGCTTGTTGTAGGTGTGGAAGATGTGGTTCTTTTACACATATACAGATGTCTGTTTTTCCTGGGATCCTTTTCCCATGTACGTTATGACAGAATGTTGAGTAGTCCTCTCTTGGTATTCTGTAGGTCTTTGGTGATTATATATGTCATCTGTGTTTGTATATGTTTGTTAACCCCTATATCGTAATGAAACCAAACCTCACACCTTTCCATTCGTGAACCATAAGTTTGTTTAATGAATCTGTGATTGCCCTTCTCCGTGGAAATATCTGCCCTGGTATCCATTTTTAGGTAACACCTATAAGTGATATGATATGGTATGTGTCTTTCACTTTCTGACTTACTACAAGTCACGTGATTACTTCTAGACTCATTTACGGTGCTGCAAATGGCATTTTGTCCTTTTTTTCCTTGGCTTCTCTTCTGCCTTAGCGAGGTCCATTTTCAACAATGTGATTCCCTGAGGGTTGTGGATTAGCTGACCTGGGCAGCCTTACCCTGCCGGCCCGCCCTCCCCAGGTGTGCCTCGTTGAGGTCAATATAAACAGCGCTCCAGGCAGCAATAGCACCTGAAGCTGTGCCTGACTCCATATTCTCTGCCCTGTCAGCAGTCTCGGGGCTCTGCTGGTGGGTGGGAGTGAGGGGCCACAGCTTTGTGGGTGGCCCGGTGTGAGTGGGGCTCTGCTGGCCTTTCTGCAGGAGTTGCCAGGCTGACACCTGTAAAGAAGAGGATGTGTCACACATACCTTCCGCTGGAATTTCTCTCCGGACAGAGGTGAGGAAGGAAAAAAGCAGTGGGGGCCAGGACAGGAGGGGTATCTCAGGCAGGGCAATGGAAAGCTTCCGGAAGAGCGCCCGGGGCCAGGACCACCCTGGCTGGCCTGCAGGCACCAAGTTGGCCTGCGTGCTGTCGCTGGTGTGGCTCGACGGCCCTTCCTCTAGGCTTTCAAGCCCTTGTACATATTCAGGTGTTTTACCTGGGAAGGGTGGGAACAGTTCAGCAGCAGCTGGCCTGGGGCTCAGCTCACGTTTACGCACAGATGCCTCGGCACAGTCCCCCAGCTTTGCAATGAGGACGCTCCTTGTGTGGGGGGTGGGGTGCTGGCTGTATGGGAGATGGTTCCCCACCTCTGACCAATTTCAGAATTGTTTACCGCTGGAGCAAGTGTCCAGATAGGGTTTTCCTCTGTATAAATGGTGGGTTCAGGTTTTTTTTTTCTTTTATGTTTCAAGTTAGATTTTATTCCTCTTTTATGTATTTATAGATATAAGCATGGAAATAATTCATTCCTATAAATACATCTGTGAGACGGGAAGAACTTTTTTCTCTTTTATTTTTAAATTTTATTGTTTAGAATTTTGAAATTAATTAATTTATTTTTTTATACAGCAGGTTATTATTAGTTATGTATTTTATGCATATAAATGTATACAGGTTAATCCCAATCTCCCAACTCATCCCACCACCACCACCCCATGGCTTCCCACACTTGGTGTCCATACGTTTGTTCTCTACCTCTGTGTCTCTATTTCTTCGCTGCAAACCAGTTTATCTGTACCATGTTTTAGGTTCCACATATATGCCTTAATATACAGTATTTGGTTTCCTCTTTCTGACTTCATTCTGTATGACAGTCTCTTGATCCATCGATGTCTCTACAAATGACCCAGTTTCATTCCTTTTTATGGCCGAGTAATATTTCATTTTATATATGTACCACATCTTCATCCATTCATCTGTCTGTGGGCATTTAGGTTGCTTCCATTACCTGGCTATTGTAAATAGTGCTGCAATGAACATTGTGGTGAATGTGCCTTTTTGATTTACGGTTTTCTCTGGGTATATGCCCAGAAGTGGGATTGCTGGATCAGATGGTAATTCTATTTCTAGTTTTTTTAAGGAAACTCCATACTGTTCTCCATAGTGACTGTATCAATTTACATTCCCACCAATAGTGGAAGAGGGCTCCTTTTGTCCACACCCTCCCCAGAATTGGTTGTTTGTAGATTTTCTGATGATGCCGATTCTAACGGGTGTGAGGTGATACCTCATTGTAGTTTTGATTTGCATTTCTCTAATAATTAGTGCTATTGAGCAGCTTTTCATGTGCGTCTTGGCCATCTCTGTGTCTCCTTTGAAGAAACATCTCTTTAGATCTTCTGCCCATTTTTGTATTGGGTTGTTTGTTTTTTTAATATTAAGCTGCATGAGCTGTTTATATATATTGGAGATTAAACCTCTGTCCATTGATTCGTTTGCAACGATTTTTGCCCATTCTGAGGGATGCCTTTTTCCATTCCCGTTTTTTTTTAACAAAAAAGGAAAGAAAGGAAAACAAGCAGAACACTAATGTGCGTAAAATATGCCTTTTGAAAAGGTAGTTTTGAAATATGGACGTCCTTTGAATTTTTTGGTCGATATGTGACCCCAGGATTTGTTTTCAGGGCAGCTGTCATTTACAGGCCTGCAATGATTTTGAATATCAACTGACCATTAGAGCTGGGATTAAAGCTGCTGTTGTGTAAAACGGCCACCAGGTGGCAGCAGTTCTCCCTTACCAAATCTGGTTACTAGGGCAAGAGGGCCTCAGTGGAAGTGGTGTTCTAGATTGGAATTTAGAATGGAATGTGCCAGGAGAAAGCCCCTCAAGTTTGTCTCACTACTTCTTGTTCGTGTTTTTAATTTATTTTTTTTTATTTTTTATTACAGCAAGTTTGATTACAATGTTTGGCTTGTTGTAGGTGTGGAAGATGTGGTTCTTTTACACATATACAGATGTCTGTTTTTCCTGGGATCCTTTTCCCATGTACGTTATGACAGAATGTTGAGTAGTCCTCTCTTGGTATTCTGTAGGTCTTTGGTGATTATATATGTCATCTGTGTTTGTATATGTTTGTTAACCCCTATATCGTAATGAAACCAAACCTCACACCTTTCCATTCGTGAACCATAAGTTTGTTTAATGAATCTGTGATTGCCCTTCTCCGTGGAAATATCTGCCCTGGTATCCATTTTTAGGTAACACCTATAAGTGATATGATATGGTATGTGTCTTTCACTTTCTGACTTACTACAAGTCACGTGATTACTTCTAGACTCATTTACGGTGCTGCAAATGGCATTTTGTCCTTTTTTTCCTTGGCTTCTCTTCTGCCTTAGCGAGGTCCATTTTCAACAATGTGATTCCCTGAGGGTTGTGGATTAGCTGACCTGGGCAGCCTTACCCTGCCGGCCCGCCCTCCCCAGGTGTGCCTCGTTGAGGTCAATATAAACAGCGCTCCAGGCAGCAATAGCACCTGAAGCTGTGCCTGACTCCATATTCTCTGCCCTGTCAGCAGTCTCGGGGCTCTGCTGGTGGGTGGGAGTGAGGGGCCACAGCTTTGTGGGTGGCCCGGTGTGAGTGGGGCTCTGCTGGCCTTTCTGCAGGAGTTGCCAGGCTGACACCTGTAAAGAAGAGGATGTGTCACACATACCTTCCGCTGGAATTTCTCTCCGGACAGAGGTGAGGAAGGAAAAAAGCAGTGGGGGCCAGGACAGGAGGGGTATCTCAGGCAGGGCAATGGAAAGCTTCCGGAAGAGCGCCCGGGGCCAGGACCACCCTGGCTGGCCTGCAGGCACCAAGTTGGCCTGCGTGCTGTCGCTGGTGTGGCTCGACGGCCCTTCCTCTAGGCTTTCAAGCCCTTGTACATATTCAGGTGTTTTACCTGGGAAGGGTGGGAACAGTTCAGCAGCAGCTGGCCTGGGGCTCAGCTCACGTTTACGCACAGATGCCTCGGCACAGTCCCCCAGCTTTGCAATGAGGACGCTCCTTGTGTGGGGGGTGGGGTGCTGGCTGTATGGGAGATGGTTCCCCACCTCTGACCAATTTCAGAATTGTTTACCGCTGGAGCAAGTGTCCAGATAGGGTTTTCCTCTGTATAAATGGTGGGTTCAGGTTTTTTTTTTTCTTTTATGTTTCAAGTTAGATTTTATTCCTCTTTTATGTATTTATAGATATAAGCATGGAAATAATTCATTCCTATAAATACATCTGTGAGACGGGAAGAACTTTTTTCTCTTTTATTTTTAAATTTTATTGTTTAGAATTTTGAAATTAATTTATTTATTTTTTTATACAGCAGGTTATTATTAGTTATGTATTTTATGCATATAAATGTATACAGGTCAATCCCAATCTCCCAACTCATCCCACCACCACCACCCCATGGCTTCCCACACTTGGTGTCCATACGTTTGTTCTCTACCTCTGTGTCTCTATTTCTTCGCTGCAAACCAGTTCATCTGTACCATTTTTTAGGTTCCACATATATGCCTTAATATACAGTATTTGGTTTCCTCTTTCTGACTTCATTCTGTATGACAGTCTCTTGATCCATCGATGTCTCTACAAATGACCCAGTTTCATTCCTTTTTATGGCCGAGTAATATTTCATTTTATATATGTACCACATCTTTATCCATTCATCTGTCTGTGGGCATTTAGGTTGCTTCCATTACCTGGCTATTGTAAATAGTGCTGCAATGAACATTGTGGTGAATGTGCCTTTTTGATTTACGGTTTTCTCTGGGTATATGCCCAGAAGTGGGATTGCTGGATCAGATGGTAATTCTATTTCTAGTTTTTTTAAGGAAACTCCATACTGTTCTCCATAGTGACTGTATCAATTTACATTCCCACCAATAGTGGAAGAGGGCTCCTTTTGTCCACACCCTCCCCAGAATTGGTTGTTTGTAGATTTTCTGATGATGCCGATTCTAACGGGTGTGAGGTGATACCTCATTGTAGTTTTGATTTGCATTTCTCTAATAATTAGTGCTATTGAGCAGCTTTTCATGTGCGTCTTGGCCATCTCTGTGTCTCCTTTGAAGAAACATCTCTTTAGATCTTCTGCCCATTTTTGTATTGGGTTGTTTGTTTTTTTAATATTAAGCTGCATGAGCTGTTTATATATATTGGAGATTAAACCTCTGTCCATTGATTCGTTTGCAACGATTTTTGCCCATTCTGAGGGATGCCTTTTTCCATTCCCGTTTTTTTTTAACAAAAAAGGAAAGAAAGGAAAACAAGCA
Source organism: Mesoplodon mirus (assembly GCF_964341445.2). NCBI lineage: Eukaryota > Metazoa > Chordata > Mammalia > Artiodactyla > Ziphiidae > Mesoplodon > Mesoplodon mirus. Next base: position 176,582 of record NW_028295441.1, on the reverse strand, counting down.
GAACACTAATGTGCGTAAAATATGCCTTTTGAAAAGGTAGTTTTGAAATATGGACGTCCTTTGAATTTTTTGGTCGATATGTGACCCCAGGATTTGTTTTCAGGGCAGCTGTCATTTACAGGCCTGCAATGATTTTGAATATCAACTGACCATTAGAGCTGGGATTAAAGCTGCTGTTGTGTAAAACGGCCACCAGGTGGCAGCAGTTCTCCCTTACCAAATCTGGTTACTAGGGCAAGAGGGCCTCAGTGGAAGTGGTGTTCTAGATTGGAATTTAGAATGGAATGTGCCAGGAGAAAGCCCCTCAAGTTTGTCTCACTACTTCTTGTTCGTGTTTTTAATTTATTTTTTTTTATTTTTTATTACAGCAAGTTTGATTACAATGTTTGGCTTGTTGTAGGTGTGGAAGATGTGGTTCTTTTACACATATACAGATGTCTGTTTTTCCTGGGATCCTTTTCCCATGTACGTTATGACAGAATGTTGAGTAGTCCTCTCTTGGTATTCTGTAGGTCTTTGGTGATTATATATGTCATCTGTGTTTGTATATGTTTGTTAACCCCTATATCGTAATGAAACCAAACCTCACACCTTTCCATTCGTGAACCATAAGTTTGTTTAATGAATCTGTGATTGCCCTTCTCCGTGGAAATATCTGCCCTGGTATCCATTTTTAGGTAACACCTATAAGTGATATGATATGGTATGTGTCTTTCACTTTCTGACTTACTACAAGTCACGTGATTACTTCTAGACTCATTTACGGTGCTGCAAATGGCATTTTGTCCTTTTTTTCCTTGGCTTCTCTTCTGCCTTAGCGAGGTCCATTTTCAACAATGTGATTCCCTGAGGGTTGTGGATTAGCTGACCTGGGCAGCCTTACCCTGCCGGCCCGCCCTCCCCAGGTGTGCCTCGTTGAGGTCAATATAAACAGCGCTCCAGGCAGCAATAGCACCTGAAGCTGTGCCTGACTCCATATTCTCTGCCCTGTCAGCAGTCTCGGGGCTCTGCTGGTGGGTGGGAGTGAGGGGCCACAGCTTTGTGGGTGGCCCGGTGTGAGTGGGGCTCTGCTGGCCTTTCTGCAGGAGTTGCCAGGCTGACACCTGTAAAGAAGAGGATGTGTCACACATACCTTCCGCTGGAATTTCTCTCCGGACAGAGGTGAGGAAGGAAAAAAGCAGTGGGGGCCAGGACAGGAGGGGTATCTCAGGCAGGGCAATGGAAAGCTTCCGGAAGAGCGCCCGGGGCCAGGACCACCCTGGCTGGCCTGCAGGCACCAAGTTGGCCTGCGTGCTGTCGCTGGTGTGGCTCGACGGCCCTTCCTCTAGGCTTTCAAGCCCTTGTACATATTCAGGTGTTTTACCTGGGAAGGGTGGGAACAGTTCAGCAGCAGCTGGCCTGGGGCTCAGCTCACGTTTACGCACAGATGCCTCGGCACAGTCCCCCAGCTTTGCAATGAGGACGCTCCTTGTGTGGGGGGTGGGGTGCTGGCTGTATGGGAGATGGTTCCCCACCTCTGACCAATTTCAGAATTGTTTACCGCTGGAGCAAGTGTCCAGATAGGGTTTTCCTCTGTATAAATGGTGGGTTCAGGTTTTTTTTTTTCTTTTATGTTTCAAGTTAGATTTTATTCCTCTTTTATGTATTTATAGATATAAGCATGGAAATAATTCATTCCTATAAATACATCTGTGAGACGGGAAGAACTTTTTTCTCTTTTATTTTTAAATTTTATTGTTTAGAATTTTGAAATTAATTAATTTATTTTTTTATACAGCAGGTTATTATTAGTTATGTATTTTATGCATATAAATGTATACAGGTCAATCCCAATCTCCCAACTCATCCCACCACCACCACCCCATGGCTTCCCACACTTGGTGTCCATACGTTTGTTCTCTACCTCTGTGTCTCTATTTCTTCGCTGCAAACCAGTTCATCTGTACCATTTTTTAGGTTCCACATATATGCCTTAATATACAGTATTTGGTTTCCTCTTTCTGACTTCATTCTGTATGACAGTCTCTTGATCCATCGATGTCTCTACAAATGACCCAGTTTCATTCCTTTTTATGGCCGAGTAATATTTCATTTTATATATGTACCACATCTTTATCCATTCATCTGTCTGTGGGCATTTAGGTTGCTTCCATTACCTGGCTATTGTAAATAGTGCTGCAATGAACATTGTGGTGAATGTGCCTTTTTGATTTACGGTTTTCTCTGGGTATATGCCCAGAAGTGGGATTGCTGGATCAGATGGTAATTCTATTTCTAGTTTTTTTAAGGAAACTCCATACTGTTCTCCATAGTGACTGTATCAATTTACATTCCCACCAATAGTGGAAGAGGGCTCCTTTTGTCCACACCCTCCCCAGAATTGGTTGTTTGTAGATTTTCTGATGATGCCGATTCTAACGGGTGTGAGGTGATACCTCATTGTAGTTTTGATTTGCATTTCTCTAATAATTAGTGCTGTTGAGCAGCTTTTCATGTGCGTCTTGGCCATCTCTGTGTCTCCTTTGAAGAAACATCTCTTTAGGTCTTCTGCCCATTTTTGTATTGGGTTGTTTGTTTTTTTAATATTAAGCTGCATGAGCTGTTTATATATATTGGAGATTAAACCTCTGTCCATTGATTCGTTTGCAACGATTTTTGCCCATTCTGAGGGATGCATTTTTCCATTCCCGTTTTTTTTTTCACAAAAAAGGAAAGAAAGGAAAAGAAGCAGAACACTAATGTGCGTAAAATATGCCTTTTGAAATGGTCGTTTTGAAATATGGACGACCTTTGAATTTTTTGGTCGATATGTGACCCCAGGATTTGTGTTTAGGGCAGGTGTCATTTACAGGCCTGCAATGATTTTGAATATCAACTGACCATTAGCGCTGGGATTAAAGCTGCTGTTGTGTGAAACGGCCACAAGGTGGCAGCAGTTCACCCTTACCAAATCTGGTTACTAGGGCAAGAGAGCCTCAGTGGAAGTGGTGTTCTAGATTGGAATTTAGAATGGAATGTGCCAGGAGAAAGCCCCTCAAATTTGTCTCACTACTTCTTGTTCGTCTTTTTAATTTAATTTTTTTATTTTTTATTACAGCAAGTTTGATTACAATGTTTGGCTTTTTGTAGGTGTGGAAGATGTGGTTCTTTTACACATATACAGATGTCTGTTATTCCTGGGATCCTTTTCCCATGTACGTTATGACAGAATGTTGAGTAGTCCTCTCTTGGTATTCTGTAGGTTTTTGGTGATTATATATGTCACCTGTGTTTGTATATGTCTGTTATCCCCTATATCGTAATGAAACCAATCCTCACACCTTTCCATTCGTGAACCATAAGTTTGTTTAATGAATCTGTGATTGCCCTTCTCCGTGGAAATATCTGCCGTGGTATCCATTTTTAGGTAACACCTATAAGTGATATGATATGGTATGTGTCTTTCACTTTCTGACTTACTACAAGTCACGTGATTACTTCTAGCCTCATTTATGGTGCTGCAAATGGCATTTTGTCCTTTTTTTCCTTGGCTTCTCTTCTGCCTTAGCGAGGTCCATTTTCAACAATGTGATTCCCTGAGGGTTGTGGATTAGCTGACCTGGGCAGCATTACCCTGCCGGCTCGCCCTCCCCAGGTGTGCCTCATTGAGGTCAATATAAACAGCGCTCCAGGCAGCAATAGCCCCTGAAGCTGTGCCTGACTCCATATTCTCTGCCCCGTCAGCAGTCTCTGGGCTCTGCTGGTGGGTGGGAGTGAGGGGCCACAGCTTTGTGGGTGGCCCGGTGTGAGTGGGGCTCTGCTGGCCTTTCTGCAGGAGTTGCCAGGCTGACACCTGTAAAGAAGAGGATGTGTCACCCATACCTTCCGCTGGAATTTCTCTCCGGACAGAGGTGAGGAAGGAAAAAAGCAGTGGGGGCCAGGACAGGAGGGGTATCTCAGGCAGGGCAATGGAAAGCTTCCGGAAGAGCGCCCGGGGCCAGGACCACCCTGGCTGGCCTGCAGGCACCAAGTTGGCCTGCGTGCTGTCACTGGTGTGGCTCGACGGCCCTTCCTCTAGGCTTTCAAGCCCTTGTACATATTCAGGTGTTTTACCTGGGAAGGGTGGGAACAGTTCAGCAGCAGCTGGCCTGGGGCTCAGCTCACGTTTACGCACAGATGCCTCGGCACAGTCCCCCAGCTTTGCAATGAGGACGCTCCTTTTGTGGGGGGTGGGTTGCTGGCTGCATGGGAGATGGTTCCCCACCTCTGACCAATTTCAGAATTGTTTACCGCTGGAGCAAGTGTCCAGATAGGGTTTTCCTCTGTATAAATGGTGGGTTCAGGTTTTTTTTTTCTTTTATGTTTCAAGTTAGATTTTATTCCTCTTTTATGTATTTATAGATATAAGCATGGAAATAATTCATTCCTATAAATACATCTGTGAGACGGGAAGAACTTTTTTCTCTTTTATTTTTAAATTTTATTGTTTAGAATTTTGAAATTAATTAATTTATTTTTTTATACAGCAGGTTATTATTAGTTATGTATTTTACGCATATAAATGTATACAGGTCAATCCCAATCTCCCAACTCATCCCACCACCACCACCCCATGGCTTCCCACACTTGGTGTCCATACGTTTGTTCTCTACCTCTGTGTCTCTATTTCTTCACTGCAAACCAGTTCATCTGTACCATTTTTTAGGTTCCTCATATATGGCTTAATATACAGTATTTGGTTTCCTCTTTCTGACTTCATTCTGTATGACAGTCTCTTGATCCATCGATGTCTCTACAAATGACCCAGTTTCATTCCTTTTTATGGCCGAGTAATATTTCATTTTATATATGTACCACATCTTTATCCATTCATCTGTCTGTGGGCATTTAGGTTGCTTCCATTACCTGGCTATTGTAAATAGTGCTGCAATGAACATTGTGGTGAATGTGCCTTTTTGATTTACGGTTTTCTCTGGGTATATGCCCAGAAGTGGGATTGCTGGATCAGATGGTAATTCTATTTCTAGTTTTTTTAAGGAAACTCCATACTGTTCTCCATAGTGACTGTATCAATTTACATTCCCACCAATAGTGGAAGAGGGCTCCTTTTGTCCACACCCTCCCCAGAATTGGTTGTTTGTAGATTTTCTGATGATGCCGATTCTAACGGGTGTGAGGTGATACCTCATTGTAGTTTTGATTTGCATTTCTCTAATAATTAGTGCTGTTGAGCAGCTTTTCATGTGCGTCTTGGCCATCTCTGTGTCTTCTTTGAAGAAACGTCTCTTTAGATCTTCTGCCCATTTTTGTATTGGGTTGTTTGTTTTTTTAATATTAAGCTGCATGTGCTGTTTATATATATTGGAGATTAAACCTCTGTCCATTGATTCGTTTGCAACGATTTTCGCCCATTCTGAGGGATGCCTTTTTCCATTCCCGTTTTTTTTAACAAAAAAGGAAAGAAAGGAAAATCAGCAGAACACTAATGTGCGTAAAATATGCCTTTTGAAACGGTCGTTTTGAAATATGGACGTCCTTTGAATTTTTTGGTCGATATGTGACCCCAGGATTTGTTTTCAGGGCAGGTGTCATTTACAGGCATGCAATGATTTTGAATATCAACTGACCATTAGCGCTGGGATTAAAGCTGCTGTTGTGTGAAACGGCCACAAGGTGGCAGCAGTTCACCCTTACCAAATCTGGTTACTAGGGCAAGAGAGCCTCAGTGGAAGTGGTGTTTTAGATTGGAATTTCGAATGGAATGTGCCAGGAGAAAGCCCCTCAAGTTTGTCTCACTACTTCTTGTTCGTGTTTTAATTTAATTTTTTTATTTTTTATTACAGCAAGTTTGATTACAATGTTTGGCTTGTTGTAGGTGTGGAAGATGTGGTTCTTTTACACATATACAGATGTCTGTTCTTCCTGGGATCCTTTTCCCATGTACGTTATGACAGAATGTTGAGTAGTCCTCTCTTGGTATTCTGTAGGTCTTTGGTGATTATATATGTCACCTGTGTTTGTATATGTCTGTTAACCCCGATATCGTAATGAAACCAATCCTCACACCTTTCCATTGGTGAACCATAAGTTTGTTTAATGAATCTGTGATTGCCCTTCTCCGTGGAAATATCTGCCCTGGTATCCATTTTTAGGTAACACCTGTAAGTGATATGATATGATATGTGTCTTTCACTTTCTGACTTACTACAAGTCACGTGATTACTTCTAGACTCATCTACGGTGCTGCAAATAGCATTGTGTCCTTTTTTCCGTTGGCTTCTATTCTGCCTTAGCGAGGCCCATTTTCAACAATGTGATTCCCTGATGGTTGTGGATTAGCTGACCTGGGCAGCCTTAACCTGCCGGCCCGCCCTCCCCAGGTGTGCCTCATTGAGGTCAATATAAACAGCGCTCCAGGCAGCAATAGCCCCTGAAGCTGTGCCTGACTCCATATTTTCTGCCCCGTCAGCAGTCTCGGGGTTCTGCTGGTGGGTGGGAGTGAGGGGCCACAGCTTTGTGGGTGGCCCGGTGTGAGTGGGGCTCTGCTGGCCTTTCTGCAGGAGTTGCCAGGCTGGCACCTGTAAAGAAGAGGATGTGTCACCCATACCTTCCGCTGGAATTTCTCTCCGGACAGAGGTGAGGAAGGAAAAAAGCAGTGGGGGCCTGGACAGGAAGGGTATCTCAGGCAGGGCAATGGAAAGCTTCCGGAAGAGCGCCCGGGGCCAGGACCACCCTGGCTGGCCTGCAGGCACCAAGTTGGCCTGCGTGCTGTCGCTGGTGTGGCTCCACGGCCCTTCCTCTAGGCTTTCAAGCCCTTGTACATATTCAGGTGTTTTACCTGGGAAGGGTGGGAACAGTTCAGCAGCAGCTGGCCTGGGGCTCACCTCACGTTTACGCACAGATGCCTCGGCACAGTCCCCCAGCTTTGCAATGAGGACGCTCCTTGTGTGGGGGGTGGGGTGCAGGCTGTATGGGAGATGGTTCCCCACCTCTGACCAATTTCAGAATTGTTTACCACTGCAGCAAGTGTCCAGATAGCGTTTTCCTCTGTATAAATGGTGGGTTCAGGTTTTTTTTTTCTTTTATGTTTCAAGTTAGATTTTATTCCTCTTTTATGTATTTATAGATATAAGCATGGAAATAATTCATTCCTATAAATACATCTGTGAGACGGGAAGAACTTTTTTCTCTTTTATTTTTAAATTTTATTGTTTAGAATTTTGAAATTAATTAATTTATTTTTTTATACAGCAGGTTATTATTAGTTATGTATTTTATGCATATAAATGTATACAGGTCAATCCCAATCTCCCAACTCATCCCACCACCACCACCCCATGGCTTCCCACACTTGGTGTCCATACGTTTGTTCTCTACCTCTGTGTCTCTATTTCTTCGCTGCAAACCAGTTCATCTGTACCATGTTTTAGGTTCCACATATATGCCTTAATATACAGTATTTGGTTTCCTCTTTCTGACTTCATTCTGTATGACAGTCTCTTGATCCATCGATGTCTCTACAAATGACCCAGTTTCATTCCTTTTTATGGCCGAGTAATATTTCATTTTATATATGTACCACATCTTTATCCATTCATCTGTCTGTGGGCATTTAGGTTGCTTCCATTACCTGGCTATTGTAAATAGTGCTGCAATGAACATTGTGGTGAATGTGCCTTTTTGATTTACGGTTTTCTCTGGGTATATGCCCAGAAGTGGGATTGCTGGATCAGATGGTAATTCTATTTCTAGTTTTTTTAAGGAAACTCCATACTGTTCTCCATAGTGACTGTATCAATTTACATTCCCACCAATAGTGGAAGAGGGCTCCTTTTGTCCACACCCTCCCCAGAATTGGTTGTTTGTAGATTTTCTGATGATGCCGATTCTAACGGGTGTGAGGTGATACCTCATTGTAGTTTTGATTTGCATTTCTCTAATAATTAGTGCTGTTGAGCAGCTTTTCATGTGTGTGTTGGCCATCTCTGTGTCTCCTTTGAAGAAAAATCTCTTTAGATCTTCTGCCCATTTTTGTATTGGGTTGTTTGTTTTTTTAAATATTAAGCTGCATGAGTTGTTTATATATATTGGAGATTAAACCTCTGTCCATTGATTCGTTTGCAACGATTTTTGCCCATTCTGAGGGATGCCTTTTTCCATTCCCGTTTTTTTTTAACAAAAAGGAAAGAAAGGAAAAGAAGCAGAACACTAATGTGCGTAAAATATGCCTTTTGAAACGGTCGTTTTGAAATATGGACGTCCTTTGAATTTTTTGGTCGATATGTGACCCCAGGATTTGTTTTCAGGGCAGCTGTCATTTACAGGCCTGCAATGATTTTGAATATCAACTGACCATTAGCGCTGGGATTAAAGCTGCTGTTGTGTGAAACGGCCACCAGGTGGCAGCAGTTCACCCTTACCAAATCTGGTTACTAGGGCAAGAGAGCCTCAGTGGAAGTGGTGTTCTAGATTGGAATTTAGAATGGAATGTGCCAGGAGAAAGCCCCTCAAGTTTGTCTCACTACTTCTTGTTCATGTTTTTAATTTATATTTTTTTATTTTTTATTACACCAAGTTTGATTACAATGTTTGGCTTGTTGTAGGTGTGGAAGATATGGTTCTTTTACCCATATACAGATGTCTGTTCTTCCTGGGATCCTTTTCCCATGTACGTTATGACAGAATGTTGAGTAGTCCTCTCTTGGTATTCTGTAGGTCTTTGGTGATTATATATGTCACCTGTGTTTGTATATGTCTGTTAATCCCTATATCGTAATGAAACCAATCCTCACACCTTTCCATTCGTGAACCGTAAGTTTGTTTAATGAATCTGTGATTGCCCTTCTCCGTGGAAATATCTGCCCTGGTATCCATTTTTAGGTAACACCTATAAGTGATATGATATGGTATGTGTCTTTCACTTTCTGACTTACTACAAGTCATGTGATTACTTCTAGACTCATTTACGGTGCTGCAAATGGCATTTTGTCCTTTTTTTCCTTGGCTTCTCTTCTGCCTTAGCGAGGTCCATTTTCAACAATGTGATTCCCTGAGGGTTTTGGATTAGCTGACCTGGGCAGCCTTACCATACCGGCCCGCCCTCCCCAGGTGTGCCTCGTTGAGGTCAATATAAACAGCACTCCAGGCAGCAATAGCCCCTGAAGCTGTGCCTGACTCCATATTCTCTGCCCCGTCAGCAGTCTCGGGGCTCTGCTGGTGTGTGGGAGTGAGGGGCCACAGCTTTGTGGGTGGCCCGGTGTGAGTGGGGCTCTGCTGGCCTTTCTGCAGGAGTTGCCAGGCTGACACCTGTAAAGAAGAGGATGTGTCACACATACCTTCCGCTGGAATTTCTCTCCGGACAGAGGTGAGGAAGGAAAAAAGCAGTGGGGGCCAGGACAGGAGGGGTATCTCAGGCAGGGCAATGGAAAGCTTCCGGAAGAGCGCCCGGGGCCAGGACCACCCTGGCTGGCCTGCAGGCACCAAGTTGGCCTGCGTGCTGTCGCTGGTGTGGCTCGACGGCCCTTCCTCTAGGCTTTCAAGCCCTTGTACATATTCAGGTGTTTTACCTGGGAAGGGAGGGAATAGTTCAGCAGCAGCTGGCCTGGGGCTCAGCTCACGTTTACGCACAGATGCCTCGGCACAGTCCCCCAGCTTTGCAATGAGGACGCTCCTTGTGTGGGGGGTGGGGTGCAGGCTGTACGGGAGATGGTTCCCCACCTCTGACCAATTTCAGAATTGTTTACCGCTGGAGCAAGTGTCCAGATAGGGTTTTCCTCTGTATAATTGGTGGGTTCAGGTTTTTTTTTTTCTTTTATGTTTCAAGTTAGATTTTATTCCTCTTTTATGTATTTATAGATATAAGCATGGAAATAATTCATTCCTATAAATACATCTGTGAGACGGGAAGAACTTTTTTCTCTTTTATTTTTAAATTTTATTGTTTAGAATTTTGAAATTAATTTATTTATTTTTTTATACAGCAGGTTATTATTAGTTATGTATTTTATGCATATAAATGTATACAGGTCAATCCCAATCTCCCAACTCATCCCACCACCACCACCCCATGGCTTCCCACACTTGGTGTCCATACGTTTGTTCTCTACCTCTGTGTCTCTATTTCTTCCCTGCAAACCAGTTCATCTGTACCATTTTTTAGGTTCCACATATATGCCTTAATATACAGTATTTGGTTTCCTCTTTCTGACTTCATTCTGTATGACAGTCTCTTGATCCATCGATGTCTCTACAAATGACCCAGTTTCATTCCTTTTTATGGCCGAGTAATATTTCATTTTATATATGTACCACATCTTTATCCATTCATCTGTCTGTGGGCATTTAGGTTGCTTCCATTACCTGGCTATTGTAAATAGTGCTGCAATGAACATTGTGGTGAATGTGCCTTTTTGATTTACGGTTTTCTCTGGGTATATGCCCAGAAGTGGGATTGCTGGATCAGATGGTAATTCTATTTCTAGTTTTTTTAAGGAAACTCCATACTGTTCTCCATAGTGACTGTATCAATTTACATTCCCACCAATAGTGGAAGAGGGCTCCTTTTGTCCACACCCTCCCCAGAATTGGTTGTTTGTAGATTTTCTGATGATGCCGATTCTAACGGGTGTGAGGTGATACCTCATGGTAGTTTTGATTTGCATTTCTCTAATAATTAGTGCTATTGAGCAGCTTTTCATGTGCGTCTTGGCCATCTCTGTGTCTCCTTTGAAGAAACATCTCTTTAGATCTTCTGCCCATTTTTGTATTGGGTTGTTTGTTTTTTTAATATTAAGCTGCATGAGCTGTTTATATATATTGGAGATTAAACCTCTGTCCATTGATTCGTTTGCAACGATTTTTGCCCATTCTGAGGGATGCCTTTTTCCATTCCCGTTTTTTTTTAACAAAAAAGGAAAGAAAGGAAAACAAGCAGAACACTAATGTGCGTAAAATATGCCTTTTGAAAAGGTAGTTTTGAAATATGGACGTCCTTTGAATTTTTTGGTCGATATGTGACCCCAGGATTTGTTTTCAGGGCAGCTGTCATTTACAGGCCTGCAATGATTTTGAATATCAACTGACCATTAGAGCTGGGATTAAAGCTGCTGTTGTGTAAAACGGCCACCAGGTGGCAGCAGTTCTCCCTTACCAAATCTGGTTACTAGGGCAAGAGGGCCTCAGTGGAAGTGGTGTTCTAGATTGGAATTTAGAATGGAATGTGCCAGGAGAAAGCCCCTCAAGTTTGTCTCACTACTTCTTGTTCGTGTTTTTAATTTATTTTTTTTATTTTTTATTACAGCAAGTTTGATTACAATGTTTGGCTTGTTGTAGGTGTGGAAGATGTGGTTCTTTTACACATATACAGATGTCTGTTTTTCCTGGGATCCTTTTCCCATGTACGTTATGACAGAATGTTGAGTAGTCCTCTCTTGGTATTCTGTAGGTCTTTGGTGATTATATATGTCATCTGTGTTTGTATATGTTTGTTAACCCCTATATCGTAATGAAACCAAACCTCACACCTTTCCATTCGTGAACCATAAGTTTGTTTAATGAATCTGTGATTGCCCTTCTCCGTGGAAATATCTGCCCTGGTATCCATTTTTAGGTAACACCTATAAGTGATATGATATGGTATGTGTCTTTCACTTTCTGACTTACTACAAGTCACGTGATTACTTCTAGACTCATTTACGGTGCTGCAAATGGCATTTTGTCCTTTTTTTCCTTGGCTTCTCTTCTGCCTTAGCGAGGTCCATTTTCAACAATGTGATTCCCTGAGGGTTGTGGATTAGCTGACCTGGGCAGCCTTACCCTGCCGGCCCGCCCTCCCCAGGTGTGCCTCGTTGAGGTCAATATAAACAGCGCTCCAGGCAGCAATAGCACCTGAAGCTGTGCCTGACTCCATATTCTCTGCCCTGTCAGCAGTCTCGGGGCTCTGCTGGTGGGTGGGAGTGAGGGGCCACAGCTTTGTGGGTGGCCCGGTGTGAGTGGGGCTCTGCTGGCCTTTCTGCAGGAGTTGCCAGGCTGCCACCTGTAAAGAAGAGGATGTGTCACCCATACCTTCCGCTGGAATTTCTCTCCGGACAGAGGTGAGGAAGGAAAAAAGCAGTGGGGGCCAGGACAGGAGGGGTATCTCAGGCAGGGCAATGGAAAGCTTCCGGAAGAGCGCCCGGGGCCAGGACCACCCTGGCTGGCCTGCAGGCACCAAGTTGGCCTGCGTGCTGTCGCTGGTGTGGCTCGACGGCCCTTCCTCTAGGCTTTCAAGCCCTTGTACATATTCAGGTGTTTTACCTGGAAAGGGTGGGAACAGTTCAGCAGCAGCTGGCCTGGGGCTCAGCTCACGTTTACGCACAGATGCCTCGGCACAGTCCCCCAGCTTTGTAATGAGGACGCTCCTTCTGTGGGGGGTGGGGTGCTGGCTGTACGGGAGATGGTTCCCCACCTCTGACCAATTTCAGAATTGTTTACCGCTGGAGCAAGTGTCCAGATAGGGTTTTCCTCTGTATAAATGGTGGGTTCAGGTTTTTTTTTTCTTTTATGTTTCAAGTTAGATTTTATTCCTCTTTTATGTATTTATAGATATAAGCATGGAAATAATTCATTCCTATAAATACATCTGTGAGACGGGAAGAACTTTTTTCTCTTTTATTTTTAAATTTTATTGTTTAGAATTTTGAAATTAATTTATTTATTTTTTTATACAGCAGGTTATTATTAGTTATGTATTTTATGCATATAAATGTATACAGGTCAATCCCAATCTCCCAACTCATCCCACCACCACCACCCCATGGCTTCCCACACTTGGTGTCCATACGTTTGTTCTCTACCTCTGTGTCTCTATTTCTTCGCTGCAAACCAGTTCATCTGTACCATTTTTTAGGTTCCACATATATGCCTTAATATACAGTATTTGGTTTCCTCTTTCTGACTTCATTCTGTATGACAATCTCTTGATCCATCGATGTCCCTACAAATGACCCAGTTGCATTCCTTTTTATGGCCGAGTAATATTTCATTTTATATATGTACCACATCTTTATCCATTCATCTGTCTGTGGGCATTTAGGTTGCTTCCATTACCTGGCTATTGTAAATAGTGCTGCAATGAACATTGTGGTGAATGTGCCTTTTTGATTTACGGTTTTCTCTGGGTATATGCCCAGAAGTGGGATTGCTGGATCAGATGGTAATTCTATTTCTAGTTTTTTTAAGGAAACTCCATACTGTTCTCCATAGTGACTGTATCAATTTACATTCCCACCAATAGTGGAAGAGGGCTCCTTTTGTCCACACCCTCCCCAGAATTGGTTGTTTGTAGATTTTCTGATGATGCCGATTCTAACGGGTGTGAGGTGATACCTCATGGTAGTTTTGATTTGCATTTCTCTAATAATTAGTGCTGTTGAGCAGCTTTTCATGTGCGTCTTGGCCATCTCTGTGTCTCCTTTGAAGAAACATCTCTTTAGATCTTCTGCCCATTTTTGTATTGGGTTGTTTGTTTTTTTAATATTAAGCTGCATGAGCTGTTTATATATATTGGAGATTAAACCTCTGTCCATTGATTCGTTTGCAACGATTTTTGCCCATTCTGAGGGATGCCTTTTTCCATTCCCGTTTTTTTTTTAACAAAAAAGGAAAGAAAGGAAAAGAAGCAGAACACTAATGTGCGTAAAATATGCCTTTTGAAACGGTCGTTTTGAAATATGGACGACCTTTGAATTTTTTGGTCGATATGTGACCCCAGGATTTGTGTTCAGGGCAGGTGTCATTTACAGGCCTGCAATGATTTTGAATATCAACTGATCATTAGCGCTGGGATTAAAGCTGCAGTTGTGTGAAACGGCCACCAGGTGGCAGCAGTTCACCCTTACCAAATCTGGTTACTAGGGCAAGAGAGCCTAAGTGGAAGTGGTGTTCTAGATTGGAATTTAGAATGGAATGTGCCAGGAGAAAGCCCCTCAAGTTTGTCTCACTACTTCTTGTTCGTGTTTTTAATTTAATTTTTTTTATTTTTTATTACAGCAAGTTTGATTACAATGTTTGGCTTGTTGTAGGTGTGGAAGATGTGGTTCTTTTACACATATACAGATGTCTGTTATTCCTGGGATCCTTTTCCCATGTACGTTATGACAGAATGTTGAGTAGTCCTCTCTTGGTATTCTGTAGGTCTTTGGTGATTATATATGTCACCTGTGTTTGTATATGTCTGTTATCCCCTATATCGTAATGAAACCAATCCTCACACCTTTCCATTCGTGAACCATAAGTTTGTTTAATGAATCTGTGATTGCCCTTCTCCGTGGAAATATCTGCCCTGGTATCCATTTTTAGGTAACACCTATAAGTGATATGATATGGTATGTGTCTTTCACTTTCTGACTTACTACAAGTCACGTGATTACTTCTAGACTCATTTACGGTGCTGCAAATGGCATTTTGTCCTTTTTTTCCTTGGCTTCTCTTCTGCCTTAGCGAGGTCCATTTTCAACAATGTGATTCCCTGAGGGTTGTGGATTAGCTGACCTGGGCAGCCTTACCCTGCCGGCCCGCCCTCCCCAGGTGTGCCTCGTTGAGGTCAATATAAACAGCGCTCCAGGCAGCAATAGCCCCTGAAGCTGTGCCTGACTCCATATTCTCTGCCCCGTCAGCAGTCTCGGGGCTCTGCTGGTGGGTGGGAGTGAGGGGCCACAGCTTTGTGGGTGGCCCGGTGTGAGTGGGGCTCTGCTGGCCTTTCTGCAGGAGTTGCCAGGCTGACACCTGTAAAGAAGAGGATGTGTCACCCATACCTTCCGCTGGAATTTCTCTCCGGACAGAGGTGAGGAAGGAAAAAAGCAGTGGGGGTCAGGACAAGAGGGGTATCTCAGGCAGGGCAATGGAAAGCTTCCGGAAGAGCACCCGGGGCCAGGACCACCCTGGCTGGCCTGCAGGCACCAAGTTGGCCTGCGTGCTGTCGCTGGTGTGGCTCGACGGCCCTTCCTCTAGGCTTTCAAGCCCTTGTACATATTCAGGTGTTTTACCTGGGAAGGGTGGGAACAGTTCAGCAGCAGCTGGCCTGGGGCTCAGCTCACGTTTACGCACAGATGCCTCGGCACAGTCCCCCAGCTTTGCAATGAGGACGCTCCTTGTGTGGGGGGTGGGGTGCTGGCTGTATGGGAGATGGTTCCCCACCTCTGACCAATTTCAGAATTGTTTACCGCTGGAGCAAGTGTCCAGATAGCGTTTTCCTCTGTATAAATGGTGGGTTCAGGTTTTTTTTTTCTTTTATGTTTCAAGTTAGATTTTATTCCTCTTTTATGTATTTATAGATATAAGCATGGAAATAATTCATTCCTATAAATACATCTGTGAGACGGGAAGAACTTTTTTCTCTTTTATTTTTAAATTTTATTGTTTAGAATTTTGAAATTAATTAATTTATTTTTTTATACAGCAGGTTATTATTAGTTATGTATTTTATGCATATAAATGTATACAGGTCAATCCCAATCTCCCAACTCATCCCACCACCACCACCCCATGGCTTCCCACACTTGGTGTCCATACGTTTGTTCTCTACCTCTGTGTCTCTATTTCTTCACTGCAAACCAGTTCATCTGTACCATTTTTTAGGTTCCCCATATATGGCTTAATATACAGTATTTGGTTTCCTCTTTCTGACTTCATTCTGTATGACAGTCTCTTGATCCATCGATGTCTCTACAAATGACCCAGTTTCATTCCTTTTTATGGCCGAGTAATATTTCATTTTATATATGTACCACATCTTCATCCATTCATCTGTCTGTGGGCATTTAGGTTGCTTCCATTACCTGGCTATTGTAAATAGTGCTGCAATGAACATTGTGGTGAATGTGCCTTTTTGATTTACGGTTTTCTCTGGGTATATGCCCAGAAGTGGGATTGCTGGATCAGATGGTAATTCTATTTCTAGTTTTTTTAAGGAAACTCCATACTGTTCTCCATAGTGACTGTATCAATTTACATTCCCACCAATAGTGGAAGAGGGCTCCTTTTGTCCACACCCTCCCCAGAATTGGTTGTTTGTAGATTTTCTGATGATGCCGATTCTAACGGGTGTGAGGTGATACCTCATGGTAGTTTTGATTTGCATTTCTCTAATAATTAGTGCTGTTGAGCAGCTTTTCATGTGCGTCTTGGCCATCTCTGTGTCTCCTTTGAAGAAACATCTCTTTAGATCTTCTGCCCATTTTTGTATTGGGTTGTTTGTTTTTTTAATATTAAGCTGCATGAGCTCTTTATATATATTGGAGATTAAACCTCTGTCCATTGATTCGTTTGCAACGATTTTTGCCCATTCTGAGGGATGCCTTTTTCCATTCCCGTTTTTTTTTAACAAAAAAGGAAAGAAAGGAAAAGAAGCAGAACACTAATGTGCGTAAAATATGCCTTTTGAAACGGTCGTTTTGAAATATGGACGTCCTTTGAATTTTTTGGTCGATATGTGACCCCAGGATTTGTTTTCAGGGCAGGTGTCATTTACAGGCCTGCAATGATTTTGAATATCAACTGACCATTAGCGCTGGGATTAAAGCTGCTGTTGTGTGAAACGGCCACCAGGTGGCAGCAGTTCACCCTTACCAAATCTGGTTACTAGGGCAAGAGAGCCTCAGTGGAAGTGGTGTTCTAGCTTGGAATTTAGAATGGAATGTGCCAGGAGAAAGCCCCTCAAGTTTGTCTCACTACTTCTTGTTCGTGTTTTTAATTTAATTTTTTTATTTTTTATTACAGCAAGTTTGATTACAATGTTTGGCTTGTTGTAGGTGTGGAAGATGTGGTTCTTTTACACATATACAGATGTCTGTTATTCCTGGGATCCTTTTCCCATGTACGTTATGACAGAATGTTGAGTAGTCCTCTCTTGGTATTCTGTAGGTCTTTGGTGATTATATATGTCACCTGTGTTTGTATATGTCTGTTATCCCCTATATCGTAATGAAACCAATCCTCACACCTTTCCATTCGTGAACCATAAGTTTGTTTAATGAATCTGTGATTGCCCTTCTCCGTGGAAATATCTGCCCTGGTATCCATTTTTAGGTAACACCTATAAGTGATATGATATGGTATGTGTCTTTCACTTTCTGACTTACTACAAGTCACGTGATTACTTCTAGACTCATTTACGGTGCTGCAAATGGCATTTTGTCCTTTTTTTCCTTGGCTTCTCTTCTGCCTTAGCGAGGTCCATTTTCAACAATGTGATTCCCTGAGGGTTGTGGATTAGCTGACCTGGGCAGCCTTACCCTGCCGGCCCGCCCTCCCCAGGTGTGCCTCGTTGAGGTCAATATAAACAGCGCTCCAGGCAGCAATAGCCCCTGAAGCTGTGCCTGACTCCATATTCTCTGCCCCGTCAGCAGTCTCGGGGCTCTGCTGGTGTGTGGGAGTGAGGGGCCACAGCTTTGTGGGTGGCCCGGTGTGAGTGGGGCTCTGCTGGCCTTTCTGCAGGAGTTGCCAGGCTGCCACCTGTAAAGAAGAGGATGTGTCACCCATACCTTCCGCTGGAATTCCTCTCCGGACAGAGGTGAGGAAGGAAAAAAGCAGTGGGGGCCAGGACAGGAGGGGTATCTCAGGCAGGGCAATGGAAAGCTTCCGGAAGAGCGCCCTGGGCCAGGACCACCCTGACTGGCCTGCAGGCACCAAGTTGGCCTGCGTGCTGTCGCTGGTGTGGCTCGACGGCCCTTCCTCTAGGCTTTCAAGCCCTTGTACATATTCAGGTGTTTTACCTGGGAAGGGTGGGAACAGTTCAGCAGCAGCTGGCCTGGGGCTCAGCTCACGTTTACGCACAGATGCCTCGGCACAGTCCCCCAGCTTTGCAATGAGGACGCTCCTTGTGTGGGGGGTGGGGTGCTGGCTGTACGGGAGATGGTTCCCCACCTCTGACCAATTTCAGAATTGTTTACCGCTGGAGCAAGTGTCCAGATAGGGTTTTCCTCTGTATAAATGGTGGGTTCAGGTTTTTTTTTTCTTTTATGTTTCAAGTTAGATTTTATTCCTCTTTTATGTATTTATAGATATAAGCATGGAAATAATTCATTCCTATAAATACATCTGTGTGACGGGAAGAACTTTTTTCTCTTTTATTTTTAAATTTTATTGTTTAGAATTTTGAAATTAATTTATTTATTTTTTTATACAGCAGGTTATTATTAGTTATGTATTTTATGCATATAAATGTATACAGGTCAATCCCAATCTCCCAACTCATCCCACCACCACCACCCCATGGCTTCCCACACTTGGTGTCCATACGTTTGTTCTCTACCTCTGTGTCTCTATTTCTTCACTGCAAACCAGTTCATCTGTACCATTTTTTAGGTTCCCCATATATGCCTTAATATACAGTATTTGGTTTCCTCTTTTTGACTTCATTCTGTATGACAGTCTCTTGATCCATCGATGTCTCTGCAAATGACCCAGTTTCATTCCTTTTTATGGCCGAGTAATATTTCATTTTATATATGTACCACATCTTTATCCATTCATCTGTCTGTGGGCATTTAGGTTGCTTCCATTACCTGGCTATTGTAAATAGTGCTGCAATGAACATTGTGGTGAATGTGCCTTTTTGATTTACGGTTTTCTCTGGGTATATGCCCAGAAGTGGGATTGCTGGATCAGATGGTAATTCTATTTCTAGTTTTTTTAAGGAAACTCCATACTGTTCTCCATAGTGACTGTATCAATTTACATTCCCACCAATAGTGGAAGAGGGCTCCTTTTGTCCACACCCTCCCCAGAATTGGTTGTTTGTAGATTTTCTGATGATGCCGATTCTAACGGGTGTGAGGTGATACCTCATTGTAGTTTTGATTTGCATTTCTCTAATAATTAGTGCTATTGAGCAGCTTTTCATGTGCGTCTTGGCCATCTCTGTGTCTCCTTTGAAGAAACATCTCTTTAGATCTTCTGCCCATTTTTGTATTGGGTTGTTTGTTTTTTTAATATTAAGCTGCATGAGCTGTTTATATATATTGGAGATTAAACCTCTGTCCATTGATTCGTTTGCAACGATTTTTGCCCATTCTGAGGGATGCCTTTTTCCATTCCCGTTTTTTTTTAACAAAAAAGGAAAGAAAGGAAAAGAAGCAGAACACTAATGTGCGTAAAATATGCCTTTTGAAACGGTCGTTTTGAAATATGTACGTCCTTTGAATTTTTTGGTCGATATGTGACCCCAGGATTTGTTTTCAGGGCAGGTGTCATTTACAGGCCTGCAATGATTTTGAATATCAACTGACCATTAGCGCTGGGATTAAAGCTGCTGTTGTGTGAAACGGCCACCAGGTGGCAGCAGTTCACCCTTACCAAATCTGGTTACTAGGGCAAGAGAGCCTCAGTGGAAGTGGTGTTCTAGCTTGGAATTTAGAATGGAATGTGCCAGGAGAAAGCCCCTCAAGTTTGTCTCACTACTTCTTGTTCGTGTTTTTAATTTAATTTTTTTATTTTTTATTACAGCAAGTTTGATTACAATGTTTGGCTTGTTGTAGGTGTGGAAGATGTGGTTCTTTTACACATATACAGATGTCTGTTATTCCTGGGATCCTTTTCCCATGTACGTTATGACAGAATGTTGAGTAGTCCTCTCTTGGTATTCTGTAGGTCTTTGGTGATTATATATGTCACCTGTGTTTGTATATGTCTGTTATCCCCTATATTGTAATGAAACCAATCCTCACACCTTTCCATTCGTGAACCATAAGTTTGTTTAATGAATCTGTGATTGCCCTTCTCCGTGGAAATATCTGCCCTGGTATCCATTTTTAGGTAACACCTATAAGTGATATGATATGGTATGTGTCTTTCACTTTCTGACTTACTACAAGTCACGTGATTACTTCTAGACTCATTTACGGTGCTGCAAATGGCATTTTGTCCTTTTTTTCCTTGGCTTCTCTTCTGCCTTAGCGAGGTCCATTTTCAACAATGTGATTCCCTGAGGGTTGTGGATTAGCTGACCTGGGCAGCCTTACCCTGCCGGCCCGCCCTCCCCAGGTGTGCCTCGTTGAGGTCAATATAAACAGCGCTCCAGGCAGCAATAGCCCCTGAAGCTGTGCCTGACTCCATATTCTCTGCCCTGTCAGCAGTCTCGGGGCTCTGCTGGTGGGTGGGAGTGAGGGGCCACAGCTTTGTGGGTGGCCCGGTGTGAGTGGGGCTCTGCTGGCCTTTCTGCAGGAGTTGCCAGACTGCCACCTGTAAAGAAGAGGATGTGTCACCCATACCTTCCGCTGGAATTTCTCTCCGGACAGAGGTGAGGAAGGAAAAAAGCAGTGGGGGCCAGGACAGGAGGGGTATCTCAGGCAGGGCAATGAAAAGCTTCCGGAAGAGCGCCCTGGGCCAGGACCACCCTGACTGGCCTGCAGGCACCAAGTTGGCCTGCGTGCTGTCGCTGGTGTGGCTCGACGGCCCTTCCTCTAGGCTTTCAAGCCCTTGTACATATTCAGGTGTTTTACCTGGGAAGGGTGGGAACAGTTCAGCAGCAGCTGGCCTGGGGCTCAGCTCACGTTTACGCACAGATGCCTCGGCACAGTCCCCCAGCTTTGCAATGAGGACGCTCCTTGTGTGGGGGGTGGGGTGCTGGCTGTATGGGAGATGGTTCCCCACCTCTGACCAATTTCAGAATTGTTTACCGCTGGAGCAAGTGTCCAGATAGGGTTTTCCTCTGTATAAATGGTGGGTTCAGGTTTTTTTTTCTTTTATGTTTCAAGTTAGATTTTATTCCTCTTTTATGTATTTATAGATATAAGCATGGAAATAATTCATTCCTATAAATACATCTGTGAGACGGGAAGAACTTTTTTCTCTTTTATTTTTAAATTTTATTGTTTAGAATTTTGAAATTAATTAATTTATTTTTTTATACAGCAGGTTATTATTAGTTATGTATTTTATGCATATAAATGTATACAGGTCAATCCCAATCTCCCAACTCATCCCACCACCACCACCCCATGGCTTCCCACACTTGGTGTCCATACGTTTGTTCTCTACCTCTGTGTCTCTATTTCTTCACTGCAAACCAGTTCATCTGTACCATTTTTTAGGTTCCCCATATATGCCTTAATATACAGTATTTGGTTTCCTCTTTTTGACTTCATTCTGTATGACAGTCTCTTGATCCATCGATGTCTCTACAAATGACCCAGTTTCATTCCTTTTTATGGCCGAGTAATATTTCATTTTATATATGTACCACATCTTTATCCATTCATCTGTCTGTGGGCATTTAGGTTGCTTCCATTACCTGGCTATTGTAAATAGTGCTGCAATGAACATTGTGGTGAATGTGCCTTTTTGATTTACGGTTTTCTCTGGGTATATGCCCAGAAGTGGGATTGCTGGATCAGATGGTAATTCTATTTCTAGATTTTTTAAGGAAACTCCATACTGTTCTCCATAGTGACTGTATCAATTTACATTCCCACCAATAGTGGAAGAGGGCTGCTTTTGTCCACACCCTCCCCAGAATTGGTTGTTTGTAGATTTTCTGATGATGCCGATTCTAACGGGTGTGAGGTGATACCTCGTTGTACTTTTGATTTGCATTTCTCTAATAATTAGTGCTGTTGAGCAGCTTTTCATGTGCGTCTTGGCCATCTCTGTGTCTTCTTTGAAGAAACGTCTCTTTAGATCTTCTGCCCATTTTTGTATTGGGTTGTTTGTTTTTTTAATATTAAGCTGCATGAGCTGTTTATATATATTGGAGATTAAACCTCTGTCCATTGATTCGTTTGCAACGATTTTCGCCCATTCTGAGGGATGCCTTTTTCCATTCCCGTTTTTTTTAACAAAAAAGGAAAGAAAGGAAAAGAAGCAGAACACTAATGTGCGTAAAATATGCCTTTTGAAACGGTCGTTTTGAAATATGGACGTCCTTTGAATTTTTTGGTCGATATGTGACCCCAGGATTTGTGTTCAGGGCAGGTGTCTTTTACAGGCATGCAATGATTTTGAATATCAACTGACCATTAGCGCTGGGATTAAAGCTGCTGTTGTGTGAAACGGCCACAAGGTGGCAGCAGTTCACCCTTACCAAATCTGGTTACTAGGGCAAGAGAGCCTCAGTGGAAGTGGTGTTCTAGATTGGAATTTAGAATGGAATGTGCCAGGAGAAAGCCCCTCAAGTTTGTCTCACTACTTCTTGTTCGTGTTTTTAATTTAATTTTTTTTATTTTTTATTACAGCAAGTTTGATTACAATGTTTGGCTTGTTGTAGGTGTGGAAGATGTGGTTCTTTTACACATATACAGATGTCTGTTATTCCTGGGATCCTTTTCCCATGTACGTTATGACAGAATGTTGAGTAGTCCTCTCTTGGTATTCTGTAGGTCTTTGGTGATTATATATGTCACCTGTGTTTGTATATGTCTGTTATCCCCTATATCGTAATGAAACCAATCCTCACACCTTTCCATTCGTGAACCATAAGTTTGTTTAATGAATCTGTGATTGCCCTTCTCCGTGGAAATATCTGCCCTGGTATCCATTTTTAGGTAACACCTATAAGTGATATGATATGGTATGTGTCTTTCACTTTCTGACTTACTACACGTCACGTGATTACTTCTAGACTCATTTACGGTGCTGCAAATGGCATTTTGTCCTTTTTTTCCTTGGCTTCTCTTCTGCCTTAGCGAGGTCCATTTTCAACAATGTGATTCCCTGAGGGTTGTGGATTAGCTGACCTGGGCAGCCTTACCCTGCCGGCCCGCCCTCCCCAGGTGTGCCTTGTTGAGGTCAATATAAACAGCGCTCCAGGCAGCAATAGCCCCTGAAGCTGTGCCTGACTCCATATTCTCTGCCCCGTCAGCAGTCTCGGGGCTCTGCTGGTGGGTGGGAGTGAGGGGCCACAGCTTTGTGGGTGGCCCGGTGTGAGTGGGGCTCTGCTGGCCTTTCTGCAGGAGTTGCCAGGCTGCCACCTGTAAAGAAGAGGATGTGTCACCCATACCTTCCGCTGGAATTTCTCTCCGGACAGAGGTGAGGAAGCAAAAAAGCAGTGGGGGCCAGGACAGGATGGGTATCTCAGGCAGGGCAATGGAAAGCTTCCAGAAGAGCGCCCGGGGCCAGGACCACCCTGGCTGGCCTGCAGGCACCAAGTTGGCCTGCGTGCTGTCGCTGGTGTGGCTCGACGGCCCTTCCTCTAGGCTTTCAAGCCCTTGTACATATTCAGGTGTTTTACCTGGGAAGGGTGGGAACAGTTCAGCAGCAGCTGGCCTGGGGCTCAGCTCACGTTTACGCACAGATGCCTCAGCACAGTCCCCCAGCTTTGCAATGAGGACGCTCCTTGTGTGGGGGGTGGGGTGCAGGCTGTATGGGAGATGGTTCCCCACCTCTGACCAATTTCAGAATTGTTTACCACTGGAGCAAGTGTCCAGATAGCGTTTTCCTCTGTATAAATGGTGGGTTCAGGTTTTTTTTTTCTTTTATGTTTCAAGTTAGATTTTATTCCTCTTTTATGTATTTATAGATATAAGCATGGAAATAATTCATTCCTATAAATACATGTGTGAGACGGGAAGAACTTTTTTCTCTTTTATTTTTAAATTTTATTGTTTAGAATTTTGAAATTAATTAATTTATTTTTTTATACAGCAGGTTATTATTAGTTATGTATTTTATGCATATAAATGTATACAGGTCAATCCCAATCTCCCAACTCATCCCACCACCACCACCCCATGGCTTGCCTCACTTGGTGTCCATACGTTTGTTCTCTACCTCTGTGTCTCTATTTCTTCACTGCAAACCAGTTCATCTGTACCATTTTTTAGGTTCCCCATATATGCCTTAATATACAGTATTTGGTTTCCTCTTTTTGACTTCATTCTGTATGACAGTCTCTTCATCCATCGATGTCTCTACAAATGACCCAGTTTCATTCCTTTTTATGGCCGAGTAATATTTCATTTTATATATGTACCACATCTTTATCCATTCATCTGTCTGTGGGCATTTAGGTTGCTTCCATTACCTGGCTATTGTAAATAGTGCTGCAATGAACATTGTGGTGAATGTGCCTTTTTGATTTACGGTTTTCTCTTGGTATATGCCCAGAAGTGGGATTGCTGGATCAGATGGTAATTCTATTTCTAGATTTTTTAAGGAAACTCCATACTGTTCTCCATAGTGACTGTATCAATTTACATTCCCACCAATAGTGGAAGAGGGCTCCTTTTGTCCACACCCTCCCCAGAATTGGTTGTTTGTAGATTTTCTGATGATGCCGATTCTAACGGGTGTGAGGTGATACCTCATGGTAGTTTTGATTTGCATTTCTCTAATAATTAGTGCTGTTGAGCAGCTTTTCATGTGCGTCTTGGCCATCTCTGTGTCTCCTTTGAAGAAACATCTCTTTAGATCTTCTGCCCATTTTTGTATTGGGTTGTTTGTTTTTTTAATATTAAGCTGCATGAGCTGTTTATATATATTGGAGATTAAACCTCTGTCCATTGATTCGTTTGCAACGATTTTTGCCCATTCTGAGGGATGCCTTTTTCCATTCCCGTTTTTTTTTAACAAAAAAGGAAAGAAAGGAAAAGAAGCAGAACACTAATGTGCGTAAAATATGCCTTTTGAAACGGTCGTTTTGAAATATGGACGTCCTTTGAATTTTTTGGTCGATATGTGACCCCAGGATTTGTTTTCAGGGCAGGTGTCATTTACAGGCCTGCAATGATTTTGAATATCAACTGACCATTAGCGCTGGGATTAAAGCTGCTGTTGTGTGAAACGGCCACCAGGTGGCAGCAGTTCACCCTTACCAAATCTGGTTACTAGGGCAAGAGAGCCTCAGTGGAAGTGGTGTTCTAGCTTGGAATTTAGAATGGAATGTGCCAGGAGAAAGCCCCTCAAGTTTGTCTCACTACTTCTTGTTCGTGTTTTTAATTTAATTTTTTTATTTTTTATTACAGCAAGTTTGATTACAATGTTTGGCTTGTTGTAGGTGTGGAAGATGTGGTTCTTTTACACATATACAGATGTCTGTTATTCCTGGGATCCTTTTCCCATGTACGTTATGACAGAATGTTGAGTAGTCCTCTCTTGGTATTCTGTAGGTCTTTGGTGATTATATATGTCACCTGTGTTTGTATATGTCTGTTATCCCCTATATCGTAATGAAACCAATCCTCACACCTTTCCATTCGTGAACCATAAGTTTGTTTAATGAATCTGTGATTGCCCTTCTCCGTGGAAATATCTGCCCTGGTATCCATTTTTAGGTAACACCTATAAGTGATATGATATGGTATGTGTCTTTCACTTTCTGACTTACTACAAGTCACGTGATTACTTCTAGACTCATTTACGGTGCTGCAAATGGCATTTTGTCCTTTTTTTCCTTGGCTTCTCTTCTGCCTTAGCGAGGTCCATTTTCAACAATGTGATTCCCTGAGGGTTGTGGATTAGCTGACCTGGGCAGCCTTACCCTGCCGGCCCGCCCTCCCCAGGTGTGCCTCGTTGAGGTCAATATAAACAGCGCTCCAGGCAGCAATAGCCCCTGAAGCTGTGCCTGACTCCATATTCTCTGCCCCGTCAGCAGTCTCGGGGCTCTGCTGGTGGGTGGGAGTGAGGGGCCACAGCTTTGTGGGTGGCCCGGTGTGAGTGGGGCTCTGCTGGCCTTTCTGCAGGAGTTGCCAGGCTGCCACCTGTAAAGAAGAGGATGTGTCACCCATACCTTCCGCTGGAATTTCTCTCCGGACAGAGGTGAGGAAGGAAAAAAGCAGTGGGGGCCAGGACAGGAGGGGTATCTCAGGCAGGGCAATGGAAAGCTTCCGGAAGAGCGCCCGGGGCCAGGACCACCCTGACTGGCCTGCAGGCACCAAGTTGGCCTGCGTGCTGTCGCTGGTGTGGCTCGACGGCCCTTCCTCTAGGCTTTCAAGCCCTTGTACATATTCAGGTGTTTTACCTGGGAAGGGTGGGAACAGTTCAGCAGCAGCTGGCCTGGGGCTCAGCTCACGTTTACGCACAGATGCCTCGGCACAGTCCCCCAGCTTTGCAATGAGGACGCTCCTTGTGTTGGGGGTGGGGTGCTGGCTGTATGGGAGATGGTTCCCCACCTCTGACCAATTTCAGAATTGTTTACCGCTGGAGCAAGTGTCCAGATAGGGTTTTCCTCTGTATAAATGGTGGGTTCAGGTTTTTTTTTTCTTTTATGTTTCAAGTTAGATTT
This sequence comes from Mesoplodon mirus, assembly GCF_964341445.2. Taxonomy (NCBI): domain Eukaryota; kingdom Metazoa; phylum Chordata; class Mammalia; order Artiodactyla; family Ziphiidae; genus Mesoplodon; species Mesoplodon mirus. Next base: position 150,409 of record NW_028295441.1, on the reverse strand, counting down.
TATTCCTCTTTTATGTATTTATAGATATAAGCATGGAAATAATTCATTCCTATAAATACATCTGTGAGACGGGAAGAACTTTTTTCTCTTTTATTTTTAAATTTTATTGTTTAGAATTTTGAAATTAATTAATTTATTTTTTTATACAGCAGGTTATTATTAGTTATGTATTTTATGCATATAAATGTATACAGGTCAATCCCAATCTCCCAACTCATCCCACCACCACCACCCCATGGCTTCCCACTCTTGGTGTCCATACGTTTGTTCTCTACCTCTGTGTCTCTATTTCTTCACTGCAAACCAGTTCATCTGTACCATTTTTTAGGTTCCCCATATATGCCTTAATATACAGTATTTGGTTTCCTCTTTTTGACTTCATTCTGTATGACAGTCTCTTGATCCATCGATGTCTCTACAAATGACCCAGTTTCATTCCTTTTTATGGCCGAGTAATATTTCATTTTATATATGTACCACATCTTTATCCATTCATTTGTCTGTGGGCATTTAGGTTGCTTCCATTACCTGGCTATTGTAAATAGTGCTGCAATGAACATTGTGGTGAATGTGCCTTTTTGATTTACGGTTTTCTCTGGGTATATGCCCAGAAGTGGGATTGCTGGATCAGATGGTAATTCTATTTCTAGATTTTTTAAGGAAACTCCATACTGTTCTCCATAGTGACTGTATCAATTTACATTCCCACCAATAGTGGAAGAGGGCTCCTTTTGTCCACACCCTCCCCAGAATTGGTTGTTTGTAGATTTTCTGATGATGCCGATTCTAACGGGTGTGAGGTGATACCTCATGGTAGTTTTGATTTGCATTTCTCTAATAATTAGTGCTGTTGAGCAGCTTTTCATGTGCGTCTTGGCCATCTCTGTGTCTCCTTTGAAGAAACATCTCTTTAGATCTTCTGCCCATTTTTGTATTGGGTTGTTTGTTTTTTTAATATTAAGCTGCATGAGCTGTTTATATATATTGGAGATTAAACCTCTGTCCATTGATTCGTTTGCAACGATTTTTGCCCATTCTGAGGGATGCCTTTTTCCATTCCCGTTTTTTTTTAACAAAAAAGGAAAGAAAGGAAAAGAAGCAGAACACTAATGTGCGTAAAATATGCCTTTTGAAACGGTCGTTTTGAAATATGGACGTCCTTTGAATTTTTTGGTCGATATGTGACCCCAGGATTTGTTTTCAGGGCAGGTGTCATTTACAGGCCTGCAATGATTTTGAATATCAACTGACCATTAGCGCTGGGATTAAAGCTGCTGTTGTGTGAAACGGCCACCAGGTGGCAGCAGTTCACCCTTACCAAATCTGGTTACTAGGGCAAGAGAGCCTCAGTGGAAGTGGTGTTCTAGCTTGGAATTTAGAATGGAATGTGCCAGGAGAAAGCCCCTCAAGTTTGTCTCACTACTTCTTGTTCGTGTTTTTAATTTAATTTTTTTATTTTTTATTACAGCAAGTTTGATTACAATGTTTGGCTTGTTGTAGGTGTGGAAGATGTGGTTCTTTTACACATATACAGATGTCTGTTATTCCTGGGATCCTTTTCCCATGTACGTTATGACAGAATGTTGAGTAGTCCTCTCTTGGTATTCTGTAGGTCTTTGGTGATTATATATGTCACCTGTGTTTGTATATGTCTGTTATCCCCTATATCGTAATGAAACCAATCCTCACACCTTTCCATTCGTGAACCATAAGTTTGTTTAATGAATCTGTGATTGCCCTTCTCCGTGGAAATATCTGCCCTGGTATCCATTTTTAGGTAACACCTATAAGTGATATGATATGGTATGTGTCTTTCACTTTCTGACTTACTACAAGTCACGTGATTACTTCTAGACTCATTTACGGTGCTGCAAATGGCATTTTGTCCTTTTTTTCCTTGGCTTCTCTTCTGCCTTAGCGAGGTCCATTTTCAACAATGTGATTCCCTGAGGGTTGTGGATTAGCTGACCTGGGCAGCCTTACCCTGCCGGCCCGCCCTCCCCAGGTGTGCCTCGTTGAGGTCAATATAAACAGCGCTCCAGGCAGCAATAGCCCCTGAAGCTGTGCCTGACTCCATATTCTCTGCCCTGTCAGCAGTCTCGGGGCTCTGCTGGTGGGTGGGAGTGAGGGGCCACAGCTTTGTGGGTGGCCCGGTGTGAGTGGGGCTCTGCTGGCCTTTCTGCAGGAGTTGCCAGGCTGCCACCTGTAAAGAAGAGGATGTGTCACCCATACCTTCCGCTGGAATTTCTCTCCGGACTGAGGTGAGGAAGGAAAAAAGCAGTGGGGGCCAGGACAGGAGGGGTATCTCAGGCAGGGCAATGAAAAGCTTCCGGAAGAGCGCCCGGGGCCAGGACCACCCTGACTGGCCTGCAGGCACCAAGTTGGCCTGCGTGCTGTCGCTGGTGTGGCTCGACGGCCCTTCCTCTAGGCTTTCAAGCCCTTGTACATATTCAGGTGTTTTACCTGGGAAGGGTGGGAACAGTTCAGCAGCAGCTGGCCTGGGGCTCAGCTCACGTTTACGCACAGATGCCTCGGCACAGTCCCCCAGCTTTGCAATGAGGACGCTCCTTGTGTTGGGGGTGGGGTGCTGGCTGTATGGGAGATGGTTCCCCACCTCTGACCAATTTCAGAATTGTTTACCGCTGGAGCAAGTGTCCAGATAGGGTTTTCCTCTGTATAAATGGTGGGTTCAGGTTTTTTTTTTCTTTTATGTTTCAAGTTAGATTTTATTCCTCTTTTATGTATTTATAGATATAAGCATGGAAATAATTCATTCCTATAAATACATCTGTGAGACGGGAAGAACTTTTTTCTCTTTTATTTTTAAATTTTATTGTTTAGAATTTTGAAATTAATTAATTTATTTTTTTATACAGCAGGTTATTATTAGTTATGTATTTTATGCATATAAATGTATACAGGTCAATCCCAATCTCCCAACTCATCCCACCACCACCACCCCATGGCTTCCCACTCTTGGTGTCCATACGTTTGTTCTCTACCTCTGTGTCTCTATTTCTTCACTGCAAACCAGTTCATCTGTACCATTTTTTAGGTTCCCCATATATGCCTTAATATACAGTATTTGGTTTCCTCTTTTTGACTTCATTCTGTATGACAGTCTCTTGATCCATCGATGTCTCTACAAATGACCCAGTTTCATTCCTTTTTATGGCCGAGTAATATTTCATTTTATATATGTACCACATCTTTATCCATTCATCTGTCTGTGGGCATTTAGGTTGCTTCCATTACCTGGCTATTGTAAATAGTGCTGCAATGAACATTGTGGTGAATGTGCCTTTTTGATTTACGGTTTTCTCTGGGTATATGCCCAGAAGTGGGATTGCTGGATCAGATGGTAATTCTATTTCTAGATTTTTTAAGGAAACTCCATACTGTTCTCCATAGTGACTGTATCAATTTACATTCCCACCAATAGTGGAAGAGGGCTCCTTTTGTCCACACCCTCCCCAGAATTGGTTGTTTGTAGATTTTCTGATGATGCCGATTCTAACGGGTGTGAGGTGATACCTCATGGTAGTTTTGATTTGCATTTCTCTAATAATTAGTGCTGTTGAGCAGCTTTTCATGTGCGTCTTGGCCATCTCTGTGTCTCCTTTGAAGAAACATCTCTTTAGATCTTCTGCCCATTTTTGTATTGGGTTGTTTGTTTTTTTAATATTAAGCTGCATGAGCTGTTTATATATATTGGAGATTAAACCTCTGTCCATTGATTCGTTTGCAACGATTTTTGCCCATTCTGAGGGATGCCTTTTTCCATTCCCGTTTTTTTTTAACAAAAAAGGAAAGAAAGGAAAAGAAGCAGAACACTAATGTGCGTAAAATATGCCTTTTGAAACGGTCGTTTTGAAATATGGACGTCCTTTGAATTTTTTGGTCGATATGTGACCCCAGGATTTGTTTTCAGGGCAGGTGTCATTTACAGGCCTGCAATGATTTTGAATATCAACTGACCATTAGCGCTGGGATTAAAGCTGCTGTTGTGTGAAACGGCCACCAGGTGGCAGCAGTTCACCCTTACCAAATCTGGTTACTAGGGCAAGAGAGCCTCAGTGGAAGTGGTGTTCTAGCTTGGAATTTAGAATGGAATGTGCCAGGAGAAAGCCCCTCAAGTTTGTCTCACTACTTCTTGTTCGTGTTTTTAATTTAATTTTTTTATTTTTTATTACAGCAAGTTTGATTACAATGTTTGGCTTGTTGTAGGTGTGGAAGATGTGGTTCTTTTACACATATACAGATGTCTGTTATTCCTGGGATCCTTTTCCCATGTACGTTATGACAGAATGTTGAGTAGTCCTCTCTTGGTATTCTGTAGGTCTTTGGTGATTATATATGTCACCTGTGTTTGTATATGTCTGTTATCCCCTATATCGTAATGAAACCAATCCTCACACCTTTCCATTCGTGAACCATAAGTTTGTTTAATGAATCTGTGATTGCCCTTCTCCGTGGAAATATCTGCCCTGGTATCCATTTTTAGGTAACACCTATAAGTGATATGATATGGTATGTGTCTTTCACTTTCTGACTTACTACAAGTCACGTGATTACTTCTAGACTCATTTACGGTGCTGCAAATGGCATTTTGTCCTTTTTTTCCTTGGCTTCTCTTCTGCCTTAGCGAGGTCCATTTTCAACAATGTGATTCCCTGAGGGTTGTGGATTAGCTGACCTGGGCAGCCTTACCCTGCCGGCCCGCCCTCCCCAGGTGTGCCTCGTTGAGGTCAATATAAACAGCGCTCCAGGCAGCAATAGCCCCTGAAGCTGTGCCTGACTCCATATTCTCTGCCCTGTCAGCAGTCTCGGGGCTCTGCTGGTGGGTGGGAGTGAGGGGCCACAGCTTTGTGGGTGGCCCGGTGTGAGTGGGGCTCTGCTGGCCTTTCTGCAGGAGTTGCCAGGCTGCCACCTGTAAAGAAGAGGATGTGTCACCCATACCTTCCGCTGGAATTTCTCTCCGGACAGAGGTGAGGAAGGAAAAAAGCAGTGGGGGCCAGGACAGGAGGGGTATCTCAGGCAGGGCAATGAAAAGCTTCCGGAAGAGCGCCCGGGGCCAGGACCACCCTGACTGGCCTGCAGGCACCAAGTTGGCCTGCGTGCTGTCGCTGGTGTGGCTCGACGGCCCTTCCTCTAGGCTTTCAAGCCCTTGTACATATTCAGGTGTTTTACCTGGGAAGGGTGGGAACAGTTCAGCAGCAGCTGGCCTGGGGCTCAGCTCACGTTTACGCACAGATGCCTCGGCACAGTCCCCCAGCTTTGCAATGAGGACGCCCCTTTTGTGGGGGGTGGGGTGCTGGCTGTATGGGAGATGGTTCCCCACCTCTGACCAATTTCAGAATTGTTTACCGCTGGAGCAAGTGTCCAGATAGGGTTTTCCTCTGTATAAATGGTGGGTTCAGGTTTTTTTTTTCTTTTATGTTTCAAGTTAGATTTTATTCCTCTTTTATGTATTTATAGATATAAGCATGGAAATAATTCATTCCTATAAATACATCTGTGAGACGGGAAGAACTTTTTTCTCTTTTATTTTTAAATTTTATTGTTTAGAATTTTGAAATTAATTAATTTATTTTTTTATACAGCAGGTTATTATTAGTTATGTATTTTATGCATATAAATGTATACAGGTCAATCCCAATCTCCCAACTCATCCCACCACCACCACCCCATGGCTTCCCACACTTGGTGTCCATACGTTTGTTCTCTACCTCTGTGTCTCTATTTCTTCACTGCAAACCAGTTCATCTGTACCATTTTTTAGGTTCCCCTTATATGCCTTAATATACAGTATTTGGTTTCCTCTTTTTGACTTCATTCTGTATGACAGTCTCTTGATCCATCGATGTCTCTACAAATGACCCAGTTTCATTCCTTTTTATGGCCGAGTAATATTTCATTTTATATATGTACCACATCTTTATCCATTCATCTGTCTGTGGGCATTTAGGTTGCTTCCATTACCTGGCTATTGTAAATAGTGCTGCAATGAACATTGTGGTGAATGTGCCTTTTTGATTTACGGTTTTCTCTGGGTATATGCCCAGAAGTGGGATTGCTGGATCAGATGGTAATTCTATTTCTAGATTTTTTAAGGAAACTCCATACTGTTCTCCATAGTGACTGTATCAATTTACATTCCCACCAATAGTGGAAGAGGGCTCCTTTTGTCCACACCCTCCCCAGAATTGGTTGTTTGTAGATTTTCTGATGATGGCGATTCTAACGGGTATGAGGTGATACCTCGTTGTACTTTTGATTTGCATTTCTCTAATAATTAATGCTGTTGAGCAGCTTTTCATGTGCGTCTTGGCCATCTCTGTGTCTTCTTTGAAGAAACGTCTCTTTAGATCTTCTGCCCATTTTTGTATTGGGTTGTTTGTTTTTTTAATATTAAGCTGCATGAGCTGTTTATATATATTGGAGATTAAACCTCTGTCCATTGATTCGTTTGCAACGATTTTCGCCCATTCTGAGGGATGCCTTTTTCCATTCCCGTTTTTTTTAACAAAAAAGGAAAGAAAGGAAAAGAAGCAGAACACTAATGTGCGTAAAATATGCCTTTTGAAACGGTCGTTTTGAAATATGGACGTCCTTTGAATTTTTTGGTCGATATGTGACCCCAGGATTTGTGTTCAGGGCAGGTGTCTTTTACAGGCATGCAATGATTTTGAATATCAACTGACCATTAGCGCTGGGATTAAAGCTGCTGTTGTGTGAAACGGCCACAAGGTGGCAGCAGTTCACCCTTACCAAATCTGGTTACTAGGGCAAGAGAGCCTCAGTGGAAGTGGTGTTCTAGATTGGAATTTAGAATGGAATGTGCCAGGAGAAAGCCCCTCAAGTTTGTCTCACTACTTCTTGTTCGTGTTTTTAATTTAATTTTTTTTATTTTTTATTACAGCAAGTTTGATTACAATGTTTGGCTTGTTGTAGGTGTGGAAGATGTGGTTCTTTTACACATATACAGATGTCTGTTATTCCTGGGATCCTTTTCCCATGTACATTATGACAGAATGTTGAGTAGTCCTCTCTTGGTATTCTGTAGGTCTTTGGTGATTATATATGTCACCTGTGTTTGTATATGTCTGTTATCCCCTATATCGTAATGAAACCAATCCTCACACCTTTCCATTCGTGAACCATAAGTTTGTTTAATGAATCTGTGATTGCCCTTCTCCGTGGAAATATCTGCCCTGGTATCCATTTTTAGGTAACACCTATAAGTGATATGATATGGTATGTGTCTTTCACTTTCTGACTTACTACAAGTCACGTGATTACTTCTAGACTCATTTACGGTGCTGCAAATGGCATTTTGTCCTTTTTTTCCTTGGCTTCTCTTCTGCCTTAGCGAGGTCCATTTTCAACAATGTGATTCCCTGAGGGTTGTGGATTAGCTGACCTGGGCAGCCTTACCCTGCCGGCCCGCCCTCCCCAGGTGTGCCTCGTTGAGGTCAATATAAACAGCGCTCCAGGCAGCAATAGCCCCTGAAGCTGTGCCTGACTCCATATTCTCTGCCCCGTCAGCAGTCTCGGGGCTCTGCTGGTGGGTGGGAGTGAGGGGCCACAGCTTTGTGGGTGGCCCGGTGTGAGTGGGGCTCTGCTGGCCTTTCTGCAGGAGTTGCCAGGCTGACACCTGTAAAGAAGAGGATGTGTCACCCATACCTTCCGCTGGAATTTCTCTCCGGACAGAGGTGAGGAAGGAAAAAAGCAGTGGGGGCCAGGACAGGATGGGTATCTCAGGCAGGGCAATGGAAAGCTTCCAGAAGAGCGCCCGGGGCCAGGACCACCCTGGCTGGCCTGCAGGCACCAAGTTGGCCTGCGTGCTGTCGCTGGTGTGGCTCGACGGCCCTTCCTCTAGGCTTTCAAGCCCTTGTACATATTCAGGTGTTTTACCTGGGAAGGGTGGGAACAGTTCAGCAGCAGCTGGCCTGGGGCTCAGCTCACGTTTACGCACAGATGCCTCAGCACAGTCCCCCAGCTTTGCAATGAGGACGCTCCTTGTGTGGGGGGTGGGGTGCAGGCTGTATGGGAGATGGTTCCCCACCTCTGACCAATTTCAGAATTGTTTACCACTGGAGCAAGTGTCCAGATAGCGTTTTCCTCTGTATAAATGGTGGGTTCAGGTTTTTTTTTTCTTTTATGTTTCAAGTTAGATTTTATTCCTCTTTTATGTATTTATAGATATAAGCATGGAAATAATTCATTCCTATAAATACATCTGTGAGACGGGAAGAACTTTTTTCTCTTTTATTTTTAAATTTTATTGTTTAGAATTTTGAAATTAATTAATTTATTTTTTTATACAGCAGGTTATTATTAGTTATGTATTTTATGCATATAAATGTATACAGGTCAATCCCAATCTCCCAACTCATCCCACCACCACCACCCCATGGCTTGCCTCACTTGGTGTCCATACGTTTGTTCTCTACCTCTGTGTCTCTATTTCTTCACTGCAAACCAGTTCATCTGTACCATTTTTTAGGTTCCCCATATATGCCTTAATATACAGTATTTGGTTTCCTCTTTTTGACTTCATTCTGTATGACAGTCTCTTGATCCATCGATGTCTCTACAAATGACCCAGTTTCATTCCTTTTTATGGCCGAGTAATATTTCATTTTATATATGTACCACATCTTTATCCATTCATCTGTCTGTGGGCATTTAGGTTGCTTCCATTACCTGGCTATTGTAAATAGTGCTGCAATAAACATTGAGGTGAATGTGCATTTTTGATTTACGGTTTTCTCTGGGTATATGCCCAGAAGTGGGATTGCTGGATCAGATGGTAATTCTATTTCTAGTTTTTTTAAGGAAACTCCATACTGTTCTCCATAGTGACTGTATCAATTTACATTCCCACCAATAGTGGAAGAGGGCTCCTTTTGTCCACACCCTCCCCAGAATTGGTTGTTTGTAGATTTTCTGATGATGCCGATTCTATCAGGTGTGAGGTGATACCTCATTGTAGTTTTGATTTGCATTTCTCTAATAATTAGTGCTGTTGAGCAGCTTTTCATGTGCGTCTTGGCCATCTCTGTGTCTTCTTTGAAGAAACGTCTCTTTAGATCTTCTGCCCATTTTTGTATTGGGTTGTTTGTTTTTTTAATATTAAGCTGCATGAGCTGTTTATATATATTGGAGATTAAACCTCTGTACATTGATTCGTTTGCAACGATTTTCGCCCATTCTGAGGGATGCCTTTTTCCATTCCCGTTTTTTTTAACAAAAAAGGAAAGAAAGGAAAAGAAGCAGAACACTAATGTGCGTAAAATATGCCTTTTGAAACGGTCGTTTTGAAATATGGACGTCCTTTGAATTTTTTGGTCGATATGCGACCCCAGGATTTGTTTTCAGGGCAGGTGTCATTTACAGGCATGCAATGATTTTGAATATCAACTGACCATTAGCACTGGGATTAAAGCTGCTGTTGTGTGAAACGGCCACAAGGTGGCAGCAGTTCACCCTTACCAAATCTGGTTACTAGGGCAAGAGAGCCTCAGTGGAAGTGGTGTTTTAGATTGGAATTTAGAATGGAATGTGCCAGGAGAAAGCCCCTGAAGTTTGTCTCACTACTTCTTGTTCGTGTTTTTAATTTAATTTTTTTTATTTTTTATTACAGCAAGGTGGATTACAATGTTTGGCTTGTTGTAGGTGTGGAAGATGTGGTTCTTTTACACATATACAGATGACTGTACTTCCTGGTATCCTTTTCCCATGTACGTTATGACAGAATGTTGAGTAGTCCTCTCTTGGTATTCTGTAGGTCTTTGGTGATTATATATGTCACCTGTGTTTGTATATGTCTGTTAACCCCGATATCGTAATGAAACCAATCCTCACACCTTTCCATTGGTGAACCATAAGTTTGTTTAATGGATCTGTGATTGCCCTTCTCCGTGGAAATATCTGCCCTGGTATCCATTTTTAGGTAACACCTATAAGTGATATGATATGATATGTGTCTTTCACTTTCTGACTTACTACAAGTCACGTGATTACTTCTAGACTCATCTACGGTGCTGCAAATAGCATTGTGTCCTTTTTTCCGTTGGCTTCTATTCTGCCTTAGCGAGGTCCATTTTCAACAATGTGATTCCCTGAGGGTTGTGGATTAGCTGACCTGGGCAGCCTTACCCTGCCGGCCCGCCCTCCCCAGGTGTGCCTCATTGAGGTCAATATAAACAGCGCTCCAGGCAGCAATAGACCCTGAAGCTGTGCCTGACTCCATATTCTCTGCCCCGTCAGCAGTCTCGGGGCTCTGCTGGTGGGTGGGAGTGAGGGGCCACAGCTTTGTGGGTGGCCCGGTGTGAGTGGGGCTCTGCTGGCCTTTCTGCAGGAGTTGCCAGGCTGACACCTGTAAAGAAGAGGATGTGTCACCCATACCTTCCGCTGGAATTTCTCTCCGGACAGAGGTGAGGAAGGAAAAAAGCAGTGGGGGCCTGGACAGGAAGGGTATCTCAGGCAGGGCAATGGAAAGCTTCCGGAAGAGCGCCCGGGGCCAGGACCACCCTGGCTGGCCTGCAGGCACCAAGTTGGCCTGCGTGCTGTCGCTGGTGTGGCTCCACGGCCCTTCCTCTAGGCTTTCAAGCCCTTGTACATATTCAGGTGTTTTACCTGGGAAGGGTGGGAACAGTTCAGCAGCAGCTGGCCTGGGGCTCAGCTCACGTTTACGCACAGATGCCTCGGCACAGTCCCCCAGCTTTGCAATGAGGACGCTCCTTGTGTGGGGGGTGGGGTGCAGGCTGTATGGGAGATGGTTCCCCACCTCTGACCAATTTCAGAATTGTTTACCACTGGAGCAAGTGTCCAGATAGCGTTTTCCTCTGTATAAATGGTGGGTTCAGGTTTTTTTTTTCTTTTATGTTTCAAGTTAGATTTTATTCCTCTTTTATGTATTTATAGATATAAGCATGGAAATAATTCATTCCTATAAATACATCTGTGAGACGGGAAGAACTTTTTTCTCTTTTATTTTTAAATTTTATTGTTTAGAATTTTGAAATTAATTAATTTATTTTTTTATACAGCAGGTTATTATTAGTTATGTATTTTATGCATATAAATGTATACAGGTCAATCCCAATCTCCCAACTCATCCCACCACCACCACCCCATGGCTTCCCACACTTGGTGTCCATACGTTTGTTCTCTGCCTCTGTGTCTCTATTTCTTCTCTGAAAACCTGTTCATCTGTACCATTTTTTAGGTTCCACATATATGCCTTAATATACAGTATTTGGTTTCCTCTTTCTGACTTCATTCTGTATGACAGTCTCTTGATCCATCGATGTCTCTACAAATGACCCAGTTTCATTCCTTTTTATGGCCGAGTAATATTTCATTTTATATATGTACCACATCTTTATCCATTCATCTGTCTGTGGGCATTTAGGTTGCTTCCATTACCTGGCTATTGTAAATAGTGCTGCAATGAACATTGTGGTGAATGTGCCTTTTTGATTTACGGTTTTCTCTGGGTATATGCCCAGAAGTGGGATTGCTGGATCAGATGGTAATTCTATTTCTAGTTTTTTTAAGGAAACTCCATACTGTTGTCCATAGTGACTGTATCAATTTACATTCCCACCAATAGTGGAAGAGGGCTCCTTTTGTCCACACCCTCCCCAGAATTGGTTGTTTGTAGATTTTCTGATGATGCCGATTCTAACGGGTGTGAGGTGATACCTCATGGTAGTTTTGATTTGCATTTCTCTAATAATTAGTGCTGTTGAGCAGCTTTTCATGTGCGTCTTGGCCATCTCTGTGTCTCCTTTGAAGAAACATCTCTTTAGATCTTCTGCCCATTTTTGTATTGGGTTGTTTGTTTTTTTAAATATTAAGCTGCATGAGCTGTTTATATATATTGGAGATTAAACCTCTGTCCATTGATTCGTTTGCAACGATTTTTGCCCATTCTGAGGGATGCCTTTTTCCATTCCCGTTTTTTTTTTAACAAAAAAGGAAAGAAAGGAAAAGAAGCAGAACACTAATGTGCGTAAAATATGCCTTTTGAAACGGTCGTTTTGAAATATGGACGTCCTTTGAATTTTTTGGTCGATATGTGACCCCAGGATTTGTTTTCAGGGCAGGTGTCATTTACAGGCCTGCAATGATTTTGAATATCAACTGACCATTAGCACTGGGATTAAAGCTACTGTTGTGTGAAACGGCCACAAGGTGGCAGCAGTTCACCCTTACCAAATCTGGTTACTAGGGCAAGAGAGCCTCAGTGGAAGTGGTGTTCTAGATTGGAATTTAGAATGGAATGTGCCAGGAGAATGCCCCTCAAGTTTGTCTCACTACTTCTTGTTCATGTTTTTAATTTATTTTTTTTTATTTTTTATTACACCAAGTTTGATTACAATGTTTGGCTTGTTGTAGGTGTGGAAGATGTGGTTCTTTTACCCATATACAGATGTCTGTTCTTCCTGGGATCCTTTTCCCATGTACGTTATGATAGAATGTTGAGTAGTCCTCTCTTGGTATTCTGTAGGTCTTTGGTGATTATATATGTCACCTGTGTTTGTATATGTCTGTTAACCCCGATATCGTAATGAAACCAATCCTCACACCTTTCCATTCGTGAACCATAAGTTTGTTTAATGAATCTGTGATTGCCCTTCTCCGTGGAAATATCTGCCCTGGTATCCATTTTTAGGTAACACCTATAAGTGATATGATATGATATGTGTCTTTCACTTTCTGACTTACTACAAGTCACGTGATTACTTCTAGACTCATCTACGGTGCTGCAAATGGCATTTTGTCCTTTTTTTCCTTGGCTTCTCTTCTGCCTTAGCGAGGTCCATTTTCAACAATGTGATTCCCTGAGGGTTGTGGATTAGCTGACCTGGGCAGCGTTACCCTGCCGGCTCGCCCTCCCCAGGTGTGCCTCATTGAGGTCAATATAAACAGCGCTCCAGGCAGCAATAGCCCCTGAAGCTGTGCCTGACTCCATATTCTCTGCCCCGTCAGCAGTCTCGGGGCTCTGCTGGTGGGTGGGAGTGAGGGGCCACAGCTTTGTGGGTGGCCCGGTGTGAGTGGGGCTCTGCTGGCCTTTCTGCAGGAGTTGCCAGGCTGACACCTGTAAAGAAGAGGATGTGTCACCCATACCTTCCGCTGGAATTTCTCTCCGGACAGAGGTGAGGAAGGAAAAAAGCAGTGGGGGCCTGGACAGGAAGGGTATCTCAGGCAGGGCAATGGAAAGCTTCCGGAAGAGCGCCCGGGGCCAGGACCACCCTGGCTGGCCTGCAGGCACCAAGTTGGCCTGCGTGCTGTCGCTGGTGTGGCTCCACGGCCCTTCCTCTAGGCTTTCAAGCCCTTGTACATATTCAGGTGTTTTACCTGGGAAGGGTGGGAACAGTTCAGCAGCAGCTGGCCTGGGGCTCAGCTCACGTTTACGCACAGATGCCTCGGCACAGTCCCCCAGCTTTGCAATGAGGACGCTCCTTGTGTGGGGGGTGGGGTGCAGGCTGTATGGGAGATGGTTCCCCACCTCTGACCAATTTCAGAATTGTTTACCACTGGAGCAAGTGTCCAGATAGCGTTTTCCTCTGTATAAATGGTGGGTTCAGGTTTTTTTTTTCTTTTATGTTTCAAGTTAGATTTTATTCCTCTTTTATGTATTTATAGATATAAGCATGGAAATAATTCATTCCTATAAATACATCTGTGAGACGGGAAGAACTTTTTTCTCTTTTATTTTTAAATTTTATTGTTTAGAATTTTGAAATTAATTAATTTATTTTTTTATACAGCAGGTTATTATTAGTTATGTATTTTATGCATATAAATGTATACAGGTCAATCCCAATCTCCCAACTCATCCCACCACCACCACCCCATGGCTTCCCACACTTGGTGTCCATACGTTTGTTCTCTACCTCTGTGTCTCTATTTCTTCGCTGAAAACCAGTTCATCTGTACCATTTTTTAGGTTCCACATATATGCCTTAATATACAGTATTTGGTTTCCTCTTTCTGACTTCATTCTGTATGACAGTCTCTTGATCCATCGATGTCTCTACAAATGACCCAGTTTCATTCCTTTTTATGGCCGAGTAATATTTCATTTTATATATGTACGACATCTTTATCCATTCATCTGTCTGTGGGCATTTAGGTTGCTTCCATTACCTGGCTATTGTAAATAGTGCTGCAATGAACATTGTGGTGAATGTGCCTTTTTGATTTACGGTTTTCTCTGGGTATATGCCCAGAAGTGGGATTGCTGGATCAGATGGTAATTCTATTTCTAGTTTTTTTAAGGAAACTCCATAGTGTTCTCCATAGTGACTGTATCAATTTACATTCCCACCAATAGGGGAAGAGGGCTCCTTTTGTCCACACCCTCCCCAGAATTGGTTGTTTGTAGATTTTCTGATGATGCCGATTCTAACGGGTGTGAGGTGATACCTCATTGTAGTTTTGATTTGCATTTCTCTAATAATTAGTGCTGTTGAGCAGCTTTTCATGTGTGTGTTGGCCATCTCTGTGTCTCCATTGAAGAAACATCTCTTTAGATCTTCTGCCCATTTTTGTATTGGGTTGTTTGTTTTTTTAAATATTAAGCTGCATGAGCTGTTTATATATATTGGAGATTAAACCTCTGTCCATTGATTCGTTTGCAATGATTTTTGCCCATTCTGAGGGATGCCTTTTTCCATTCCCGTTTTTTTTTTAACATAAAAGGAAAGAAAGGAAAAGAAGCAGAACACTAATGTGCGTAAAATATGCCTTTTGAAACTGTCGTTTTGAAATATGGACGTCCTTTGAATTTTTTGGTCGATATGTGACCCCAGGATTTGTTTTCAGGGCAGGTGTCATTTACAGGCCTGCAATGATTTTGAATATCAACTGACCATTAGCGCTGGGATTAAAGCTGCTGTTGTGTGAAACGGCCACAAGGTGGCAGCAGTTCACCCTTACCAAATCTGGTTACTAGGGCAAGAGAGGCTCAGTGGAAGTGGTGTTCTAGATTGGAATTTAGAATGGAATGTGCCAGGAGAAAGCCCCTCAAGTTTGTCTCACTACTTCTTGTTCATGTTTTTAATTTATTTTTTTTTATTTTTTATTACACCAAGTTTGATTACAATGTTTGGCTTGTTGTAGGTGTGGAAGATGTGGTTCTTTTACCCATATACAGATGTCTGTTCTTCCTGGGATCCTTTTCCCATGTACGTTATGACAGAATGTTGAGTAGTCCTCTCTTGGTATTCTGTAGGTCTTTGGTGATTATATATGTCACCTGTGTTTGTATATGTCTGTTAATCCCTATATCGTAATGAAACCAATCCTCACACCTTTCCATTCGTGAACCATAAGTTTGTTTAATGAATCTGTGATTGCCCTTCTCCGTGGAAATATCTGCCCTGGTATCCATTTTTAGGTAACACCTATAAGTGATATGATATGGTATGTGTCTTTCACTTTCTGACTTACTACAAGTCACGTGATTACTTCTAGACTCATTTACGGTGCTGCAAATGGCATTTTGTCCTTTTTTTCCTTGGCTTCTCTTCTGCCTTAGCGAGGTCCATTTTCAACAATGTGATTCCCTGAGGGTTGTGGATTAGCTGACCTGGGCAGCCTTACCCTGCCGGCCCGCCCTCCCCAGGTGTGCCTCGTTGAGGTCAATATAAACAGGGCTCCAGGCAGCAATAGCCCCTGAAGCTGTGCCTGACTCCATATTCTCTGCCCCGTCAGCAGTCTCGGGGCTCTGCTGGTGTGTGGGAGTGAGGGGCCACAGCTTTGTGGGTGGCCCGGTGTGAGTGGGGCTCTGCTGGCCTTTCTGCAGGAGTTGCCAGGCTGACACCTGTAAAGAAGAGGATGTGTCACCCATAACTTCCTCTGGAATTTCTCTCCGGACAGAGGTGAGGAAGGAAAAAAGCAGTGGGGGCCAGGACAGGAGGGGTATCTCAGGCAGGGCAATGGAAAGCTTCTGGAAGAGGGCCTGGGGCCAGGACCACCCTGGCTGGCCTGCAGGCACCAAGTTGGCCTGCGTGCTGTCGCTGTTGTGGCTCGACGGCCCTTCCTCTAGGCTTTCAAGCCCTTGTACATATTCAGGTGTTTTACCTGGAAAGGTTGGGAACAGTTCAGCAGCAGCTGGCCTGGGGCTCAGCTCACGTTTACGCACAGATGCCTCGGCACAGTCCCCCAGCTTTGCAATGAGGACGCTCCTTGTGTGGGGGGTGGGGTGCTGGCTGTATGGGAGATGGTTCCCCACCTCTGACCAATTTCAGAATTGTTTACCGCTGGAGCAAGTGTCCAGATAGGGTTTTCCTCTGTATAAATGGTGGGTTCAGGTTTTTTTTTTTCTTTTATGTTTCAAGTTAGATTTTATTCCCTTTTATGTATTTATAGATATAAGCATGGAAATAATTCATTCCTATAAATACATCTGTGAGACGGGAAGAACTTTTTTATCTTTTATTTTTAAATTTTATTGTTTAGAATTTTGAAATTTAATTTTACTTATTTTTTTATACAGCACGTTATTATTAGTTATGTATTTTATGCATATACATGTATTCAGGTCAATCGCAATCTCCCAACTCATCCCACCACCACCACCCCATGGCTTCCCACACTTGGTGTCCATACGTTTGTTCTCTACCTCTGTGTCTCTATTTCTTCCCTGCAAACCAGTTCATCTGTACCATTTTTTAGGCTCCACATATATGCATTAATATACAATATTTGTTTTCCTCTTTCTGACTTACTTCATTCTGTATGACAGTCTCTTGATCCATCGATGTCTCTACAAATGACCCAGTTTCATTCCTTTTTATGGCCGAGTAATATTCCATTTTATATACGTACCACATCTTTATCCATTCATCTGTCTGTGGGCATTTAGGTTGCTTCCATTACCTGGCTATTGTAAATAGTGCTGCAACGAATATTGTGGTGAATGTGCCTTTTTGATTTACGGTTTTCTCTGGGTATATGCCCAGAAGTGGGATTGCTGGATCAGATGGTAATTCTATTTCTAGTTTTTTTAAGGAAACTCCATACTGTTCTCCATAGTGACTGTATCAAGTTACATTCCCACCAATAGTGGAAGAGGGCTCCTTTTGTCCACACCCTCCCCAGAAATTGTTGTTTGTAGATTTTCTGATGATGCCGATTCTAACAGGTGTGAGGTGATACCTCATTGTAGTTTTGATTTGCATTTCTCTAATAATTAGTGCTGTTGAGCAGCTTTTCATGTGCGTCTTGGCCATCTCTGTGTCTCCTTTGAAGAAACATCTCTTTAGATCTCTTGCGCATTTTTGTATTGGGTTGTTTGTTTTTTTAATATTAAGCAGCATGAGCTGTTTATATACATTGGAGATGAAACCTCTGTCCATTGATTCATTTGCAACGATTTTTGCCCATTCTGAGGGATGCCTTTTTCCATTCCCGTTTTTTTTAACAAAAAAGGGAATTAAGAAAAAGAAGCAGAACACTAATGTGCGTAAAATATGCCTTTTGAAACGGTCGTTTTGAAATATGGACGTCCTTTGAATTTTTTGGTCGATATGTGAACCCAGGATTTGTTTTCAGGGCAGGTGTCATTTACAGGCCTGCAATGATTTTGAATATCAACTGACCATTAGCGCTGGGATTAAAGCTGCTGTTGTGTGAAACGGCCAGCAGGTGGCAGCAGTTCACCCTTACCAAATCTGGTTACTAGGGCAAGAGAGCCTCAGTGGAAGTGGTGTTCTAGATTGGAATTTAGAATGGAATGTGCAAGGAGAAAACCCCTCAAGTTTGTCTCACTACTTCTTGTTCTTGTTTTTAATTTATTTTTTTTTTCATTTTTTATTACAGCAAGTTTGATTACAATGTTTGGCTTGTTGTAGGTGTGGAAGATGTGGTTCTTTTACACATATACAGATGACTGTTCTTCCTGGGATCCTTTTCCCATGTACGTTATGACAGAATGTTCAGTAGTCCACTCTTGGTATTCTGTACTTCTTTGGTGATTATATATGTCACCTGTGTTTGTATATGTGTGTTAACCCTGATATCGTAATGAAACCAATCCTCACACCTTTCCATTGGTGAACCATAAGTTTGTTTAATGAATCTGTGATTGCCCTTCTCCGTGGAAATATCTGCCCTGGTATCCATTTTTAGGTAACACCTATAAGTGATATGATATGGTGTGTGTCTTTCACTTTCTGACTTACTACATGTCACTTGATTACTTCTAGACTCATCTACGGTGCTGCAAATGGCATTGTGTCCTTTTTCTCCTTTGCTTCTCTTCTGCCTTGGTGAGGTCCATTTTCAACAATGTGATTCCCTGAGGGTTGTGGATTAGCTGACCTGGGCAGCCTTACCCTGCCGGCCCGCCCTCCCCAGGTGTGCCTCGTTGAGGTCAATATAAACAGAGCTTCAGGCAGCAATAGCCACTGAAGCTGTGCCTGACTCCATATTCTCTGCCCCGTCAGCAGTCTCGGGGCTGTGCTGGTGGGAGGGAGTGAGGGCCCACAGCTTTGTGGGTGGCCCGGTGTGAGTGGGGCTCTGCTGGCCTTTCTGCAGAAGTTGCCAGGCTGCCGCCTGTAAAGAAGATGTTGTGTCACCCATACCTACAGCTGGAATTTCTCTCCGGACAGAGGTGAGGAAGGAAAAATGCAGTGGGTGCCGGGAGAGGAGGGGTATCTCAGGCAGGGCAATGGAAAGCTTCCGGAAGAGCTCCTGGGGCCAGGACCACCCTGGCTGGCCTGCAGGCACCAAGTTGGCCTGCGTGCTGTCGCTGGTGTGGCTCGACGGCCCTTCCTCTAGGCTTTCAAGTCCTTGTACATATTCAGGTGTTTTACCTGGAAAGGGTGGGAACAGTTCAGCAGCAGCTGGCCTGGGGCTCAGCTCACGTTTACTCAGAGATGCCTCGGCACGGTCCCCCATCTTTGCAATGAGGACGCTCCTTGCGTGGGGGGTGGGTTGCTGGCTGTATGGGAGATGGTTCCCCACCTCTGCCCAATTTCAGTATTGTTTACCGCTGGAGCAAGTGCCCTGATAGGGTTTTCCTCTGTATAACTCGTTGGTTCACTTTTTTTTTTCTTTTATGGTTCAAGTTAGATTTTATTCCTCTTTTATGTATTTATAGATATAAGCATGGAAATAATTCATTCCTATAAATACATCTGTGAGACGGGAAGAACTTTTTTCTCTTTTATTTTTAAATTTTATTGTTTAGAATTTTGAAATTAATTAATTTATTTTTTTATACAGCAGGTTATTATTAGTTATGTATTTTATGCATATAAATGTATACAGGTCAATCCAAATCTCCCAACTCATCCCACCACCACCACCCCATGGCTTCCCACACTTGGTGTCCATACGTTTGTTCTCTACCTCTGTGTCTCTATTTCTTCGCTGAAAACCAGTTCATCTGTACCATTTTTTAGGTTCCACATATATGCCTTAATATACAGTATTTGGTTTCCTCTTTCTGACTTCATTCTGTATGACAGTCTCTTGATCCATCGATGTCTCTACAAATGACCCAGTTTCATTCCTTTTTATGGCCGAGTAATATTTCATTTTATATATGTACCACATCTTTATCCATTCATCTGTCTGTGGGCATTTAGGTTGCTTCCATTACCTGGCTATTGTAAATAGTGCTGCAATGAACATTGTGGTGAATGTGCCTTTTTGATTTACGGTTTTCTCTGGGTATATGCCCAGAAGTGGGATTGCTGGATCAGATGGTAATTCTATTTCTAGTTTTTTTAAGGAAACTCCATACTGTTCTCCATAGTGACTCTATCAATTTACATTCCCAACAATAGTGGAAGAGGGCTCCTTTTGTCCACACCCTCCCCAGAATTGGTTGTTTGTAGATTTTCTGATGATGCCGATTCTAACGGGTGTGAGGTGATACCTCATTGTAGTTTTGATTTGCATTTCTCTAATAATTAGTGCTGTTGAGCAGCTTTTCTTGTGCGTCTTGGCCATCTCTGTGTCTCCTTTGAAGAAACATCTCTTTAGATCTTCTGCCCATTTTTGTATTGGCTTGTTTGTTTTTTTAATATTAAGCTGCATGAGCTGTTTATATATATTGGAGATTAACCTCTGTCCATTGATTCGTTTGCAACGATTTTTGCCCATTCTGAGGGATGCCTTTTTCCATTCCCTTTTTTTTAACAAAAAAGGAAAGAAAAGAAAAGAAGCAGAACACTCATGTGCGTAAAATATGCCTTTTGAAATGGTCGTTTTGAAATATGGACGTCCTTTGAAATTTTTGGTCGATATGTGACCCCAGGATTTGTTTTCAGGGCACGTGCCATTTACAGGCCTGCAATGATTTTGAATATCAACTGACCATTAGCGCTGGGAATAAAGCTGCTGTTGTGTGAAACGGCCAGCAGGTGGCAGCAGTTCACCCTTAGCAAATCTGGTTACTAGGGCAAGTGAGCCTCAGTGGAAGTGGTGTTCTAGATTGAAATTCAGAATGGAATGTGCCAGGAGAAAGCCCCTCAAGTTTGTCTCACTACTTCTTGTTCGTGTTTTTAATTTAATTTATTTATTTTTTATTACAGCAAGTTTGATTACAATGTTTGGCTTGTTGTAGGTGTGGAAGATGTGGTTCTTTTACACATATACAGATGACTGTACTTCCTGGGATCCTTTTCCTATGTACGTTATGACAGAATGTTGAGTAGTCCTCTCTTGGTATTCTGTAGGTCTTTGGTGATTATATATGTCACCTGTGTTTGTATATGTCTGTTAACCCCGATATCATAATGAAACCAATCCTCACAACTCTCCATTGGTGAACCATAAGTTTGTTTAATGAATCTGTGATTGCCCTTCTCCGTGGAAATATCTGCCCTGGTATCCATTTTTAGGTAACACCTATAAGTGATATGATATGATATGTGTCTTTCACTTTCTGAATTACTAAAAGTCACGTGATTACTTCTAGGCTCATGTACGGTGCTGCAAATAGCATTGTGTCCTTTTTTCCGTTGGCTTCTATTCTGCCTTAGCGAGGTCCATTTTCAACAATGTGATTCCCTGAGGGTTGTGGATTAGCTGACCTGGGCAGCCTTACCCTGCCGGCCCGCCCTCCCCAGGTGTGCCTCATTGAGGTCAATATAAATAGCACTCCAGGCAGCAATAGCCCCTGAAGCTGTGCCTGACTCCATATTCTCTGCCCCGTCAGCAGTCTCGGGGCTGTGCTGGTGGGAGGGAGTGTGGGGCCACAGCTTTGTGGGTGGCCCGGTGTGAGTGGGGCTCTGCTGGCCTTTCTGCAGGTGTTGCCAGGCTGACACCTGTAAAGAAGAGGATGTGTCACCCATACGTTCCGCTGGAATTTCTCTCCGGACAGAGGTGAGGAAGGAAAAAAGCAGTGGGGGCCAGGACAGGAGGGGTATCTCAGGCAGGGCAATGGAAAGCTTCCGGAATAGCGCCCGGGGCCAGGACCACCCTGGCTGGCCTGCAGGCACCAAGTTGGCCTGCGTGCTGTCGCTGGTGTGGCTCGACGGCCCTTCCTCTAGGCTTTCAAGCCCTTGTACATATTCAGGTGTTTTACCTGGGAAGGGTGGGAACAGTTCAGCAGCAGCTGGCCTGGGGCTCAGCTCACGTTTACGCACAGATGCCTCGGCACAGTCCCCCAGCTTTGCAATGAGGACGCTCCTTGTGTGGGGGGTGGGGTGCTGGCTGTATGGGAGATGGTTCCCCACCTCTTACCAATTTCAGAATTGTTTACCACTGGAGCAAGTGTCCAGATAGGGTTTTCCTCTGTATAAATGGTGGGTTCAGGTTTTTTTTTCTTTTATGTTTCAAGTTAGATTTTATTCCTCTTTTATGTATTTATAGATATAAGCATGGAAATAATTCATTCCTATAAATACATCTGTGTGACGGGAAGAACTTTTTTCTGTTTTATTTTTAAATTTTATTTTTTAAAATTTTGAAATTTAATTTTATTTATTTTTTTTATACAGCACGGTATTATTAGTTATGTATTTTATGCATATATATGTATTCAAGTCAATCCCAATCTCCCAACTCATCCCACCACCACCACCCCATGGCTTCCCACACTTGGCGTCCATACGTTTGTTCTCTACCTCTGTGTCTCTATTTCTTCCCTGCAAACCAGTTCATCTGTACCATTTTTTAGGCTCCACATATATGCATTTATATTCAATATTTGTTTTCCTCTTTCTGACTTACTTCATTCTGTATTACAGTCTCTCGATCCATCGATGTCTCTACAAATGACCCAGTTTCATTCCTTTTTATGGCCGAGTAATATTCCATTTTATATACGTACCACATCTTTATCCATTCATCTGTCTGTGGGCATTTAGGTTGCTTCCATTACCTGGCTATTGTAAATAGTGCTGCAATGAACATTGTGGTGAATGTGCCTTTTTGATTTACGGTTTTCTCTGGGTATATGCCCAGAAGTGGGATTGCTGGATCAGATGGTAATTCTATTTCTAGTTTTTTTTTAAGGAAACTCCATACTGTTCTCCATAGTGACTGTATCAAGTTACATTCCCACCAATAGTGGAAGAGGGCTCCTTTTGTCCACACCCTCCCCAGAATTGGTTGTTTGTAGATTTTCTGATGATGCCGATTCTAACAGGTGTGAGGAGATACCTCATTGTAGTTTTGATTTGCATTTCTCTAATAATTAGTGCTGTTGAGCAGCTTTTCATGTGCGTCTTGGCCATCTCTGTGTCTCCTTTGAAGAAACGTCTCTTTAGATCTTCTGCCCATTTCTGTATTGGGTTGTTTGTTTTTTTAATATTAAGCTGCATGAGCTGTTTATATATATTGGAGATTAAACCTCTGTCCATTGATTCGTTTGCAACGATTTTCGCCCATTCTGAGGGATGCCTTTTTCCATTCCCGTTTTTTCTAACAAAAAAGGAAAGAAAGGAAAAGAAGCAGAACACTAATGTGCGTAAAATATGCCTTTTGAAACGGTCGTTTTGAAATAAGGACGTCCTTTGAATTTTTTGGTCGATATGTGACCCCAGGATTTGTTTTCAGGGCAGGTGTCATTTACAGGCCTGCAATGATTCTGAATATCAACTGACCATTAGTGCTGGGATTAAAGCTGCTGTTGTGTGAAACTGCCACAAGGTGGCAGCAGTTCTCCCTTACCAAATCTGGTTACTAGGGCAAGAGAGCCTCAGTGGAAGTGGTGTTCTAGATTGGAATTTAGAATGGAATGTGCCAGGAGAAAGCCCCTCAAGTTTGTCTCACTACTTCTTGTTTGTGTTTTTAATTTAATTTTTTATTTTTTATTACACCAAGTTTGATTACAATGTTTGGCTTGTTGTAGGTGTGGAAGATGTGGTTCTTTTACACATATACAGATGTCTGTTCTTCCTGGGATCCTTTTCCCATGTACATTATGACAGAATGTTGAGTAGTCCTCTCTTGGTATTCTGTAGGTCTTTGGTGATTATATATGTCACCTGTGTTTGTATATGTGTGTTTACCCCGATATTGTAATGAAACCAATCCTCACACCTTTCCATTGGTGAACCATAAGTTTGTTTAATGAATCTGTGATTGCCCTTCTCCGTGGAAATATCTGCCCTGGTATCCATTTTTAGGTAACACCTATAAGTGATATGATATGATATGTGTCTTTCACTTTCTGACTTACTACAAGTCACGTGATTACTTCTAGACTCATCTACGGTGCTGCAAATGGCACCGTGTCCTTTTTTCCGTTGGCTTCTATTCTGCCTTAGCGAGGTCCATTTTCACCAATGTGATTCCCTGAGGGTTGTGGATTAGCTGACCTGGGTAGCCTTACCCTGCCGGCCCGCCCTCCCCTGGTGTGCCTCGTCAGGCTATATGCTGACACACCGGTCAGTGCCAGCGTATGGGCCACGAGTAGGCTATGGCTTGGGGGTAAGCTGTAGTGCTGGTTGTGGGTTTCCGTTCCGGACTAGGGTTAGGGTTAGGGAACGGCAAGACTTTGGGCACAGGTGAGGGTACGGAAACGTGAGAGGTTCCGGCTACGTGCTGACGCACGGCTCAGTGCCAGCGTACGGGCCAGGATTAGGCTACGGCGTAGGGTAAGGTGTAGGGCTGGTGGTGGGTTTCCGTGATGGGCTAGGGTTAGGGTTAAGGAACGGCAAGGCTTAGGGCACAGGTGATGGTACGGAAACGTGGGAGGGTCAGGCTACGTGCTGACGCACGGCTCAGTGCCAGCGTACGGGCCAGGAGTAGGCTACAGCGTAGGGTAGAGTGTAGGGCTGGTGGTGGGTTTCCGTTCGGGGCTAGGGTTAGGATAAGGGAACGGCAAGGCTTAGGGCACAGGTGAGCGTAGAGTAACATGGGAGGGTTAGGCTATGTGCTGAAGCACAGGTCAGTGCCCGCGTATGGGCCAGGAGTAGGCTACGGCTTGGGGGTTAGGTATAGGGCTGGTGGTGTTTTTCCATTCCGGGCTAGGGTTAGGGTTAGGGAACGGCAAGGCTTAGGGCACAGGTGATGGTACGGAAACGTGGGAGGGTCAGGCTACGTGTTGACGCACGTGTCAGTGCCAGCGTACTGGCCAGGAGTAGGCTACGGTTTGGGGGTAAGTTGTAGGGCTGGTGGTTGGTTTCCGTTCCGGGCTAGGGTTAGGGTTAGGGAACGGCAAGGCTTAGGGCCCACGTGAGGGTACGGAAACGAGGGAAGGTCAGGCTCCCTGCTGACGCACGGGTCAGTGCCAGCGTAAGAGCCAGGAGTAGGCTATAGGTTGTGTGTAAGTTTTAGGCTGGTGATGGGTTTCTGTTCTGGGCTAGTGTTAGGGTTAGGGAATGGCAAGGCTTAGGGCACAGGTGAGGGTACGGAAACGTGGGAGGGTCAGGCTACCTGCTGAATGCACGGGTCAGTGCCCGCGTACGGGCCAGGAGTAGGCTACGGCGTAGGGTAAGGTGTAGGGTTGGTGGTGGCTTTCCCTTCTGGACTAGGGTTAGGGTTAGGGAACCGCAAATCTTAGGGCACACTTGAGGGTACGGAAACGTGTGAGTTTCATTGCTACGTGCTGATGCACGCATCAGTGCCAGCGTACGGGCCAGGAGAAGGCTATGGCTTGGGGGTAAGGTGTAGGGCTTGTGGAGGGTTTCCTTTTCGGGCTAGGGTTAGGGTTAGGGAACGGCAAGGCTTAGGGAACAGGTGAGGGTACGGAAACGTGGGAGGGTCAGGCTACGTGCTGCCGCATGGGTCAGTGCCAGCATACGGGCCAGGAGTAGGCTATGGCTTGGGAGTTAGGTGTAGGGATTGTGGTGGGTTTCCTTTTCGGGCTAGGGTTAGGGTTAGGGAACGGCAAGGCTTAGGGAACAGGTGAGGGTACGGAAACGTGGGAGGGTCAGGCTACATGCTGACGCATGGGTCAGTGCCAGCGTTCGGGCCAGGAGTAGGCTACGGCGTAGGGTAAGGTGTAGGGCTGGTGGTGGGTTTCCGTTCCGGGCTAGGGTTAGGGTTAGGGAACGGCAAGGTTTAGGCCACAGGTGAGGGTACGGAAACGTGGGGGGGTCAGACTAGATGCTGACGCACGGGTCAATGCCAGCGTACGGGCCAGGAGTAGGCTACGGCGTAGGGAAAGTTTAAGGCTGCTGGTGGGTTTCCGTTCAGGGCTAGGTTTAGGGTTAGGGAACGGCAAGGCTTAGGGCACAGGTGACGGTACGGAAACGTGGGAGGGTCAGGCTACGTGTTGACGCACGGGTCAGTGCCAGCGTACAGGCCAGGAATAGGCTACGGCGTAGGGTAAGGTCTAGGGCTCGTGGTGGGTTTCCGTTCCGGGCTAGGGTTAGGGTTAGGGAACGGCAAGGCTTAGGGCACAGGTGAGGATACGGAAACGAGGGAGCTTCAGGCTACATGCTGATGCACAGGTCAGTGCCAGCGTATGGACCACGTGTAGGCTATGGCTTGGGGGTAAGGTGTAGGGCTTGTGGTGGGTTTCCGTTCCGGGCTAGGGTTAGGGTTAGGGAATGGCAAGGTTTAGGGCACAGGTGAGGGTACAGCAACGTGGCAGGGTCAGGATACGTTGTGACGCCCGGGTCAGTGCCAGCGTACCGGCCAGGAGTAGGCTACGGCTTGGTGGTTAGGTGTAGGGCTGGTGGTGTGTTTCCGTTCAAGGCTAGGGTTAGTGTTAGGGAACAGCAATGCTTAGGGCACAGGTGAGGGTACGGAAACGTGGGAGGGTCAGGCTACGTGCTGACGCACGGGTCAGTGTCAGCGTACAGGCCAGGATTAGGCTATGGCTTGGGGGTTAGTTGTAGGGCTTGTGGTGTGTTTCCGTTCGGTACTAGGTTTAGGGTTAGGGAACGGCAAGGCTTAGGGCACAGGTGAGGGTACGGTAAAGTGGGAAGTTCAGGCTACGTGCTGACGCACAGGTCATTGCCAGCGTATGGACCAGGTGTAGGCTACGGCTTGGGGGTAAGGTGTAGGGCTGGTGTTGTGTTTCCGTTCCGGGCTAGGGTTAGGGTTAGGAAACGGCAAGGCTTAAGGCACAGGTGAGGGTACAGAAACATGGGAGGGTCAGGCTACGTGCTGATGAAAGGGTCAGTGCCTGCGTATGGGCCAGGAATAGGCTACGGCGTAGGGAAAGGTGTAGCGCTGGTGGTGGGTTTCCGTTCCGGGCTAGGGTTAGAGTTAGGGAATGGCAAGGCTTAGGGCACAGGTGAGGGTCCGCAAACGTGGGAGGGTCAGGCTATGTGTCGATGCAAGGGTCAGTGCCAGCGTACTGGCCAGGAGTAAGCTACGGCTTGGGGGTTAGTTGTAGGGCTGGTGGTGGGTTTCCGTTCCGGGCTAGGGTTAGGGTTACGGAACGGCAAGGCTTAGGGCACAGGTGAGGGTACGGAAACGTGGGAGGTTCAGGCTACATGCTGACACACGGGTCAGTGCCAGCGTACGGGCCAGGAGTAGGCTACGGCGTAGGGAAAGGTTTAGGGCTGGTGGTGGATTTCCATTCCGGGATAGGGTTAGGGTTAGGGAACGGCAAACTTACGGCACCGGTGAGGGTACGGAAACGTGGGAGGGTCAGGCTACGTGCTGACGCACGTGTCAGCGTCAGCGTACAGGCCAGGAGTAGGCTACGCCGTAGGGTAAGGTCTAGGGCTGGTGGTGGTTTTCCGTTCCGGGCTAGGGTTAGGGTTAGGGAATGTCAAGGCTTAGGGCACAGGTGAGGGAACGGAAACGTGGGAGCGTCAGGCTACGTGCTTACGCATGGGTCCGTGCCAGTGTACGGGGAGCAGTAGGCTACAGCGTAGGGTAAGGTATACGGCTGGTGGTGGGTTTCCGTTCCGGGCTAGGGTTAGGGTTAGGGAACGGCAAGGCGTAGGGCACAGGTGAGTGTACGTAAACGTGGGAGGATCAGGCTACGTGCTGACGCATGGGTCAGTGCCAGCATACGGGCCAGGTGTAGGCTACGGCTTGTGGGTAATGTTTAGGGCTGGTGGTGGGTTTCCGTTCCGGGCTAGGGTTTGGGTTAGGGAATGGCAAGGCTTAGGGCAGAGGTGAGGGTACGGAAACGTGGGAGGGTTAGGCTACATGCTGACACACGGGTCAGTGCCCAGGTACGGGCCAGGTGTAGGCTACGGCATAGGGTAAAGTGTAGGGCTGGAGGTGGGTTTCCGTTCTGTGCTAGTGTTAGGGTTAGGGAACGGCAAGGCATAGGGCACAGGTGAGGGTACGTAAACGTGGGAGGGTCAGGCTACGTTCTGACGCACGGGTCAGTGCCAGCATACGGGCGAGGAGTAGGCTACAGCTTGGGGGTAAGTTGTAGGGCTGGTGGTGGGTTTCCGTTCCGGGTTACGGTTAGGGTAAGGGAACGGCAAGGCTTAGGGCACAGGTGAGGGTACGGAAACGTGGGAGGGTTAGGCTACATGCTGACACACGGGTCAGTGCCCAGGTACGGGCCAGGTGTAGGCTACGGCATAGGGTAAAGTGTAGGGCTGGAGGTGGGTTTCCGTTCTGTGCTAGTGTTAGGGTTAGGGAACGGCAAGGCATAGGGCACAGGTGAGGGTACGTAAACGTGGGAGGGTCAGGCTACGTTCTGACGCACGGGTCAGTGCCAGCATACGGGCGAGGAGTAGGCTACAGCTTGGGGGTAAGTTGTAGGGCTGGTGGTGGGTTTCCGTTCCGGGTTACGGTTAGGGTAAGGGAACGGCAAGGCTTAGGGCACAGGTGAGGGTACGGAAACGTGGGCAGGTCAGGCTACGTGCTGACACACGGGTCAGTGCAACGTACGGGCCAGGTTTAGGCTATGGCGTAGGGTAAGGTGTAGGGCTGCTGGTGGGTTTCCGTTCTGGGCTAGGGTTAGTGTTAGGGAACGTCAAGGCTTAGGGCACAGGTGAGGGTACAGAAAAGTTGGAGGTTCAGGCTACGTGCTGATGCATGGGTCAGTGCCAGCGTACGGGCCAGGAGTAGGCTACGTCGTAGGGAAATGTGTAGGGCTGCTGGTGGTTTTCCATTACGGGCTAGGGTTACGGTTAGGGAACGTCAAGGCTTAGGGCACAGGTGAGAGTACAGAAACGTGGGAGGGTCTGGCTACGTGCTGATACATGGGTCAGTGCCAGCATACGCGCCAGGAGTAGGCTACGGCGTAGGGTAAGGTGTAGGGCTGGTGGTGGGTTTCCGTTCCGGGCTAGGGTTAGGGTTAGGGTACGGCAAGGCTTAGGGCAAAGGTGAGGGTACAGAAACGTGGGAGGCTCAGGCTACGTGCTGACGCATGGGTCAGTGTCAGCGTACAGGCCAGAATTAGGCTACGGCATAGGGTAAGGTGTAGGGCTTGTAGTGGGTTTCCGTTCCGGGCTAGGGTTAGGGTTATGGAACGGCAAGGCTTAGGGCACAGGTGATGGTACGGAAACGTGGGAGGGTCAGGCTACGTTATGACACACGGGTCAGTTTCAGCGTACCGGCCAGGAGTAGGCTACGGCTTGGTGGTTAGGTGTAGGGCTGGTGGTGGGTTTCCGTTCCAGGCTAGGGTTAGTGTTAGGGAACAGCAAGGCTTAGGGCACAGGTGAGGGTACGGAAATGTGGGAGGGTCAGGCTACGTGCTGACTCACGGGTCTGTGCCAGCGTACGGGCCAGGAGTAGGCTATGGCGTAGGGTAAGGTGTAGGGCTGCTGGTGGGTTTCCGTTCCTGGCTAGGGTTAGGGTGAGGGAATGGCAAGGCTTAGGGCACAGGTGAGGGTACGGAAACGTGGGAGGGTCAGGCTACGTGCTGACTCACGAGTCAGTGCCAGTGTACGGGCCAGGAGTAGGCTATGGCGTATGGTAAGGTATAGGGCTTCTGGTGGGTTTCCGTTCCTGGCTAGGGTTAGGCTTAGGGAACGGCAAGGCTTAGGGCACAGGTGATTGTACGGAAACGTGGGAGGGTCAGGCTACGTGCTGACGCACGGGTCAGTGCCAGTGTACGGGCCAGGAGTAGACTATGGCTTGGGCGTTAGGTGTAGGGCTGGTGGTGGGTTTCCGTTCCGTACTATGGTAAGGGTTAGGGAACGGCAAGGCTTAGGGCACAGGTGAGGTTACGGAAATGTGGGAAGGTCAGGCTACGTGCTGACGCACGGGTCAGTGCCAGCGTACGGGCCAGGAGTAGGCTACAGCGTAGGGTAAGGTTTAGGGCTGGTGGTGGGTTTCCGTTTCGGGCTACGGTTAGTGTTAGGGAATGGCAAGGCTTAGGGCACAGGTGAGGGTCCGCAAACGTGGGAGGGTCAGGCTATGTGTCGATGCACGGTTCAGTGCCAGCGTACCAGCCAGGAGTAGGCTACGGCTTGGGGGTTAGGTGTAGGGCTGGAGGTGGGTTTCCGTTCCGGGCTAGGGTTAGGGTTTGGGAACAGCAAGGCTTAGGGCACAGGTGAGGGTACGGAAACGTGGGAGGGTCAGGCTACGTGCTGACGCACGGGTCAGAGCCAGCGTATGGGCCAGGAATAGTCTATGGCTTGGTGGTAAGCTGTAGGGCTGGTGGTGGGTTTCCGTTCCGGACTAGGGTTAGGGTTAGGGAACGGCAACGCTTAGGGCACAGGTGAGGGTACGGAAACGTGTGAGGGTCAGGCTACATGCTGACGCACGGGTCAGTGCCAGCGTACGAGCCAGGAATAGGCTACGGCATACGGTAAGGTGTAGGGCTGGTGGTGGGATTTCGTTCCGGCTTGGGTTAGGGTTAGGTAACGGCAAGGCTTAGGGCACAGGTGAGGGTACGGAAACGTGGGAGGGACAGGGTACATGCTGATGCACGTGTCAGTGCCAGCGTAGCGGCCAGGAGTAGGCTACGGCGTAGGGAAAGGTGTAGGACTGTTTCCCTTTAGGGCTACACTTAGGGTTAGGGAATGGCAAAGCGTAGGGCACAGGTGAGGATACGGAAACGTGGGAGGGTCAGGCTACATGCTGATGCACGTGTCAGTGCCAGCGTACCGGCCAGGATTAGGCTACGGCTTGGTGGTTAGGTGTAGGGTTGGTGGTGTGTTTCCATTCCAGGCTAGGGTTAGTGTTAGGGAACAGCAAGGCTTAGGGCACAGGTGAGGGTACGGAAATGTCGGAGGGTCAGGCTACGTGCTGACGCACGGGTCAGTGCCAGCGTACGGGCCATGAGTAGGCTATGGCTTGGGGGTTAGGTGTAGGGCTGGTGGTGTGTTTCCGTTCCGTACTAGGGTTAGGGTTAGGGAACGGCAAGGCTTAGGGCACAGGTGAGGTTACGGTAATGTGGGAAGTTCAGGCTACGTGCTGACGCACAGGTCAGTGCCAGCGTATGGACCAGGAGTCGGCTACGGCTTGGGGGTAAGTTGTAGGGCTGGTGGTGGGTTTCCGTTCCGGGCTAGGGTTAGGGTTAGGGAACGGCAAGGCTTAGGGCACAGGTGAGGGTACGGAAACACGGGAGGTTTAGGCTACGTGCTGATGAAAGGGTCAATGCCTGCGTACGGGCCAGGAATAGGCTACGGCGTAGGGAAAGGTGTAGGGCTGGTGGTGGGTTTCCTTTCCGGGCTAGGGTTAGGGTTAGGGAATGGCAAGCCTTAGGGCACAGGTGAGGGTCCGCAAACGTGGGAGGGTCAGGCTACGTGCTGACGCACAGGTCAGTGCCAACGTAAGGTCCAGGAGTAGCCTACGGCTTGGGGGTTAGTTGTAGGGCTGGTGGTGGGTTTCCGTTCCTGGCTAGGGTTAGGGTTAGGGAACGGCAAGGCTTAGTGCACAGGTGAGGGTACAGAAACTTGGGAGGGTCAGGCTATGTGTCGATGCACGGGTCAGTGCTAGCGTACCAGCCAGGAGTAGGCTACGGCTTGGGGGTTAGGTGTAGGGCTGTTGGTGGGTTTCCGTTCCGGGCTAGGGTTAGGGTTAGGGAATGGCAAGGCTTAGGGCACAGGTGAGGGTACGGAAACTTGGGAGGTTCAGGCTACATGCTGACACACGGATCAGTGCCAGCATACGGGCCAGGAATAGGCTATGGTTTTGTGGTAAGCTGTAGGGCTGGTGGTGGGTTTCCGTTCCGGACTAGGGTTAGGGTTAGGGAACGGCAACGCTTAGGGCACAGGTGAGGGTACGGAAACGTGTTAGGGTCAGGCTACGTGCTGACGCACGGGTCAGTGCCCGCGTACGGGCTAGGAGTAGGCTACGGCGTAGGGTAATGTGTAGGGCTGGTGGTGGGATTCCGTTCCGGCTTGGGTTAGGGTTAGGGAACGGCAAGGCTTAGGGCACAGGTGAGGGTACGGAAACGTGGGAGGGTCAGGCTACATGCTGATGCACGTGTCAGTGCCAGCGTACCGGCCAGGAGTAGGCTACGGCGTAGGGTAAGGTATAGGGCTGTTTCCCTTTCGGGCTACAGTTAGGGTTAGGGAATGGCAAAGCGTAGGGCACAGGTGAGGTTACGGAAACGTGGGAGGGTCAGGCTACATGCTGAGGCACGTGTCAGTGCCAGCGTACCGGCCAGCAGTAGGCTACGGCTTGGTGGTTAGGTGTAGGGTTGGTGGTGTGTTTCCATTCCAGGCTAGGGTTTGTGTTAGGGAACAGCAAGGCTTAGGGCACAGGTGAGGGTACGGAAATGTGGGAGAGTAAGGCTACGTGCTGACGCACGTGTCAGTGCCAGCGTACAGGCCAGGAGTAGGCTATGGCTTGGGGGTTAGGTGTAGGGCTGGTGGTGTGTTTCCGTTCCGTACTAGGGTTAGGGTTAGGGAACGGCAAGGCTTAGGGCACAGGTGAGGTTACGGTAATGTGGGAAGTTCAGGCTACGTGCTGACGCACAGGTCAGTGCCAGCGTATGGACCAGGAGTAGGCTACGGCTTGAGGGTAAGGTGTAGGGCTGGTGGTGGGTTTCCGTTCCGGGCTAGGGTTAGGGTTAGGGAACGGCAAGGCTTAGGGCACAGGTAAGGGTACGGAAACTTGGGAGGGTCAGGCTACGTGCTGATGAAAGGGTCAGTGCCTGCGTAGGGGCCAGGAATAGGCTACGTCGTAGGGAAAGTTGTAGGGCTGGTGGTGGGTTTCCGTTCCGGGCTAGGGTTAGGGTTAGGGAATGGCAAGGCTTAGGGCACAGGTGAGGGTCCGCAAACGTGGGAGGGTCAGGCTACGTGCTGACGCACTGGTCAGTGCCAGCGTAAGGTCCAGGAGTAGCCTACAGCTTGGGGGTAAGTTGTAGGGCTGGTGGTGGGTTTCCTTTCATGGCTAGGATTAGGGTTAGGGAACGGCAAGGCTTAGGGCACAGGTGAGGGTACAGAAACGTGGGAGGGTCAGGCTATGTGCTGATGCACGGGTCAGTGCCAGCGTACCGGCTAGTAGTAGGCTACGGCTTGGGGTTTAGGTGTAGGGCTGGTGGTGGGTTTCCGTTCGGGGCTAGGGTTAGGGTTAGGGAACGGCAAGGCTTAGGGCACATGTGAGGGTAGAGAAACGTGGGAGCGTCAGGCTACATGCTGACGCACGGGTCAGTGCCAGCGTACGGGCCAGGAATAGTCTATGGCTTGGGGGTAAGATGTAGGGCTGGTGGTGGGTTTCCGTTCCTGGCTAGGCTTAGGGTGAGGGAACGGCAAGGCTTAGGGCACAGGTGAGGGTACGGAAACGTGGGAGGGTCAGGCTACGTGCTGACTCACGGGTCAGTGCCAGCATAAGGGCCAGGAGTGGGCTACGGTGTAAGGTAAGGTGTAGGGCTTCTGGTGGGTTTCCGTTCCTGGCTAGGGTTAGGTTTAGGGAACGGCAAGTCTTAGGGCACAGGTGAGGGTATGGAAACGAGGGAGGGTCAGGCTACGTGCTGACGCACATATCAGTGCCAGCGTACGGGCCAGGAATAGGCTACGGCATACGTTAAGGTTTAGGGCTGGTGGTGGGATTCCGTTCCAGGCTTGGGTTAGAGTTAGGGAATGCCAAGGCTTAGGGCTTAGCTGAGGGTACGGAAAAGTGGGAGGGTCAGGCTATGTGCTGACGTACGGGTCATTGCCTTTGTACGGGCCAGGAGTAGGCTATGGCATGGGGTTAAGTTTTAGGGCTGGTGGTGGGTTTCCATTCCGGGCTAGGGTTAGGATTAGGGAACGGCAAGGCTCAGGGCACAGGTGAGGGTACAAAAAAGTGTTAGGGTCAGGTTACGTGCTGACGCACGGGTCAGTGCCAGCGTACGGGCCAGGAGTAGGCTACGGCGTAGGGAAAGGTTTAGGGCTGGTGGTGGGTTTCCGTTCCGGGCTAGGGTTAGGGTTAGGGAACGGCAAAGCTTAGGGCACAGGTGAGGGTACGGAAACGTGGGAGGGTCAGCCTACGTGCTGACGCACGTATCAGTGTCAGCGTACAGGCCAGGAGTAGTCTACGCCATAGGGTAATGTCTAGGGCTGGTGGAGGGTTTCCGTTCTGGGCTAGGGTTAGGGTTAGGGAACGTCAAGGCTTAGGACACAGGTGAGGGTACGGAAACGTGGGAGGGTCAGGCTACGTGCTTACGCATGGGTCAGTGCCAGCATACGGGCCAGCAGTAGGCTACAGCGTAGGGTAAGGTATAGGGCTGGAGGTGGGTTTCCGTTCTGTGCTAGGGTTAGGGTTAGGGAACGGCAAGGCATAGGGCACAGGTGAGGGTACGGAATCGTGGGAGGGTCAGGCTACGTGCTGACGCACGGGTCAGTGCCAGCATACGGGCCAGGAGTAGGCTACAGCTTGGGGGTAAGGTTTAGGGCTGGTGGTGGGTTTCCGTTTCGGGCTAGGGTTAGGGTAAGGGAACGGCAAGGCTTAGGGCACAGGTGAGGGTATGGAAACGTGGGCCGGTCAGGCTACGTGATGACGCACGGGTCAGTGCCAACGTACGGGCCAGGTGTAGGCTACGGCATAGGGTAAGGTCTAGGGCTGGAGGTGGGTTTCCGTTCTGTGCTAGGGTTAGGGTTAGGGAACGGCAAAGCATAGGGCACAGGTGAGGGTACGGAAACGTGGGAGGGTCAGGCTACGTGCTGACGTATGGGTCAGTGCCAGCGTACGGGCCAGGAGTAGGCTACGGCGTAGGGAATGGTCTAGGGCTGGTGGTGGGTTTCCGTTCACGGCTTGGGTTAGGGTTAGGGAAAGGCAAGGCTTAGGGCACAGGTGAGGGTACGGAAAGGTGGGAGGGTCAGGCTACATGCTGACGCAAGTGTCAGTGCCAGTGTACGGACCAGGAGTAGGCTACGGCTTGGGGGTAAGGTGTAGGGCTGGTGGTGGGTTTCCGTTTAGGGCTAGGGTTAGGGTTAGGCAACGGCAAGGCTTAGGGCACAGGTGAGGGTATGGAAACATGGGAGGGTCAGGCTACGTGCTGCCGCATGCGTCAGTGCCAGCGTACGGGCCAGAACTAGTCTATGGCTTGGGCGTTAGTTGTAGGGCTGGTGGTGGGTTTCCGTTCCGTGCTAGGGTTAGGGTTAGGGAACGGCAAGGTTTAGGGCCCAGGTGTGGGTATGGAAACTTGGGGGTGTCTGTCTACATGCTGACGAACGGGTCAGTGCCAGCGTACGGCCCAGGAGTAGGCTACGGCGTAGGGAAAGGTTTAGGGCTGGTGGTGGGTTTCCGTTCCGGGCTAGGGTTAGGGTTAAGGAACGGCAAAGCTTAGGGCACAGTTGAGGGTACGGAAACCTGGGAGGGTCAGGCTACGTACTAACGCACGGGTCATTGTCACCATATGGGCCAGGAGTAATCTACGGCGTAGGGTTAGGTGTAGGACGGGTGTTGGTTTTCCGTTCGGGACTA
The DNA here is from genome assembly GCF_964341445.2 of Mesoplodon mirus. Lineage (NCBI taxonomy): Eukaryota > Metazoa > Chordata > Mammalia > Artiodactyla > Ziphiidae > Mesoplodon > Mesoplodon mirus. Next base: position 115,255 of record NW_028295441.1, on the reverse strand, counting down.
GGCTTAGGGTTACGGAACGGCAAGGCTTAGGGCACAGGTGAGGGTATGGAAACGTGTGAGCATCAGGCTACGTGCTGACGCCTGGGTCAGTGCCAGCGTACGGGCCAGCAGTAGGCTACGGCGTTGGGTAAGGTGTAGGGCAGGTTGTGGGTTTCCGTTCTGGGCTAGGGTTAGGGTTAGGGAACGGCAATGCTTAGGGCACAGGTGAGGGTACGGAAACGTGGGAGGGTCAGGCTACTTGCTGACCCACGGGTCAGTGCCAGCGTATGGGCCAGGAGTAGTCTACGGCTTGGGGGTAAGATATAGGGCTGGTGGTCCGTTTCTGTTCCGGGCTAGGTTTAGGGTTACGGAACGGCAAGGCTTAGGGCACTGGTGAGGGTTACGGAAACGTGAGAGGGTCAGGCTACGTGCTGACCCACGGGTCAGTGCCAGCGTACAGGCCAGGAGTAGGCTACGCCGTAGGGTAAGGTGTAGGGCTGGTTGTGGGTTTCCTTTCCGGGCTAGGGTTAGGGTTAGGAAACGGCAAGGCTTAGGGCACAGGTGAGGTTACGGAAATGTGGGAGGGTCAGGCTACGTACTGATGCACGTGTCAGTGCCAGCATACGGGCCAGGAGTAGGCCACGGCGTAGGGTAAGGTGTAGGGATGGTGGTGGGTTTTCGTTCCGGGCTACGGTTAGGGTTAGGGAACGGCAAGGCTTAGGGCACAGGTGAGGGTATGGAAACGTGGGAGGGTCAGGCTACATGCAGACGAACGGGTCATTGCCAGCGTACGGCCCAGGAGTAGGCTACGGCGTTGGGTAAGGTGTAGGGCAGGTGGTGGGTTTCCGTTCTGGGCTAGGTTTAGGGTTAGGGAACGGCAAGGCTTAGGGCCCAGGTGAGGGTACGGCAACGTGGCAGTGTCAGGATACGTTCTGGCGCACGGGTCAGTGCCAGCGTATGGACAAGGAGTAGGCTACGGCTTGGGGGTAAGGTTTAGGGCTGGTGGTGGGTTTCCGTTCTGGGCTAGGGTTAGGGTTAGTGAACGGCAAGGCTTAGGGCACAGGTGAGGTTACGGAAATGTGGGAAGGTCGGGCTACGTGCTGATGAAAGGGTCAGTGCCTGCGTACAAGCCAGGAATAGGCTGCGGCTTAGGGAAAGGTGTAGGGCTGGTGGTGGGTTTCCGTTCAGGGCTAGGGTTAGGGTTAGGGAACGTCAAGGCTTAGGGCACAGGTGAGGGTACGGAAACGTGGGAGGGTCAGGCTACGTGCTGATGCACGGGCCAGTGCCAGCGTACCGGCCAGGAGTAGGCTACGGCTTGGGGGTTAGGTGTAGGGCTGGTGGTTGTTTTCCGTTCCAGGCTAGGGTTAGTGTTAGGGAACAGCAAGGCTTAGGGCACAGCGGAGGGTACGGAAACGTGGGAGGGTCAGGCTACATGCTGACGCATGGGTCAGTGCCAGCGTACGGACGAGGAGTAGGCTATGGCTTGGGCGTTAGGTGTAGGGCTTGTGGTGTGTTTCCCTTCCGTACTAGTGTTAGGGTTAAAGAACGGCAAGGCTTAGGGCACAGGTGACCTTACGATAATGTGGGAAGGTCAGGCTACGTGCTGACGCACATGTCAGTGCCAGCGTATGGACCAGGAGTAGGCTTCGGCTTGGGTGTAAGGTGTAGGGCTGGTGGTGGGTTTCCTTTGGGGGCTAGGGTTAGGGTTAGGGAACGGCAAGGCTTAGGGCACAGGTGAGGGTACGGAAACGTTGGAGGGTCAGGCTACATGCTGACGCATGGGTCGGTGCCAGCGTACGGGCCAGGAGTAGGCTACGGCTTGTGGGTAAGGTTTAGGGCTGGTGGTGGGTTTCCGTTCCGGGCTAGGGTTAGAGTTAGGGAACGGCAAGGCTTAGGGCAGAGGTGACGGTACGGTAACATGGGAGGGTCAGGCTACGTGCTGAAGCACATGTCAGTGCCCGCGTATGGGCCAGGTGTAGGCTACGTCATAGGGTAAGGTTTAGGGCTGGTGGTCGGTTTCCGTTCTGGGCTAGGGTTTGGGTTACGGAACAGCAAGACTTAGGGCACAGGTGAGGGTACGGAAACGTGGGAGGGTCAGGCTACATGCTGACGCAAGGTTCAGTGCCACCGTACAGGCCAGGAGTAGGCTACGGCGTAGGTTAATGTGTAGGGCTGGTGGTGGGTTTCCGTTCAGGGCTAGGGTTAGGGTTAGGGAACGTCAAGGCTTAGGGCACAGGTGAGGGTACGGAAACATGGGAGGGTCAGGCTACGTACTGACGCACGGGTCAGTGCCAGCGTACGGGCCAGGAGTAGGTTATGGCGTAGGGTAAGGTGTAGGGCTGGTTGTGGGTTTCCGTTCCGGGCTACGATTAGGGTTAGGGAACGGCAAAGCTTAGGGCACATGTGAGGGTACGGAAACGTGGGAGGGTCAGGCTACGTGCTGACGCACGGGTCAGTGCCAGTGTACGGGCCAGGAGTAGGCTACGGCTTGTGGGTAAGTTTTAGAGCTGGTGGTGGGTTTCCGTTCGGGGCTAGGGTTAGGGTTAGGGAACGGCAAGGCTTACGGCACAGGTGAGGGTACGGAAACGTGGGAGGTTTAGGCTACGTGCTGACGTACGGCTCAGTGCCCGCGTACGGGCCAGGTGTAGGCTACGACATATAGTGAGGTGTAGGGCTGGTGGTGGTTTTCCGTTCCGGCTAGGGTTAGGGTTAGGGAACGGCAAGGCTTAGGGGACAGGTGAGGGTACGGAAACGTGGGAGGGTCAGGCTACGTGCTGACGCATGGGTCAGTGTCAGCATACGGGCCAGGAGTAGGCTACGGCTTGTGGGTAAGGTGTAGAGCTGGTGGTGGGTTTCCGTTCTGGGCTAGGGTTAGTGTTAGGAACGGCCAGCCTTAGGGCACAGTTGAGGGTCCTGAAACGTGGGAGGGTCAGGCTACTTGCTGATGCACGTGTCAGTGCCGAGTACGGGCCAGGAGTAGGCTACGGCTTGGGGTTAAGGTGTAGGACTGGTGGTGGGTTTCCATTCCGGGCTAGGGTTAGGGTTACCGAACGGCAAGGTTTAGTGCTCAGGTGAGGGTACGGAAACGTGGGAGGGTCAGGCTACGTGCTGACGCACGGGTCAGTGCCAGCATACAGGCCAGGAGTAGGCTACGCCGGAGGGTAATGTCTAGGGCTGGTGGTGGGTTTCTGTTCCGGGCTAGGGTTAGGGTTAGGGAACGTCAAGGCTTAGGGCACATGTGAGGGTACGGAAACGTGGGAGGGTCAGGCTACGTGCTGACACACGGGTCAGTGCCAGTGTAGAGGCCAGGAGTAGGCTACGGCGTAGGGTAAGCTGTAGGGTTCGTGGTGGGTTTCCGTTCCGGACTAGGGTTAGGGTTAGTGTAAGGCAAGGCTTAGGGCACAGGTGAGGTTACAGAAACGTGGGAGGGTCAGGCTATGTGGTGACGCACGTGTCAGTGCCAGCATACGGGCCAGGAGTAGGCTACGGCTTGGGGGTAACGTGTAGGGCTGGTGGTGGTTTTCCGTTCCGGGCTAGGGTTAGGGTTAGGGAACGGCAAGGCTTAGGTCACAGGTTAGGGTACGGAAACGAGGGAGGGTCAGGCTACGTGCTGACACATGGGTCAGTGCCATCGTACGGGCCAGGTGTAGGCTACAGCATAGGGTAAGTTGTAGGGCTGGTGGTGGGTTTCCGTTCCTCGCTAGGGTTAGGGTGAGGGAACGGCAAGGCTTAGGACACAGGTGAGGGTACGGAAACGTGGGAGTGTCAGGCTACGTGATGACGCATGTGTCAGTGCCAGCGTACAGGCCAGGAGTAGGCTACGGCGTAGGGTAATGTCTAGGGATGGTGGTGGGTTTCCGTTCCTGGCTAGGGTTAGGGTTAGGGAACGGCAAGGCTTAGGGCACAGGTGAGGGTACAGAAAAGTTGGAGGTTCAGGCTACGTGCTAAAGCACGTGTCAATGCCAGCGTATGGGCCAGGAGTAGGCTACGTCGTAGAGAAAGGTGTATGGCTGATGGTGGGTTTCCGTTCTGGGCTAGGGTTAGGGATAGGAAACGGCAAGGCTTAGGGCACAGGTGAGGGTACGGAAATGTGGGAAGGTCAGGCTACGTGCTGACACACGGGTCAGTGCCAGCGTACGGGCAAGGAGTAGGCTACGGCGTAGGGTAAGGTGTAGGGTTGGTGGTGGGTTTCCATTCCGTGCTATAGTTAGGGTTAGTGAAAGGCAAGGCTTAGGGCACAGGTGAGGATAGTGAAACGTGGGAGGGTCAGGCTACGTGCTGACGCACATGTCAGTGCCAGAATACGGGCCAGGAGTAGGCTACGGCTTGTGGGTAAGGTGTAGGGCTGGTGGTGGGTTTCCGTTGGGGTCTAGGGTTAGGGTTAGGGAACGGCAAGGCTTAGGGCACAGGTGAGGGTACGGAAACGTGGGAGGGTCAGACAACGTGCTGACGCACGGGTCAGTGCCAGCGTACGGGCCAGGAATAGGCTACGGCGTAGGGTAAAGTGTAGGGCTGGTGGTGGGTTTCCGTTCCGGGCTAGGGTTAGGGTTAGGGAACGGCAAGGCTTAGGGTGCAGGTCAGGGTACGGAAACGTGGGAGGGTCAGGCTACGTGCTGACACACGGGTCAGTGCCAGCGTACGGGCCATGAGTAGGCTATGGCTTGGAGGTTAGTTGTAGGGCTGGTGGTGGGTTTCCGTTCCGTACTAGGGTTAGGGTAAGGGAACGGCAAGGCTTAGGGCACAGGTGAGGGTACGCCAATGTGGGAAGGTCAGGCTACGTGCTGACGCATGTGTCAGTGCCAGCGTACGGGCCAGGAGTAGGCTACGGCATAGGGTAAGGTGTAGGGCTGGTGGTGGGTTTCCATTCCAGGCTAGGGTTAGGGTTAGGGAACGGCAAGACTTAGGGCACAGGTGAGGGTACGGAAACGTGGTAGGGTCAGGCTACGTGCTGACGCACGGGTCAGTGCTAGTGTTCGGGCCAGGATTAGGCTACGGCGTAGGGTAAGGTGTAGGGCTGGTGGTGGGTTTCCGTTCCGGCTAGGGTTAGGGTTAGGGAACGGCAAGCCTTAGGGCACAGGTGAGGGTACGGAAACGTGTGGGGGTCAGACTACATGCTGACGCACGGGTCAGTGCCAGCGTATGGGCCAGAAGTAAGCTACGTCGTAGGGAAAGGTTTCAGGCTGGTGGTGGGTTTCCGTTCTGGGCTAGGGTTAGGGTTAGGGAACTGCAAGGCTTAGGGCACAGGTGAGGGTTCGGAAACGTAGGAGGGTCAGGCTACGTGCTGATGCATGTGTCAGTGCCAGTGTACTGGCCAGGAGTAGGCTATGGCTTGGGGGTAAGCTGTAGGGCTGGTGGTGTGTTTCCGTTCTGGGCTAGGGTTAGCGTTAGGGTACGGCAAGGCTTAGGGCACAAGTGAAGTTACGGAAACGTGGTAGGTTCAGGCTACGTGCTGACGCACGTGTCAGTGCCAGCGTACCGGCCAAGAGTAGGCTACGGCTTGGGGGATAGTTGTAGGGCTGGTGGTGGGTTTCCGTTCCGGGCTAGGGTTAGGGTTAGGGAACGGCAAGGCTTAGGGCACAGGTGAGGGTACGGAAATGTGAGAAGGTCAGGCTACGTGCTGACGCACGTGTCAGTGCCAGCGTACGGGCCCGGAGTAGGCTACGGCGTAGGGTAAGATGTAGGGCTGTTGGTGGGTTTCCTTTCCGGGCTAGGTTTAGGGTTAGGGAACGGCAAGGCTTAGGGCACAGGTGAGGGTACGGAAACGTGGTAGGGTCAGGCTACTTGCTGACACATGGGTCAGTGCCAGCGTTCGGGCCAGGAGTAGGCTACGCCTTGGGGTTAAGGTGTAGGGCTGGTGCTGGGTTTCCATTTCGGGCTAGGGTTAGGGTTACCGAACGGCAAGGCTTAGTCCTCAGGTGAGGGTACGGAAACGTGGGAGGGTCAGGCTACGTGCTGACGCACGGGTCAGTGCCATCATACAGGCCAGGAGTAGGCTACGCCGGAGGGTAATGTCTAGGGCTGGTGGTGGGTTTCTGTTCCGGGCTAGGGTTAGGGTTAGGGAACGTCAAGGCTTAGGGCACAGGTGAGGGTACGGAAACGTGGGAGAGTCAGGCTACGTGCTGACACATGGTTCAGTGACAGTGTACAGGCCAGGAGTAGGCTACGGCGTAGGGTAAGCTGTAGGGTTCGTGGTGGGTTTCCGTTCCGGACTAGGGTTAGGGTTAGGGAAAGGCAAGGCTTTGGGCACAGGTGAGGTTAGAGAAACGTGGGAGGGTCAGGCTATGTGGTGACGCACGTGTCAGTGCCAGCATACGGGCCAGGAGTAGGCTATGGCTTGGGGGTAACGTGTAGGGCTGGTGGTGGGTTTCCGTTCCGGGCTAGGGTTAGGGTTAGGGAACGGCAAGGCTTAGGGCACAGGTGAGAGTACGGAAACGTGGGAGGATAAGGCTACATGCTGACGCACGGGTCAGTGCAGGCATACGGGCCAGGAGTAGGCTACGGCGTAGGGTATGGTGTAGGGCTGGTGGTGGGTTTCTGTTTCGGGCTAGGGTTAGGGTTAGTGAACGGCAAGGCTTAGGGCACAGGTGAGGGTACGGAAACGAGGGAGGGTCAGGCTACGTGCTGACGCACGGGTCTGTGCCAGCGTACGGGTCAGGAGTAGGCTACGCCTTGTGGCTAAGCTATAGGGCTGGTGGTGGCTTTCCGTTCCGGGGTAGGGTTAGGGTTAGAGAACGGCTAGGCTTAGGGTACAGGTGAGGGTACGGAAACGTGGGAGGGTCAGGCTACGTGCTGACACATGGGTCAGTGCCCGCGTACGGGCCAGGTGTAGGCTACAGCATAGGGTAAGTTGTAGTGCTGGTGGTGGGTTTCCGTTCCTCGCTAGGGTTAGGGTGAGGGAACGGCAAGGCTTAGGACACAGGTGAGGGTACGGAAACGTGGGAGTGTCAGGCTACGTGATGACGCACGTGTCAGTGCCAGCGTACAGGCCAGGAGTCGGCTACGGCGTAGGGTAAAGTCTAGGGATGGTGGTGGGTTTCCGTTCCTGGCTAGGATTAGGGTTAGGGAACGTCAAGGCTTAGGGCACAGGTGAGGGTACGGAAACGTGGGAGGGTAAGGCTACGTACTGATGCATGGGTCAGTGCCAGCGTACGGGCCAGGAGTAGGCTACGGTGTAGGGTAACGTGTAGGGCTGTTCTTGGGTTTTCATTGAGGGGTACCGTTAGGGTTAGGGAACGGCAAGGCTTAGGGCACAGGTGAGGGAACGGAAACGTGGGAGGGTCAGGCTACGTGCTGACACACGGGTCAGTGCCAGCGTACGGGCAAGGAGTAGGCTACGGGGTAGGGTAAGGTCTAGGGCTGGTGGTGGGTTTCCGTTCCGGGCTAGGGTTAGTGTTAGGGAACGGCAAGGCTTAGGGCACAGGTGAGGGTACAGAAAAGTTGGAGGTTCAGGCTACGTGCTAAAGCACGTGTCAATGCCAGCGTATGGGCCAGGAGTAGGCTACGTCGTAGAGAAAGGTGTAGGGCTGGTGGTGGGTTTCCGTTCCGGGCTAGGGTTAGGGTTAGGGAACGGCAAGGCTTAGGGCGCAGGTGAGGGTACGGAAACGTGGGAGGGTCAGGCTACGTGCTGACGCATGGGTCAGTGCCAGCGTACGGGCCATGAATAGGCTATGGCTTGGAGGTTAGTTGTAGGGCTGGTGGTGGGTTTCCGTTCCGTACTAGGGTTAGGGTAAGGGAACGGCAAGGCTTAGGGCACAGGTGAGGTTACGGAAATGTGGGAAGGTCAGGCTACGTGCTGACGCACCTGTCAGTGCCAGCGTATGGGCCAGGAGTAGGCTACGGCATAGGGTAAGGTGTAGGGCTGGTGGTGGGTTTCCGTTCCGTGCTAGGGTTAGGGTTAGGGAACGGCAAGACTTAGGGCACAGGTGAGGGTACGGAAACGTAGGAGGGTGAGGCTACTTGCTGCCGCACGTGTCAGTGCCAGAGTACGGGCCAGGTTTAGGCTACGGCTTGGGGTTAAAGTCTAGGGCTGGTGCTGGGTTTCCGTTCCGGGCTTGGGTTAGGGTTACGGAACGGCAAGGCTTAGTCCTCAGGTGAGGGTACGGAAAAGTCGGAGGGTCTGGCTACGTGCTGACGCACGGGTCAGTGCCAGCGTACAGGCCAGGAGTAGGCTACGGCGTACGGTAAGGTGTAGGGCTGGTGGTGGGTTTCCGTTACAGGCTAGGGTTAGGGTTAGGGAACGGCAAGGCTTAGGGCACAGGTGAGGGTACGGCAAATTGGCAGGATCAGGATACGTGCTGATGAAAGTTTCAGTGCCTGCGTACAGGCCAGGAATAGGCTACGGCGTAGGGAAAGGTGTAGGGCTGGTGGTGGGCTTCCGTTCCGGGCTAGGGTTAGGGTTAGGGAACGGCAATGCTTAGGGCACATGTGAGGGTACGGAAACGTGGGAGGTTCAGGCTAAGTGCTGATGCACGGGTCAGTGCCAGCGTACCTGCCAGGAGTAGGCTTCGGCTTGGGGGTTAGGTGTAGGGCTGGTGGTGGCTTTTCGTTCCGGGCTAGGGTTAGGGTTAGGGATCGGCAAGGCTTAGGGCACAGGTGAGGGTACGGAACCGTGGGAGTGTCTGGCTACATGCTGACGCACGGGTCAGTGCCAGCGTATGGGCCAAGAGTAGGCTATGGCTTGGGTGTAAGCTGTAGGGGTGGTGGTGGTTTTCCGTTCCGGACTAGGGTTAGGGTTAGGGAACGGCAAGGCTTAGGGCACAGGTGTGGGTACGGAAACGTTGGAGGTTCAGGCTACGTGCTGACGCACGTGTCAGTGCCAGTGTACGGGCCAGGAGTAGGCTACGGCGTAGGGTAAGGTTTAGGGCTGGTGGTGGGCTTCCGTTCCTGTCTAGGGTTAACGTGAGGGAACGGCAAGGCTTAAGGCACAGGTGAGGGTACGGAAACGTGGGAGGGTCAGGCTATGTGCTCACGCACGGGTCAGTGCCAGCGTACAGGCCAGGAGTAGGCTACAGCGTAGGGTAATGTCTAGGGCTGGTGGTGGGTTTCCGTTCCAGGCTAGGGTTAGTGTTAGGGAACGACAAGGCTTAGGGCACAGGTGAGGGTACAGAAAAGTTGGAGGTTCAGGGTACGTGCTGATGCACGGGTCAGTGCCAGCGTACGGGCCAGGAGTAGGCTACGTCGTAGAGAAAGGTGTAGGGCTGGTGGTGGGTTTCCGTTCAGGGCTCGGGTTAGGGTTAGGGAACGGCAAGGCTTAGGGCACAGGTGAGGGTACGGAAACGTGGGAGGGTCAGGCTACGTGCTGACGCACGGGTCAGTGCCAACGTACGGGCCAGCAGTACGCTACGGCGTAGGGTAAAGTGTAGGGCTGGTGGTGGTTTTCCGTTCCGGGCTAGGGTTAGGGTTAGGGAACGGCAAGGCTTAGGGCCCAGGTGAGGGTACGGAAACGTGGGAAGTTCAGTCTACGTGCTGACGCACGGTTCAGTGCCAGCGTACGGGCCAGGAGTTGTCTATGGCATAGGGTAATGTGTAGGGCTGGTGGTGGGTTTCCGTTACGGTGTAGGGTTAGGGTTAGGGAACGGCAAGGCTTAGGGCACAGGTGAGGGTACAGCAACGTGGGAGTGTTGGGCTACGTGCTGACGCATGGGTCAGTGCCAGCGTATGGGCCAGGAGTAGGCTACGGCTTGTGGGTTAGTTGTAGGGTTGGTGGTTGGTTTCTGTTCTTGGCTAGGGTTAGGGTTAGGGAACGGCAAGGCTTAGGGCATAGGTGAGGGTACGGAAACGTGGGAGGGTCGGCCTACGTGCTGACGCACGAGTTAGTGGCAGTGAACAGGCCAGTAGTAGGCTACGGCGTAGGGTAAGGTGTAGGGCTGGTGGTGGGTTTCCTTTCCGGGCTAGGCTTAGGGTTAGGGAACGGCAAGCTTAGGGCACAGGTGAGGTACAGAAACGTGGGAGGGTCGTGCTACATGCTGACGCACGGTTCACTGCCAGCGAACGGGCCAGGAGTAGGCTACAGCGTAGGGTAAAGTTTAGGGATGGTTGTGGGTTTCCGTTCGGGTCTAGGGTTAGGGTTAGGGAACGGCAATGCTTAGGCCACAGGTGAGGGTACGGAAAAGTGGGAGGTTCAGGTTACATGCTGACGCACATGTCAGTGCCAGCGTACGGGCCAGTAGTAGGGTACTGCTTGGGGGTTAGGTGTAGGGCTGGTGGTAGTTTCCGTTCCTGGCTTGGTTTAGGGATAGGGAACGGCAAATCTTAGGACACATGTGAGGTTACAGAAACGTGGGAGATTCGGGCTCCCTGCTGACGCACGGGTCAGTGCCAGCGTACGGGCCACGATTAGGCTACGGCCTAGGGTAAGGTGTAGGTCTGGTGTTGGGTTTCCGTTCCGGGCTAAGGTTAGGGTAAGGGAACGGCAAGGCTTAGGGCACAGTTGAGGGTATGAAAACGTGGGATGGTCTGGCTATGTGCTGACGCAAGGGTCAGTGACAGCGTACGGGCCAGGAGTAGGTTACGGAATAGGGTAAGGTTTAGGGCTGGTGGAGGCTTTCCGTTCCAGGCTAGCGTTGGGGTTAGGGAACGGCAACGCTTAGGAGTTGCCAGGCTGCCACCTGTAAAGAAGAGGATGCGTCACCCGTAACGTCTGCTGAAATTTCTCTCCGGGCTGAGGTGAGGAAGGAAAAAAAGGAGTGGGGGCCGGGATAGGAGGGGTATCTCAGGCAGGAAAATGGAAAGCTTCCAGAAGACCGCCCGTGGCCAGGACCATCCTGGCTGGCCTGCAGGCACCAAGTGGGACTGTGTGCTGTCGCTGGTGTGGCTCCACTGCCCTTCCTCTAGGCTTTCAAGCCCTTGTACATATTCAGGTGTTTTACCTGGGAAGGGTGGGAACAGTTCAGCAGCAGCTGGCCTGGGGCTCAGCTCACGTTTACTCACAGACGCCTCGGCACGGTCCCGCAGCTTGGCAATGAGGACCCTCCTTGCGTGGGGTTGGGCTGCTGGCTGTATGGGAGATGATTCTCCACATCTGACCAATTTCAGAATTGTTTACCGCTGGAGTAAGTGCCTTGATAGGGTTTTCCTCTGTATAACTGTTGGGTTCAGGTTTATTTTTTCTCCATTGTTTCAAGTTAAATTTTATTCCTCTTTTATGTATTTATAGATATAAGCATGGAAATAAGTCATTCATATAAATACATCTGTGTGAATGGAAGAACTTTTTTCTGTTTTATTTTTAAAACTTTTGAAATTTAATTTTATTTTCTTATACAGCAGGTTATTATTAGTTATGTATTTTATGCATTTACATGTATACAGGTCAATCCCAATCTCCCAACTCATCGCACCACCACCACCACCCCATGGCTTCCCCCTCTTTGTGTCCATACGTTTGTTCTCTACCTCTGTGTCTCTATTTCTGCCCTGCAAACAAGTTCATCTGTACCACTTTTCTAGGTACCAAATATAGGCATTAATATACAATATTTGTTTTTCTGTTTCTGACTTACTCCACTCTGTATGACAGTCTCTAGATCCATCGAGTTCTCTACAAATGACCCAGTTTCATTCCTTTATATGGTTGAGTAATACTCCATTTTATATATGTACCACATCTTTATCCGTTCTTCTGTCTGTGGGCATTTAGGTTGCTTCCATTACCTGGCTATTGTAAATAGTGCTGCAATGAACATTGTGGTGAATGTGTCTCTTTGATTTATGGTTTTCTCTGGGTATATGCTCAGAAGTGGGATTGCTGGATCAGATGGTACTCCTCTTTTTAGTTTTTTAAAGGAACCTCCATACTGTTCTCCATAGTGACTGTATCAATTTACATTCCCACCAATATTGGAAAAGGGTTCCTTTTGTCCACACCCTCCTCAGAATTTTTGTTTGTAGATTTTCTGATGATGCCACTCTAATGGGTGTGACGTCATACCTTATTGTAGTTTTGATTTGCATTTCTCTAACAATTAGTGATGTTGAGCAGCTTTTCATGTGCGTCTTGGCCATCTCTGTGTCTCCTTTGAAGAAACGTCTCTTTAGATCTTCTGCCCATTTTTTTTGCGTTGTTTGTTTTTTTAATATTAAGCTGCATGAGCTGTTTATATATATTGGAGATTAAACCTGTGTCCATTGATTCGTTTGCAACGATTTTTGCCCATTCTGAGGGATGCCTTTTTCCATTCCCGTTTTTTCTAACAAAAAAGGAAAGAAAGGAAAAGAAGCAGAACACTAATGTGCGTAAAATATGCCTTTTGAAACGGTCGTTTTGAAATATGGACGTCCTTTGAATTTTTTGGTCGATATGTGACCCCAGGATTTGTTTTCAGGGCAGGTGTCATTTACAGGCCTGCAATGATTTTGAATATCAACTGACCATTAGCGTTGGGATTAAAGCTGCTGTTGTGTGAAACGGCCACAAGGTGGCAGCAGTTCACCCTTACCAAATCTGGTTACTAGGGCAAGAGAGCCTCAGTGGAAGTGGTGTTCTAGATTGGAGTTTAGAATGGAATGTACCAGGAGAAAGACCCTCACGTTTGTCTCACTACTTCTTGTTCGTGTTTTTAATTTAAGTTTTTATTTTTTATTACAGCAAGTTTGTTTACAATGTTTGGCTTGTTGTAAGTGTGGAAGATGTGGTTCTTTTACACATATACAGATGACTGTTCTTCTTGGGATCCTTTTCCCATGTACGTTATGACAGAATGTTGATTAGTCCTCTCTTGGTATTCTGTAGGTCTTTGGTGATTATATATGTCACCTGTGTTTGTATATGTCTGTTAACCCCGATATCGTAATGAAACCAATCCTCACACCTTTCCATTGGTGAACCATAAGTTTGTTTAATGAATCTGTGATTGCCCTTCTCCGTGGAAATATCTGCCCTGGTATCCATTTTTAGGTAACACCTCTAAGTGATATGATATGATATGTGTCTTTCACTTTCTGACTTACTACAAGTCACGTGATTACTTCTAGACTCATCTACGGTGCTGCAAATGGCATTGTGTCCTTTTTTCCCTTGGCTTCTCTTCTGCCTTAGCGGGGTCCATTTCCAACAATGTGATTCCCTGAGGGTTGTGGATTAGCTGACCTGGGCAGCCTTACCCTGCCGGCCCGCCCTCCCCAGGTGTGCCTCGTTGAGGTCAATATAAACAGAGCTCCAGGCAGCAATAGCCCCTGAAGCTGTGCCTGACTCCATATTCTCTGCCCCGTCAGCAGTCTCGGGGCTATGCTGGTGGGAGGGAGTGAGGGGCCACAGCTTTGTGGGTGGCCCGGTGTGAGTGGGGCTCTGCTGGCCTTTCTGCAGGAGTTGCCAGGCTGCCGCCTGTAAAGAAGAGGATGTGTCACCCATACCTTCCGCTGGAATTTCTCTCCGGACAGAGATGAGGAAGGAAAAAAGCAGTGGGGGCCGGGAGAGGAGGGATATCTCAGGCAGGGCAATGGAAAGCTTCTGGAAGAGCGCCAGGGTCCAGGACCACGCTGGCTGGCCTGCAGGCACCAAGTTGGCCTGCGTGCTGTCGCTGGTGTGTCTCCACGGTCCTTCCTCTAGGCTTTCAAGCCCTTGTACATATTCAGGTGTTTTACCTGGAAAGGGTGGGAAGAGTTCAGCAGCAGCTGGCCTGGGGCTCAGCTCACGTTTACTCACAGATGCCTCGGCACGGTCCCCCAGCTTTCCAATGAGGACGCTCCTTGCGTGGGGGGAGGGTTGCTGGCTGTATGGGAGATGGTTCCCCACCTCTGACCAATTTCAGAATTGTTTACAACTGGAGAAAGTGCCGTGATAGGGTTTTCCTCTGTATAACTCGTGGGTTCAATTTTTTTTTCTTTTTTGGTTCAAGTTAGATTTTATTCCTCTTTTATGTATTTATAAATATAAGCATGGAAATAATTCTTTCCTATAAATACATCTGTGTGACGGGAAGAATTTTTTCTGTTTTATTTTTAAATTTTATTTTTTGAAATTTTGAAATTTAATTTTATTTATGTTTTTATACAGCAGGTTATTATTAGTTATGTATTTTATGCATATACATGTATACAGGTCAATCCCAATCTCCCAACTCATCCCACCACCACCACCCCATGGCTTCCCACACTTGGTGTCCATACGTTTGTTCTCTACCTCTGTGTCTCTATTTCTTCCCTGCAAACCAGTTCATCTGTACCTTTTTTAGGCTCCACATATATGCATTAATATACAATATTTGTTTTCCTCTTTCTGACTTACTTCATTCTGTATGACAGTCTCTCGATCCATCGATGTCTCTACAAATGACCCAGTTTCATTCCTTTTTATGGCCGAGTAATATTCCATTTTATATATGTACCACATCTTTATCCATTCATCTGTCTGTGGGCATTTAGGTTGCTTCCATTACCTGGCTATTGTAAATAGTGCTGCAACGAACATTGTGGTGAATGTGCCTTTTTGGAATACGGTTTTTTCTGGGTATATGCCCAGAAGTGGGATTGCTGGATCAGATGGTATTTCTATTTCTAATTTTTTTAAGGAAACTCCATACTGTTCTCCATAGTGACTGTATCAATTTACATTCCCACCAATAGTGGAAGAGGGCTCCTTTTGTCCACACCCTCCCCAGAATTGGTTGTTTGTAGATTTTCTGATGATGCCGATTCTAACAGGTGTGAGGTGATACCTCATTGGAGTTTTGATTTGCATTTCTCTAATAATTAGTGCTGTTGAGCAGCTTTTCATGTGCGTCTTGGCCATCTCTGTGTCTCCTTTGAAGAAACGTCTCTTTAGATCTTCTGCCCATTTTTTTTTGGGTTGTTTGTTTTTTTAATATTAAGCTGCATGAGCTGTTTATATATATTGGAGATTAAACCTGTGTCCATTGATTCGTTTGCAACGATTTTTGCCCATTCTGAGGGATGCCTTTTTCCATTCCCGTTTTTTCTAACAAAAAAGGAAAGAAAGGAAAAGAAGCAGAACACTAATGTGCGTAAAATATGCCTTTTGAAACGGTCCTTTTGAAATATGGACGTCCTTTGAATTTTTTGGTCGATATGTGACCCCAGGATTTGTTTTCAGGGCAGGTGTCATTTACAGGCCTGCAATGATTTTGAATATCAACTGACCATTAGCCTTGGGATTAAAGCTGCTGTTGTGTGAAACGGCCACAAGGTGGCAGCAGTTCACCCTTACCAAATCTGGTTACTAGGGCAAGAGAGCCTCAGTGGAAGTGGTGTTCTAGATTGGAGTTTAGAATGGAATGTACCAGGAGAAAGCCCCTCACGTTTGTCTCACTACTTCTTGTTCGTGTTTTTAATTTAAGTTTTTATTTTTTATTACAGCAAGTTTGATTACAATGTTTGGCTTGTTGTAAGTATGGAAGATGTGGTTCTTTTACACATATACAGATGACTGTTCTTCTTGGGATCCTTTTCCCATGTACGTTATGACAGAATGTTGATTAGTCCTCTCTTGGTATTCTGTAGGTCTTTGGTGATTATATATGTCACCTGTGTTTGTATATGTCTGTTAACCCCGATATCGTAATGAAACCAATCCTCACACCTTTCCATTGGTGAACCATAAGTTTGTTTAATGAATCTGTGATTGCCCTTCTCCGTGGAAATATCTGCCCTGGTATCCATTTTTAGGTAACACCTCTAAGTGATATGATATGATATGTGTCTTTCACTTTCTGACTTACTACAAGTCACGTGATTACTTCTAGACTCATCTACGGTGCTGCAAATGGCATTGTGTCCTTTTTTCCCTTGGCTTCTCTTCTGCCTTAGCGGGGTCCATTTTCAACAATGTGATTCCCTGAGGGTTGTGGATTAGCTGACCTGGGCAGCCTTACCCTGCCGGCCCGCCCTCCCCAGGTGTGCCTCGTTGAGGTCAATATAAACAGAGCTCCAGGCAGCAATAGCCCCTGAAGCTGTGCCTGACTCCATATTCTCTACCCCGTCAGCAGTCTCGGGGCTGTGCTGGTGGGAGGGAGTGAGGGGCCACAGCTTTGTGGGTGGCCCGGTGTGAGTGTGGTTCTGCTGGCCTTTCTGCAGGAGTTGCCAGGCTGCCGCCTGTAAAGAAGAGGATGTGTCACCCATACCTTCCGCTGGAATTTCTCTCCGGACAGAGGTGAGGAAGGAAAAAAGCAGTGGGGGCCGGGACAGGATGGGTATCTCAGGCAGGTCAATGGAAAGCTTCTGGAAGAGCGCACGGGGCCAGGACCACGCTGGCTGGCATGCAGGCACGAAGTTGGCCTGTGTTCTGTCGCTGGTGTGGCTCCATGGTCCTTCCTCTAGGGTTTCAAGCCCTTGTACATATTCAGGTATTGTACCTGGAAAGGGTGGGAAGAGTTCAGCAGCAGCTGGCCTGGGGCTCAGCTCACGTTTACTCACAGATGCCTCGGCACAGTCCCCCAGCTTTGCAATGAGGACGCTCCTTGCGTGGGGGGTGGGTTGCTGGCTGTATGGGAGATGGTTCCCCACCTCTGACCTATTTCAGAATTGTTTACCACTGGAGCAAGTGCCCTGATAGGGTTTTCCTCTGTATAACTCGTGGGTTCAGGTTTTTTTTTTTTTTTCTTTTATGGTTCAAGTTAGATTTTATTCCCCTTTTATGTATTTATAGATATAAGCATGGAAATATTTCTTTCCTATAAATACATCTGTGTGATGGGAAGAATTTTTTCTGTTTTATTTTTAAATTTTATTTTTTAAAATTTTGAAATTTAATTTTATTTATTTTTTTTATACAGCACGTTATTATTAGTTATGTATTTTATGCATATACATGTATACAGGTCAATCCCAAACTCCCAACTCATCCCACCACCACCACCCCATGGCTTCCCACACTTGGTGTCCATACGTTTGTTCTCTACCTCTGTCTCTATTTCTTCCCTGCAAACCAGTTCATCTGTACCATTTTTCGGCTCCACATATATGCATTAATATACAATATTTGTTTTCCTCTTTCTGACTTACTTCATTCTGTATGACAGTCTCTCGATCCATCGATGTCTCTACAAATGACCCAGTTTCATTCCTTTTTATGGCCGAGTAATATTCCATTTTATATATGTACCACATCTTTATCCATTCATCTGTCTGTGGGCATTTAGGTTGCTTCCATTACATGGCTATTGTAAATAGTGCTGCAACGAACATTGTGGTGAATGTGCCTTTTTGAAATACGGTTTTCTCTGGGTATATGCCCAGAAGTGGGATTGCTGGATCAGATGGTAATTCTATTTCTAGTTTTTTTAAGGAAACTCCATACTGTTCTCCATAGTGACTGTATCAATTTACATTCCCACCAATAGTGGAAGAGGGCTCCTTTTGTCCACACCCTCCCCAGAATTTGTTGTTTGTAGATTTTCTGATGATGCCGATTCTAACAGGTGTGAGGTGATACCTCATTGTAGATTTGATTTGCATTTCTCTAATAATTAGTGCTGTTGAGCAGCTTTTCATGTGCGTCTTGGCCATCTCTGTGTCTCCTTTGAAGAAACGTCTCTTTAGATCTTCTGACCATTTTTGTATTGGGTTGTTTGTTTTTTAATATTAAGCTGCATGAGCTGTTTATATATATTGGAGATTAAACCTCTGTCCATTGATTCGTCTGCAACGATTTTCGCCCATCCTGAGGGATGCCTTTTTCCATTCCCGTGTTTTTTAACAAAAAAGGAAAGAAAGGAAAAGAAGCAGAACACTAATGTGCTTAAAACATGCCTTTTGAAACGGTCGTTTTGAAATATGGACGTCCTTTGAATTTTTTGGTCGATATGTGACCCCAGGATTTGTTTTCAGGGCAGGTGTCATTTACTGGCCTGCAATGATTTTGAATATCAACTGACCATTAGCGCTGGGATTAAAGCTGCTGTTGTGTGAAACGGCCACAAGGTGGCAGCAGTTCACCCTTACCAAATCTGGTTACTAGGGCAAGAGAGCCTCAGTGGAAGTGGTGTTCTAGATTGGAGTTTAGAATGGAATGTGCCAGGAGAAAGCCCCTCACGTTTGTCTCACTACTTCTTGTTCGTGTTTTTAATTTAATTTTTTATTTTTTATTACAGCAAGTTTGATTACAATGTTTGGCTTGTTGTAGGTGTGGAAGATGTGGTTCTTTTACACATATACAGATGACTGTTCTTCTTGGGATCCTTTTCCCATGTACCTTATGACAGAATGTTGAGTAGTCCTCTCTTGGTATTCTGTAGGTCTTTGGTGATTATATATGTCACATGTGTTTGTATATGTCTGTTAACCCCGATATCATAATGAAACAAATCCTCACACCTTTCCATTGGTGAACCATAAGTTTGTTTAATGAATCTGTGATTGCCCTTCTCCGTGGAAATATCTGCCCTGGTATCCATTTTTAGGTAACACCTATAAGTGATATGATATGATATGTGTTTTTCACTTTCTGACTTACTACAAGTCACGTCATTACTTCTAGACTCATCTACGGTGCTGCAAATGGCATTGTGTCCTTTTTTCCCTTGGCTTCTCTTCTGCCTTAGCGGGGTCCATTTTCAACAATGTGATTCCCTGAGGGTTGTGGATTAGCTGACCTGGGCAGCCTTACCCTGCCGGCCCGCCCTCCCCAGGTGTGCCTCGTTGAGATCAATATAAACAGAGCTCCAGGCAGCAATAGCCCCTGAAGCTGTGCCTGACTCCATATTCTCTGCCCCGTCAGCAGTCTCGGGGCTGTGCTGGTGGGAGGGAGTGAGGGGCCACAGCTTTGTGGGTGGCCCTGTGTGAGTGGGGTTCTGCTGGCCTTTCTGCAGGAGTTGCCAGGCTGCCGCCTGTAAAGAAGAGGATGTGTCACCCATACCTTCCGCTGGAATTTCTCTCCGGACAGAGGTGAGGAAGGAAAAAAGCAGTGGGGTCCGCGACAGGAGGGGTATCTCAGACAGGGCAATGGAAAGCTTCTGGAAGAGCGCCTGGGGCCAGGACCACGCTGGGTGGCCTGCAGGCACCAAGTTGGCCTGCGTGCTGTCGCTTGTGTGGCTCCACGGTCCTTCATCTAGGCTTTCAAGCCCTTGTACATATTCAGGTGTTTTACCTGGAAAGGGTGGGAACAGTTCAGCAGCAGCTGGCCTGGGGCTCAGCTCACGTTTACTCACAGATGCCTCGGCACGGTCCCCCAGCTTTGCAATGAGGATGCTCCTTGCGTGGGTGGTGGGTGGCTGGCTGTATGGGAGATGGTTCCCCACCTGTGACCAATTTCAGAATTGTTTACTGCTGGAGCAAGTGCCGTGATAGGGTTTTCCTCTGTATAACTCGTGGGTTCAATTTTTTTTTCTTTTTTGGTTCAAGTTAGATTTTATTCCTCTTTTATGTATTTATAAATATAAGCATGGAAATAATTCATTCCTATAAATACATCTGTGTGACGGGAAGAATTTTTTCTGTTTTATTTTTAAATTTTATTTTTTAAAATTTTGAAATTTAATTTTATTTATGTTTTTATACAGCACGTTATTATTAGTTATGTATTTTATGCATATACATGTATACAGGTCAATCCCAATCTCCCAACTCATCCCACCACCACCACCCCATGGCTTCCCACACTTGGTGTCCATAAGTTTGTTCTCTACCTCTGTGTCTCTATTTCTTCCCTGCAAACCAGTTCATCTGTACCTTTTTTAGGCTCCACATATATGCATTAATATACAATATTTGTTTTCCTCTTTCTGACTTACTTCATTCTGTATGACAGTCTCTCGATCCATCGATGTCTCTACAAATGACCCAGTTTCATTCCTTTTTATGGCCGAGTCATATTCCATTTTATATATGTACCACATCTTTATCCATTCATCTGTCTGTGGGCATTTAGGTTGCTTCCATTACCTGGCTATTGTAAATAGTGCTGCAACGAACATTGTGGTGAATGTGCCTTTTTGAAATACGGTTTTCTCTGGGTATATGCCCAGAAGTGCGATTGCTGGATCAGATGGTAATTCTATTTCTAATTTTTTTAAGGAAACTCCATACTGTTCTCCATAGTGACTGTATCAATTTACATTCCCACCAATAGTGGAAGAGGGCTCCTTTTGTCCACACCCTCCCCAGAATTGGTTGTTTGTAGATTTCCTGATGATGCCGATTCTAACAGGTGTGAGGTGATACCTCATTGTAGTTTTGATTTGCATTTCTCTAATAATTAGTGCTGTTGAGCAGCTTTTCATGTGTGTCTTGGCCATCTCTGTGTCTCCTTTGAAGAAACGTCTCTTTAGATCTTCTGCCCATTTTTTTTTGGGTTGTTTGTTTTTTTAATATTAAGCTGCATGAGCTGTTTATATATATTGGAGATAGAACCTGTGTCCATTGATTCGTTTGCAACGATATTCACCCATCCTGAGGGATGCCTTTTTCCATTCCCGTGTTTTTTAACAAAAAAGGAAAGAAAGGAAAAGAAGCAGAACACTAATGTGCTTAAAACATGCCTTTTGAAACGGTCGTTTTGAAATATGGACGTCCTTTGAATTTTTTGGTCGATATGTGACCCCAGGATTTGTTTTCAGGGCAGGTGTCATTTACTGGCCTGCAATGATTTTGAATATCATCTGACCATTAGCGCTGGGATTAAAGCTGCTGTTGTGTGAAACGGCCACAAGGTGGCAGCAGTTCACCCTTACCAAATCTGGTTACTAGGGCAAGAGAGCCTCAGTGGAAGTGGTGTTCTAGATTGGAGTTTAGAATGGAATGTGCCAGGAGAAAGCCCCTCACGTTTGTCTCACTACTTCTTGTTCGTGTTTTTAATTTAATTTTTTATTTTTTATTACAGCAAGTTTGATTACAATGTTTGGCTTGTTGTAGGTGTGGAAGATGTGGTTCTTTTACACATATACAGATGACTGTTCTTCTTGGGATCCTTTTCCCATGTACCTTATGACAGAATGTTGAGTAGTCCTCTCTTGGTATTCTGTAGGTCTTTGGTGATTATATATGTCACATGTGTTTGTATATGTCTGTTAACCCCGATATCATAATGAAACAAATCCTCACACCTTTCCATTGGTGAACCATAAGTTTGTTTAATGAATCTGTGATTGCCCTTCTCCGTGGAAATATCTGCCCTGGTATCCATTTTTAGGTAACACCTATAAGTGATATGATATGATATGTGTTTTTCACTTTCTGACTTACTACAAGTCACGTGATTACTTCTAGACTCATCTACGGTGCTGCAAATGGCATTGTGTCCTTTTTTCCCTTGGCTTCTCTTCTGCCTTAGCGGGGTCCATTTTCAACAATGTGATTCCCTGAGGGTTGTGGATTAGCTGACCTGGGCAGCCTTACCCTGCCGGCCCGCCTTCCCCAGGTGTGCCTCATTGAGGTCAATATAAACAGAGCTCCAGGCAGCAATAGCCCCTGAAGCTGTGCCTGACTCCATATTCTCTGCCCCGTCAGCAGTCTCGGGGCTGTGCTGGTGGGAGGGAGTGAGGGGCCACAGCTTTGTGGGTGGCCCGGTGTGAGTGTAGTACTGCTGGCCTTTCTGCAGGAGTTGCCAGGCTGCCGCCTGTAAAGAAGAGGATGTGTCACCCATACCTTCCGCTGGAATTTCTCTCCGGACAGAGGTGAGGAAGGAAAAAAGCAGTGGGGGCCGGGACAGGAGGGGTATCCTTGGCAGGGCCATGGAAAGCTTCTGGAAGAGCGCCAGGGTCCAGGACCACCCTGGCTGGCCTGCAGGCACCAAGTTGGTCTGCGTGCTGTCGCTGGTGTGGCTCCACGCTCCTTCCTCTAGGCTTTCAAGCCCTTGTACATATTCAGGTGTTTTACCTGGAAAGGGTGGGGACAGTTCAGCAGCAGCTGGCCTGGGGCTCAGCTCACGTTTACTCACAGATGCCTCGGCACGGTCCCCCAGCTTTGCAATGAGGACGCTCCTTGCGTGGGGGGTGGGTTGTTGGTTGTATGGGAGATGGTTCCCCACCTCTGACCAATTTCAGAATTGTTTACCGCTGGAGCAAGTGCCCTGATAGGGTTTTCCTCTCTATAACTCGTGGGTTCAGTTTTTTTTTCTTTTATAGTTCAGGTAAGATTTTATTCCTCTTTTATGTATTTATAGATATAAGCATGGAAATAATTCATTCCTATAAATACATCTGTGTGACGGGAAGAAATTTTTTCTGTTTTATTTTTAAATTTTATTTTTTAAAATTTTGAAATTTAATTTTATTTATTTTTTAAAGAGCACGTTATTATTAGTTATGTATTTTATGCATATACATGTATACAGGTCAATCCCAAACACCCAACTCATCCCACCACCACCACCCCATGGCTTCCCACACTTGGTGTCCATACATTTGTTCTCTACTTCTGTGTCTCTAATTATTCCCTGCAAAACAGTTCATCTGTACCATTTTTAGGCTCCACATATATGCATTAATATACAATATTTGTTTTCCTCTTTCTGACTTACTTCATTCTGTATGACAGTCTCTCGATCCATCGATGTCTCTTCAAATGACCCAGTTTCATTACTTTTTATGGCCGAGAAATATTCCATTTTATATATGTACCACATCTTTATCCATTCATCTGTCTGTGGGCATTTAGGTTGCTTCCATTACCTGCCTATTGTAAATAGTGCTGCAACGAACATTGTGGTGAATGTGCCTTTTTGAAATACGGTTTTCTCTGGGTATATGCCCAGAAGTGGGATTGCTGGATCAGATGGTAATTCTATTTCTAATTTTTTTAAGGAAACTCCATACTGTTCTCCATAGTGACTGTATCAATTTACATTCCCACCAATAGTGGAAGAGGGCTCCTTTTGTCCACACCCTCCCCAGAATTGGTTGTTTGTAGATTTCCTGATGATGCCGATTCTAACAGGTGTGAGGTGATACCTCATTGTAGTTTTGATTTGCATTTCTCTAATAATTCTGTTGAGCAGCTTTTCATGTGTCTTGGCCATCTCTGTGTCTCCTTTGAAGAAACGTCTCTTTAGATCTTCTTCCCATTTTTTTTGGATTGTTAATTTTTTAATATTAAGCTGCATGAGCTGTTTACATATATTGGAGATTAAACCTCTGTCCATTGATTCGTCTGCAACGATTTTCGCCCATTCTGAGGGATGCCTTTTTCCATTCCCGTGTTTTTTAACAAAAAAGGAAAGAAAGGAAAAGAAGCAGAACACTAATGTGCCTAAAATATGCCTTTTGAAACGGTCGTTTTTACATATGGACGTCCTTTGAATTTCTTGGTCGATATGTGACCCCAGGATTTGTTTTCAGGGCAAGTGTCATTTACAGGCCTGCAATGATTTTGAATATGAACTGACCATTAGCGTTGGGATTAAAGCTGCTGTTGTGTGAAACGGCCACAAGGTGGCAGCAGTTCACCCTTACCAAATCTGGTTACTAGGGCAAGAGAGCCTCAGTGGAAGTGGTGTTCTAGATTGGAGTTTAGAATGGAATGTGCCAGGAGAAAGCCCCTCACGTTTGTCTCACTACTTCTTGTTCGTGTTTTTAATTTAATTTTTTATTTTTTATTGCAGCAAGTTTGATTACAATGTTTGGCTTGTTGTAGGTGTGGAAGATGTGGTTCTTTTACACATATACAGATGTCTGTTCTTCCTGGGATCCTTTTCCCATGTATGTTATGACAGAATATTGAGTAGTCCTCTCTTGGTATTCTGTAGGTCTTTGGTGATTATATATGTCACCTGTGTTTGTATATGTCTGTTAACCCCGGTATCGTAATGAAACCAATCCTCACACCTTTCCATTGGTGAACCATAAGTATGTTTAATGAATCTGTGATTGCCCATCTCCGTGGAAATATCTGCCCTGGTATCCATTTTTAGGTAACACCTATAAGTGATATGATATGATATGTGTCTTACACTTTCTGACTTACTACAAGTCACGTGATTACTTCTAGACTCATCTACGGTGCTGCAAATGGCATTGTGTCCTTTTTTCCCTTGGCTTCTCTTCTGCCTTAGCGGGGTCCATTTTCAACAATGTGATTCCCTGAGCGTTGTGGATTAGCTGACCTGGGCAGCCTTACCCTGCCGGCCCGCCCTCCACAGGTGTGCCTCGTTGAGTTCAATATAAACAGAGCTCCAGGCAGCAATAGCCCCTGAAGCTGTGCCTGACTCCATATTCTCTGCCCCGTCAGCAGTCTCGGGGCTGTGCTGGTGGGAGGGAGTGAGGGGCCACAGCTTTGTGGGTGGCCCGGTGTGAGTGGGGTTCTGCTGGCCTTTCTGCAGGAGTTGCCAGGCTGCCGCCTGTAAAGAAGAGGATGTGTCACCCATACCTTCCGCTGGAATTTCTCTCCGGACAGAGGTGAGGAAGGAAAAAAGCAGTGGGGTCAGGGACAGGAGTGGTATCTCAGGCAGGGCAATGGAAAGCTTCTGGAAGAGCGCCCGGGTCCAGGACCACCCTGGCTGGCCTGCAGGCACCAAGTTGGCCTGCATGCTGTCACTGGTATGGCTCCACGGTCCTTCCACTAGGCTTTCAAGCCCTTGTACATATTCAGGTGTTTTACCTGGAAAGGGTGGGAACAGTTCAGCAGCAGCTGGCCTGGGGCTCAACTCACCTTTACGCACAGATGCCTCGGCACGGTCCCCCAGCTTTGCAATGAGGACGATCCTTGTGTGGGGGGTGGGTGGCTGGCTGTATGGGAGAGGGTTCCCCACCTCTGACGAAATTCAGAATTGTTTACCGCTGGAGCAAGTGCCGTGAGAGGGTTTTCCTCTGTATAACTCGTGGGTTCACTTTTTTCTTCTTTTATCGTTCAAGTTAGATTTTATTCCTCTTTTATGTATTTATAGATATAAGCATGGAAATAATTCATTCCTATAAATACGTCTGTGTGACGGGAAGAACTTTTTTCTGTTTTATTTTTAAATTTTATTTTTTAAAATTTTGAAATTTTATTTTATTTATATTTTTATACAGCACGTTATTATTATTTATGTATTTTATGCATATACATGTATGCAGGTCAATCCCAAATTCCCAACTCATCGCACCACCACCACCCCATGGCTTCCCACACTTGGTGTCCATACGTTTGTTCTCTACCTCTGTGTCTCTATTTCTTCCCTGCAAACCAGTTCATCTGTACCATTTTTAGGCTCCACATATATGCATTAATATACAATATTTGTTTTCCTCTTTCTGACTTACTTCATTCTGTATGCCAGTCTCTCGATCCATCGATGTCTCTACAAATGACCCAGTTTCATTCCTTTTTATGGCCGAGTAATATTCCATTTTATATATGTAGCACATCTTTATCCATTCATCTGTCTGTGGGCATTTAGGTTGCTTCCATTACCTGGCTATTGTAAATAGTGCTGCAACGAACATTGTGGTGAATGTGCCTTTTTGAAATACGGTTTTCTCTGGGTATATGCCCAGAAGTGCGATTGCTGGATCAGATGGTAATTCTATTTCTAATTTTTTTAAGGAAACTCCATACTGTTCTCCATAGTGACTGTATCAATTTACATTCCCACCAATAGGGGAAGAGGGCTCCTTTTGTCCACACCCTCCCCAGAATTGGTTGTTTGTAGATTTTCTGATGATGCCGATTCTAACAGGTGTGAGGTGATACCTCATTGTAGTTTTGATTTGCATTTCTCCAATAATTAGTGCTGTTGAGCAGCTTTTCATGTGTGTCTTGGCCATCTCTGTCTCTCCTTTGAAGAAACGTCTCTTTAGATCTTCTGACCATTTTTGTATTGGGTTGTTTGTTTTTTAATATTAAGCTGCATGAGCTGTTTATATATATTGGAGATTAAACCTCTGTCCATTGATTAGTTTGCAACGATTTTCGCCCATTCTGAGGGATGCCTTTTTCCATTCCCGTTTTTTTTAACAAAAAAGGAAAGAAAGGAAAAGAAGCAGAAGACTAATGTGCGTAAAATATGCCTTTTGAAACGGTCGTTTTGAAATATGGACGTCCTTTGAATTTTTTGGTCGATATGTGACCCCAGGATTTGTTTTCAGGGCAGGTTTCATTTACAGGCCTGCAATGATTTTGAATATCAACTGACCATTAGTGCTGGGATTAAAGCTGCTGTTGTGTGAAACGGCCACAAGGTGGCAGCAGTTCTCCCTTAACAAATCTGGTTACTAGGGCAACAGAGCCTCAGTGGAAGTGATGTTCTAGATTGGAATTTAGAATGGAATATGCCAGGAGAAAGCCCATCAAGTTTGTCTCACTACTTCTTGTTCGTGTTTTTAATTTAATTTTTTATTTTTTATTACAGCAAGTTTGATTACAATGTTGGCTTGTTGTAGGTGTGGAAGATGTGGTTCTTTTACACATATACAGATGTCTGTACTTCCTGGGATCCTTTTCCCATGTACGTTATGACAGAATGTTGAGTAGTCCACTCTTGGTATTCTGTAGGTCTTTGGTGATTATATATGTCACCTGTGTTTGTATATGTCTGTTAACCCCGATATCGTAATGAAACCAATCCTCACACCTTTCCATTGGTGAACCATAAGTTTGTTTAATGAATCTGTGATTGCCCTTCTCCGTGGAAATATCTGCCCTGGTATCCATTTTTAGGTAACACCTATAAGTGATATGATATGATATGTGTCTTTCACTTTCTGACTTACTACAAGTCACGTGATTACTTCTAGACTCATCTACGGTGCTGCAAATGGCATTGTTTCCTTTTCTCCCTTGGCTTCTATTCTGCCTTAGCGAGGTCCATTTTCAACAATGTGATTCCCTGAGGGTTGTGGATTAGCTGACCTGGGCAGCCTTACCCTGCCGGCCCGCCCTCCCCAGGTGTGCCTCGTTGAGGTCAATATAAACAGAGCTCCAGGCAGCAATAGCCCCTGAAGCTGTGCCTGACTGCATATTCTCTGCCCCGTCAGCAGTCTCGGGGCTGTGCTGGTGGGAGGGAGTGAGGGGCCACAGCTTTGTGGGTGGCCCGGTGTGAGTGGGGTTCTGCTGGCCTTTCTGCAGGAGTTTCCAGGCTGCCGCCTGTAAAGAAGAGGATGTGTCACCAATACCTTCCGCTGGAATATCTCTCCGGACAGAGGTGAGGAAGGAAAAATGCAGTTGGTGCCGGGAGAGGAGGGGTATCTCAGGCAGGGCAATGGAAAGCTTCCGGAAGAGCGTCCAGGTCCAGGACCATCCTGGCTGGACTGCAGGCACCTAGTTGGCCTGCGTGCTGTCGCTGGTGTGGCTCGACGGCCCCTCCTCTAGGCTTTCAAGCCCTTGTACATATTCAGGTGTTTTACCTGGGAAGGGTGGGAACAGTTCAGCAGCAGCTGGCCTGGGGCTCAGCTCACGTTTACTCACAGATGCCTCGGCACGGTCCCCCAGCTTTGCAATGAGGACGCTCCTTGCGTGGGGGGTGGGTTGCTGGCTGTATGGGAGATGGTTCCCCACCTCTGACCAATTTCAGAATTGTTTACCGCTGGAGCAATTGCCCTGATAGGGATTTCCTCTGTATAACTCGTGGGTTCACTTTTTTTTTTCTTTTATGGTTCAAGTTAGACTTTATTCCTCTTTTATGTATTTATAGATATAAGCATGGAAATAATTCATTCCTATAAATACATCTGTGTGACGGGAAGAACTTTTTTCTCTTTTATTTTTAAATTTTATTTTTTAAATTTAGAAATTTAATTTTATTTATTTTTTTTATAAAGCACGTTATTATTAGTTATGTATTTTATGCATATACATGTATTCAGGTCAATCCCAATTTCCCAACTTATCCCACCACCACCAACCCATGGCTTCCCACACTTGGTGTCCAAACGTTTGTTCTCTACCTCTGTGTCTCTATTTCTTCCCTGCAAACGAGTTCATCTGTACCATTTTTAGGCTCCACATATATGCATTAATATACAATATTCGTTTTCCTCTTTCTGACTTACTTCATTCTGTATGACAGTCTCTCGATCCATCGATGTCTCTACAAATGACCCAGTTTCATTCCTTTTTATGGCCGAGTAATATTCCATTTTATATATGTACCACATCTTTATCCATTCATCTGTCTGTGGGCATTTAGGTTGCTTCCATTACCTGGCTATTGTAAATAGTGCTGCAACGAACATTGTGGTGAATGTGCCCTTTTGAAATACGGTTTTCTCTGGGTATATGCCCAGAAGTGGGATTGCTGGATCAGATGGTAATTCTATTTCTAATTTTTTTAAGGAAACTCCATACTGTTCTACATAGTTACTGTATCAATTTACATTCCCACCAATAGTGGAAGAGGGCTCCTTTTGTCCACACCCTCCCCAGTATTGGTTGTTTGTAGATTTCCTGATGATGCCGATTCTAACAGGTGTGAGGTGATACCTCATTGTAGTTTTGATTTGCATTTCTCTAATAATTAGTGCTGTTGAGCAGCTTTTCACGTGCGTCTTGGCCATCTCTGTGTCTCCTTTGAAGAAACGTCTCTTTAGATCTTCTGCCCATTTTTTTGGGGGTTGTTTGTTTTTTTAATATTAAGCTGCATGAGCTGTTTATATATATTGGAGTTTCAACCTCTGTCCATTGATTGGTCTGCAACGATTTTCGCCCATTCTGAGGGATGCCTTTTTCCATTCCCATGTTTTTTAACAAAAAAGGAAAGAAAGGAAAAGAAGCAGAACACTAATGTGCGTAAAATATGCCTTTTTTAACGGTCGTTTTGAAATATGGACGTCCTTTGAATTTTTTGGTCGATATGTGACCCCAGGATTTGTTTTCAGGGCAGGTGTCATTTACAGGCCTGCAATGATTTTGAATATCAACTGACCATTAGCGCTGGGATTAAAGCTGCTGTTGTGTGAAACGGCCACAAGGTGGCAGAAGTTCACCCTTACCAAATCTGGTTACTAGGGCAAGAGAGCCTCAGTGGAAGTGGTGTTCTAGATTGGAGTTTAGAATGGAATGTGCCAGGAGAAAGCCCCTCACGTTTGTCTCACTACTTCTTGTTCGTGTTTTTAATTTAAGTTTTTATTTTTTATTACAGCAAGTTTGATTACAATGTTTGGCTTCTTGTAGGTGTGGAAGATGTGGTTCTTTTACACATATACAGATGACTGTTCTTCCTGGGATCCTTTTCCCATGTACGTTATGACAGAATGTTGAGTAGTCCTCTCTTGGTATTCTGTAGGTCTTTGGTGATTATATATGTCACCTGTGTTTGTATATGTCTGTTAACCCCGATATCGTAATGAAACCAATCCTCACACCTTTCCATTGGTGAACCATAAGTTTGTTTAATGAATCTGTGATTGCCCTTCTCCGTGGAAATATCTGCCCTGGTATCCATTTTTAGGTAACACCTCTAAGTGATATGATATGATATGTGTCTTTCACTTTCTGACTTACTACAAGTCACGTGATTACTTCTAGACTCATCTACGGTGCTGCAAATGGCATTGTGTCCTTTTTTCCCTTGGCTTCTCTTCTGCCTTAGCAAGGTCCATTTTCAACAATGTGATTCCCTGAGGGTTGTGGATTAGCTGACCTGGGCAGCCTTACGCTGCCAGCTGGCCCTCCCCAGGTTTGCCTGGTTGAGTTCAAGAAAAACAGTGCTCCAGGCAGCAATAGCCCCTGAAGCTGTGCCTGACTCCATATTCTCTGCCCCATCAGCAGTCTTGGGGCTGTGCTGGTGAGAGGGAGTGAGGGGCCACAGCTTTGTTGGTGGCCCAGTGTGAGGGGTCTCTGCTGGCATTTCTGCAGGGGTTGCCAGGCTTCCACCTGTAAAGAAGACGATGTGTCACCCATACCTTCCGCTGGAATTTCTCTACGGACAGAGGTGAGGAAGGAAAAAAGCAGTGGGGGCCGGGACAGGAGTGGTATCTCAGGCAGGGTAATGGAAAGCTTCCTGAACAGCGCCCGGGTCCAGGACCACCCTGGCTGGCCTGCAGGCACCAAGTTGGCCTGCGTTCTGTCGCTGGTGTGGCTCCACGGCCCTTCCTCTAGGCTTTGAAGCCCTTGTACATATTCAGGTGTTTTACCTGGGAAGGGTGGGAACAGTTCAGCAGCAACTGGCCTGGGGCTCAGCTCACGTTTACTCACAGATGCCTCGGCACGGTCCCCCAGCTTTGCAATGAGGACGCTCCTTGCGTGGGGGGTGGGTTGCTGGCTGTATGGGAGATGATTCCCAACCTCTGACCAATTTCAGAATTGTTGACCGCTGGAGCAAGTGCTCTGATAGGGTTTTCCTCTGTATAAATCGTGGGTTCAGGGTTTTTTTTTTCTTTTATGGTTCAAGTTAGATTTTATTCCTCTTTTATGTATTTATAGATATAAGCATGTAAATAATTCATTCCTATAAATACATCTGTGTGAAGGGAAGAACTTTCTTCTGTTTTATTTTTAAATTTTATTTTTTAAAATTTTGAAATTTAATTTTATTTATTTTTTTATACAGCAGGTTATTATTAGTTATGTATTTTATGCATATACATGTATACAGGTCAATCCCAATCTCCCAACTCATCCCACCACCGTCACCCCATAGCTTCCCAAACTTGGTGTCCATACGTTTGTTCTCTACCGCTCTGTCTCTATTTCTTCCCTGCAAATCAGTTCATCTGTACCATTTTTTAGGTTCCACATATATGCATTAATATACAATATTTGTTTTCCTCTTTCTGACTTACTTCATTCTGTATAACAGTCACTAGATCCATCGATGTCTCTACAAAGGACCCCGTTTCATTCCTCTTTATGGCCGAGTAATATTCCATTTTATATATGTACCACATCTTTATCCATTCATCTGTCTGTGGGCATTTAGGTTGCTTCCATTACCTGGCTATTGTAAATAGTGCTGCAATGAACATTGTGGTGAATGTGCCTTTTTGATTTATGGTTTTCTCTGGGTATATGCCCAGAAGTGGGATTGCTGCATCAGATGGTAATTCTATTTCTAGTTTTTTTTAAGGAAACTCCATACTGTTTTCCATAGTGACTGTATCAATTTACATTGCCACCAATAGTGGAAGAGGGCTCCTTTTGTCCACACCCTCCCCAGAATTGGTTGTTTGTACATTTCCTGATGATGCCGATTCTAACAGGTGTGAGGTGATACCTCATTGTAGTTTTGATTTGCATTTCTCTAATAATTAGTGCTGTTGAGCAGCTTTTCATGTGCGTCTTGGCCATCTCTGTGTCTTCTTTGAAGAAACGTCTCTTTAGATCTTCTGCCCATTTTTGTATTGGGTTGTTTGTTTTTTTAATATTAAGCTGCATGTGCTGTTTATATATATTGGAGATTAAACCTCTGTCCATTGATTCGTCTGCAACGATTTTCGCCCATTGTGAGGGATGCCTTTTCCCATTCCCGTGTTTTTTAACAAAAACGGAAAGAAAGGAAAAGAAGCAGAACACCAATGGGCGTAAAATATGCCTTTTGAAACGGTCGTTTTGAAATATGGACATCCTTTGAATTTTTTGGTGGATATGTGACACCAGGATTTATTTTCAGGGCAGGTGTCATTTACAGGCCTGCAATGATTTTGAATATCAACTGAACATTAGCACTGGGATTAAAGCTGCTGTTGTGTGAAACGGCCACAAGGTGGCAGCAGTTCACCCTTACCAAATCTGGTTACTAGGGCAAGAGAGCCTCAGTGGAAGTGGTGTTCTAGATTGGAATTTAGAATGGAATGTGCCAGGAGAAAGCCCCTCACGTTTGTCTCACTACATCTTGTTCGTGTTTTTAATTTAATTTTTTTTATTTTTTATTACAGCAAGTTTGATTACAATGTTTGGCTTGTTGTAGGTGTGGAAGATGTGGTTCTTTTACACATATACAGATGACTGTTCTTCCTGGGATCCTTTTCCCATGTACGTTATGACAGAATGTTGAGTAGTCCTCTCTTGGTATTCTGTAGGTCTTTGGTGATTATATATGTCACCTGTGTTTGTATATGTCTGTTAACCCCGATATCGTAATGAAACCAATCCTCACACCTTTCCATTGGTGAAGCACAAGTTTGTTTAATGAATCTGTGATTGCCCTTCTCCGTGGAAATATCTGCCCTGGTATCCAGTTTTAGGTAACACCTATAAGTGATATGATATGATATGTGTCTTTCACTTTCTGACTTACTACAAGTCACGTGATTACTTCTAGACTCATCTACGGTGCTGCAAATGGCATTGTGTCCTTTTTTTCCTTGGCTTCTCTTCTGCCTTAGCGGGCTCCATTTTCAACAATGTGATTCCCTGACGGTTGTGGATTAGCTGACCTGGGCAGCCTTACCCTGCCGGTCCGCCCTCCCCAGGTGTGCCTTGTTGAGGTTAATATAAACAGCGCTCCAGGCAGCAATAGCCCCTGAAGCTGTGCCTGACTCCTTATTCTCTGCGCCGTCAGCAGGTTTGGGGCTGTGCTGGTGGGAGGGAGTGAGGGGCCACAGCTTTGTGGGTGCCCCGGTGTGAGTGGGGTTCTGCTGGCCTTTCTGTATGAGTTGCCAGGCTGCTGCCTGTAAAGAAGAGGATGTGTCACCCATAGCTTCCGATGGAATTTCTCTCCGGACAGAGGTGAGGAAGGAAAAAAGCAGTGGGTAAAGGGACAGCTGGGGAATCTCAGGCAGGGCAATGGAAAGCTTCTGGAAGAGCGCCCAGGGCCAGGACCACCCTGGCTGGCCTGCAGGCACCAAGTTGGCCTGCGTGCTGTCGCTGGTGTGGCTCCACGGTCCTTCCTCTAGGCTTTCAAGCCCTTGTACATATTCAGGTGTTTTACCTGGGAAGGGTGGGAACAGTTCAACAGCAGCTGGCCTGGGGCTCAGCTCACGTTTACTCACAGATTCCTCGGCACGGTCCCCCAGCTTTGCAATGAGGACGCTCCTTGCGTGGGGGGTGGGTTGCTGGCTGTATGGGAGATGGTTCCCCACCTGTGACCAATTTCAGAATTGTTTACTGCTGGAGCAAGTGCCGTGATAGGGTTTTCCTCTGTATAACTCGTGGGTTCACTTTTTTTTTCTTTTATGGTTCAAGTTAAATTTTATTCCTCTTTTATGTATTTATAAATATAAGCATGGAAATAATTCATTCCTATAAATACATCTGTGTGACGGGAAGAATTTTTTCTGTTCTATTTTTCAATTTTATTTTTTAAAATTTTGAAATTTAATTTTATTTATTTTTTTATACAGCACGTTATTATTAGTTATGTATTTTATGCATATACATGTATACAGGTCAATCCCAAACTCCCAACTCATCCCACCACCAACACCCCATGGCTTCCCACACTTGGTGTCCATACGATTTTTCTCTACCTCTGTGTCTCTATTTCTTCCCTGCAAACCAGTTCATCTGTACCATTTTTTGGCTCCACATATATGCATTAATATACAATATTTGTTTTCCTGTTTCTGACTTACTTCATTCTGTATGACAGTCTCTCGATCCATCGATGTCTCTACAAATGACCCAGTTTCATCCCTTTTTATGGCCGAGTAATATTCCATTTTATATATGTACCACATCTTTATCCATTCATCTGTCTGTGGGCATTTAGGTTGCTTCCATTACCTGGCTATTGTAAATAGTGCTGCAATGAACATTGTGGTGAATGTGCCTTTTTGAAATACGGTTTTCTCTGGGTATATGCCCAGAATGGGATTGCTGGATCAGATGGTAATTCTATTTCTAGGTTTTATAAGGAAACTCCATACTGTTCTCCATAGTGACTGTATCAATTTACATTCCCACCAATAGTGGAAGAGGGCTCCTTTTGTCCACACCCTCCCCAGAATTGGTTGTTTGTAGATTTTCTGATGATGCCGATTCTAACAGGTGTGAGGTGATACCTCATTGTAGTTTTGATTTGCATTTCTCTAATAATTAGTGCTGTTGAGCAGCTTTTCTGTGTGTCTTGGCCATCTCTGTGTCTCCTTTGAAGAAACGTCTCTTTAGATCTTCTGCCCATTTTTTGTGGGGTTGTTTGTTTTTTAATATTAAGCTGCATGAGCTGTTTATATATATTCGAGATTAAACCTCTGTCCATTAATTCGTCTGCAACGATTTTCGCCCATTCTGAGGGATGCCTTTTTCCATTCCCGTGTTTTTTAACAAAAAAGGAAAGAAAGGAAAAGAAGCAGAACACTAATGTGTGTAAAATATGCCTTTTGAAAAGGTCCTTTTGAAATATGGACGTCCTTTGAATTTTTTGGTCGATATGTGACCCCAGGATTTGTTTTCAGGGCAGGTGTCATTTACAGGCCTGCAATGATTTTGAATATCAACTGACCATTAGTGCTGGGATTAAAGCTGCTGTTGTGTGAAACGGCCACAAGCTGGCAGCAGTTCTCCCTTACCAAATTGGTTACTAAGGCAAGAGAGCCTCAGTGGAAGTGGTGTTCTAGATTGGAATTTAGAATGGAATGTGCCAGGAGAAAGCCCCTCACGTTTGTCTCACTACTTCTTGTTCGTGTTTTTAATTTAATTTTTTATTTTTTATTACAGCAAGTTTGATTACAATGTTTGGCTTCTTGTAGGTGTGGAAGATGTGGTTCTTTTACACATATACAGATGACTGTTCTTCCTGGGATCCTTTTCCCATGTACGTTATGACAGAATGTTGAGTAGTCCTCTCTTGGTATTCTGTAGGTCTTTGGTGATTATATATGTCACCTGTGTTTGTATATGTGTGTTAACCCCGATATCGTAATGAAACCAATCCTCACACCTTTCCATTGGTGAACCATAAGTTTGTTTAATGAATCTGTGATGGCCCTTCTCCGTGGAAATATATGCCCTGGTAACCATTTTTAGGTAACACCTATAAGTGATATGATATGATATGTGTCTTTCACTTTCTGACTTACTACAAGTCACGTGATTACTTCTAGACTCATCTACGGTGCTGCAAATCGCATTGTGTCCGTTTTTCCCTTGGCTTCTATTCTGCCTTAACGGGGTCCATTTTCAACAATGTGATTCCCTGAGGGTTGTGGATTAGCTGACCTGGGCAGCCTTACCCTGCCATCCCGCCCTCCCCAGCTGTGCCTCGTTGAGGTCAATATAAACAGAGCTCCAGGCAGCAATAGCCCCTGAAGCTGTGCCTGACTCCATATTGTCTGCCCCGTCAGCAGTCTCGGGGCTGTGCTGGTGGGAACGCGTGAGGGGCCACAGCTTTGTGTGTGGCCCGGTGTGAGTGGGGCTCTGCTGGCCATTCTGCAGGAGTTGCCAGGCTGCCGCCTGTAAAGAAGAGGATGTGTCACCCATACCTTCTGCTGGAATTTCTCTCCGGACAGAGGTGAGGAAGGAAAAAAGCAGTGGGTGCCGGCAGAGTAGGGGTATCTCAGGCAGGGCAATGGAAATCTTCCAGAAGAGATCCCGGGGCCAGGACCACCCTGTCTGGCCTGCAGGCACCAAGTTGGCCTGCGTGCTGTCGCTGGTGTGGCTCCACGGCCCTTCCTCTAGGCTTTCAAGCCCTTGTACATATTCAGGTGTTTTACCTGGGAATGGTGGGAACAGTTCAGCAGCAGCTGGCCTGGGGCTCAGCTCACGTTTAATCACAGATGCCTCGGCACGTTCCCCCAGCTTTGCAATGAGGACGCTCCTTGCGTGGGGGGTGGGTTGCTGGCTGTATGGGAGATGGTTCCCCACCTCTGACCAATTTCAGAATTGTTTATCGCTGGAGCAAGTGAGCAGATAGTGTTTTCCTCTGTATAACGCGTGAGTTCAGGTTTTTTTGTTCTTTTATGGTTCAAGTTAGATTTTATTCCTCTTTTATGTATTTATAGATATAAGCATTGAAATAATTCATTCCTATAAATACATCTGTGTGATGGGAAGAACTTTTTTCTCTTTTATTTTTAAATTTTATTTTTTTTAAATTTTGAAATACAATTTTAATTATGTTTTTATACAGCAGGTTATTATTAGTTATGTATTTTATGTATATACATGTATACAGGTCTATCCCAATCTCCCAACTCATCCCACCACCAACACCCCATGGCTTCCCACACTTGGTGTCCATACGTTTGTAATCTACCTCTGTGTCTCTATTTCTTCCCTGCAAGCCAGTTCATCTGTACCATTTTTTAGGCTCCACATATATGCATTAATATACAATATTTGTTTTCCTCTTCCTGACTTACTTCATTCTGTATGACAGTCTCTCAATCCATCGATGTCTCTACAAATGACTCAGTTTCATTCCTTTTTATGGCCGAGTAATATTCCATTTTATATATGTACCACATCTTTATCCATTCATCTGTCTGTGGGCATTTAGTTTGCTTCCATTACCTGGCTATTGTGAATAGTGCTGCAACGAACATTGTGGTGAATGTGCCTTTTTGATTTACGGTTTTCTCTGGTTATATGCCCAGAAGTGGGATTGCTGGATCAGATGGTAATTCTATTTCTAGTTTTTTTTAAGGAAACTCCATACTGTTCTCCATAGTGACTGTATCAATTTACATTCCCACCAATAGTGGAAGAGGGCTCCTTTTGTCCACACCCTCCCCAGTATTGGTTGTTTGTAGATTTTCTGATGATGCCGATTCTAACAGGTGTGAGGTGATACCTCATTGTAGTTTTGATTTGCATTTCTCTCATAATTCTGTTGAGCAGCTTTTCATGTGCGTCTTGGCCATCTCTGTGTCTCCTTTGAAGAAACGTCTCTTTAGATCTTCTGCCCATTTTTTTGGGTTGTTTGTTTTTCTAATATTAAGCTGCATGAGCTTTTATATATATTGGAGATTAAACCTCTGTCCATTGATTCGTCTGCAACGATTTTCGCCCATTCTGAGGGATGCCTTTTTCCATTCCCGTGTTTTTTAACAAAAAAGGAAAGAAAGGAAAAGAAGCAGAACACTAATGTGGGTAAAATATGCCTTTTGAAACGGTCGTTTTGAAATATGGACGTCCTTTGAATTTTTTGGTCGATATGTGACCCCAGGATTTGTTTTCTGGGTAGGTGTCATTTAGAGGCCTGCAATGATTTTGAATATCAACTGACCATTAGCGCTGGGATTAAAGCTGCTGTTGTGTGAAACGGCCACAAGGTGGCAGCAGTTCACCCTTACCAAATCTGGTTACTAGGGCAAGAGAGCCTCAGTGGAAGTGGTGTTCTAGATTGGAGTTTAGAATGGAATGTGCCAGGAGAAAGCCCCTCACGTTTGTCTCACTACTTCTTGTTCGT
Organism: Mesoplodon mirus; assembly: GCF_964341445.2. Classification (NCBI taxonomy): domain Eukaryota; kingdom Metazoa; phylum Chordata; class Mammalia; order Artiodactyla; family Ziphiidae; genus Mesoplodon; species Mesoplodon mirus. Next base: position 78,186 of record NW_028295441.1, on the reverse strand, counting down.
GTATTTAATTTAATTTAATATTTTTTATTACAGCAAGTTTGATTACAATGTTTGGCTTGTTGTAGGTGTGGAAGATGTGGTTCTTTTACACATATACAGATGACTGTTCTTCCTGGGATCCTTTTCTCATGTACGTTATGACAGAATGTTGAGTAGTCCTCTCTTGGTATTCTGTAGGTCTTTGGTGATTATATATGTCACCTGTGTTTGTATATGTCTGTTAACCCCGATATCGTAATGAAACCAATCCTCACACCTTTCCATTGGTGAACCATAAGTCTGTTTAATGAATCTGTGATTGCCCTTCTCCGTGGAAATATCTGCCCTGGTATCCATTTTTAGGTAACACCTATAAGTGATATGATATGATATGTGTCTTTCACTTTCTGACTTACTACAAGTCACGTGATTACTTCTAGACCCATCTACGGTGCTGCAAATGGCATTGTGTCCTTTTTTCCCTTGGCTTCTCTTATGCCTTAGCGGGGTCCATTTTTAACAATGTGATTCCCTGAGGGTTGTAGATTAGCTGACCTGGGCAGCCTTACCCTGCCGGCCCGCCCTCCCCAGGTGTGCCTCTTTGAGATCAATATAAACAGAGCTTCAGGCAGCAATAGCCCCTGAAGCTGTGCCTGACTCCATATTCTCTGCCCCGTCAGCAGTCTCGGGGCTGTGCTGGTGGGAGGCAGTGAGGGGCCACAGCTTTGTGGGTGACCCGGCGTGAGTGGGGTTCTGCTGGCCTTTCTGCAGGAGTTGCCAGGCTGCCGCCTGTAAAGAAGAGGATGTGTCACCCATACCTTCCGCTGGAATTTCTCTCCGGACAGAGGTGAGGAAGGAAAAAAGCAGTGGGGGCCGGGACAGGAGGGGTATCTCAGGCAGGGCAATGGAAAGCTTCTGGAAGAGCGCCTGGGGCCAGGACCACCCTGGCTGGCCTGCAGGCACCAAGTTGGCCTGTGTGCTGTCGATGGTGTGGATCCACGGTCCTTCCTCTAGGCTTTCAAGCCCTTGTGCATATTCAGGTGTTTTACCTGGGAATGTTGGGAACAGTTCAGCAGCAGCTGCCTGGGGCTCAGCACACGTTTACTCACAGATGCCTCGGCATGGTCCCCCAGCTTTGCAATGAGGACGCTCCTTGAGTGGGGGGTGGGTTGATGGCTCTATGGGAGATGGTTCCCCACCTCTGACCAATTTCAGAATTGTTTACCGCTGGAGCAAGTGCCCTGATAGGGTTTTCCTCTGTATAACTCTTGGGTTCACTTTTTTTTTCTTTTATGATTCAAGTTAGATTTTATTCCTCTTTTATGTATTTATAAATATAAGCATGGAAATAATTCATTCCTATAAATACATCTGTGTGACGGGAAGAATATTTTCTGTTTTATTTTTAAATTTTATTTTTTAAAATTTTGAAATTTAATTTTATTTATGTTTTTATACAGCAGGTTATTATTAGTTATGTATTTTATGCATATACATGTATACAGGTCAATCCCAATCTCCCAACTCATCCCACCACCAACACCCCATGGCTTCCCACACTTGGTGTCCATAGGTTTGTTCTCTACCTCTGTGTCTCTATTTCTTCCCTGCAAGCCAGTTCATCTGTACCATTTTTTTAGGTTCCACATATATGCATTAATATACAATATTTGTTTTCCTCTTTCTGACTTACCTCATTCTGTATGACAGTCTCTCGATCCATCGATGTCTCTACAAATGATCCAGTTTCATTCCTTTTTATGGCCGAGTAATATTCCAATTCATATGTGTACCACATCTTTATCCATTCATCTGTCTGTGGGCATTTAGGTTGCTTCCATTACCTGGCTATTGTAAATAGTGCTGCAATGAACATTGTGGTGAATGTGCTTTTTTGATTTACGGTTTTCTCTGGGTATATGCCCAGAAGTGGGATTGCTGGATCAGATGGTAATTCTATTTCTAGTTTTTTTAAGGAAACTCCATACTGTTCTCCATAGTGACTGTTTCAATTTACATTCCCACCAATAGTGGAAGAGGGCTCCTTTTGTCCACACCCTCCCCAGAATTGGTTGTTTGTAGATTTTCTGATGATGCCGATTCTAACAGGTGTGAGGTGATACCTCATTGTTGTTTTGATTTGCATTTCTCTAATAATTCTTTTGAGCAGCTTTTCATGTGCGTCTTGGCCATCTCTGTGTCTCCTTTGAAGAAACGTCTCTTTAGATCTTCTGCCCATTTTTGTATTGGCTTGTTTGTTTTTTTAATATTAAGGTGCATGAGCTGTTTATATATATTGGAGATTAAACCTCTGTCCATTGATTCGTCTGCAACGATTTTCGCCCCTTCTGAGGGATGCCTTTTTCCATTCCCGTGTTTTTTAACAAAAAAGGAAAGAAAGGAAAAGAAGCAGAACACTAATGTGGGTAAAATATGCCTTTTGAAACGGTCGTTTTGAAATATGGACGTCCTTTGAATTTTTTGGTCGATATGTGACCCCAGGATTTGTTTTCAGGGCAGGTGTCATTTACAGGCCTGCAATGATTTTGAATATCAACTGACCATTAGCGCTGGGATTAAAGCTGCTGTTGTGTGAAACGGCCACAAGGTGGCAGCAGTTCACCCTTACCAAATCTGGTTACTAGGGCAAGAGAGCCTCAGTGGAAGTGGTGTTCTAGATTGGAGTTTAGAATGGAATGTGCCAGGAGAAAGCCCCTCACGTTTGTCTCACTACTTCTTGTTCGTGTATTTAATTTAATTTAATATTTTTTATTACAGCAAGTTTGATTACAATGTTTGGCTTGTTGTAGGTGTGGAAGATGTGGTTCTTTTACACATATACAGATGACTGTTCTTCCTGGGATCCTTTTCTCATGTACGTTATGACAGAATGTTGAGTAGTCCTCTCTTGGTATTCTGTAGGTCTTTGGTGATTATATATGTCACCTGTGTTTGTATATGTCTGTTAACCCCGATATCGTAATGAAACCAATCCTCACACCTTTCCATTGGTGAACCATAAGTTTGTTTAATGAATCTGTGATTGCCCTTCTCCGTGGAAATATCTGCCCTGGTATCCATTTTTAGGTAACACCTATAAGTGATATGATATGATATGTGTCTTTCACTTTCTGACTTACTACAAGTCACGTGATTACTTCTAGACTCATCTACGGTGCTGCAAATGGCATTGTGTCCTTTTTTCCCTTGGCTTCTCTTATGCCTTAGCGGGGTCCATTTTTAACAATGTGATTCCCTGAGGGTTGTGGATTAGCTGACCTGGGCAGCCTTACCCTGCCGGCCCGCCCTCCCCAGGTGTGCCTCTTTGAGGTCAATATAAACAGAGCTTCAGGCAGCAATAGCCCCTGAAGCTGTGCCTGACTCCATATTCTCTGCCCCGTCAGCAGTCTCGGGGCTGTGCTGGTGGGAGGCAGTGAGGGGCCACAGCTTTGTGAGTGGCCCGGCGTGAGTGGGGTTCTGCTGGCCTTTCTGCAGGAGTTGCCAGGCTGCCGCCTGTAAAGAAGAGGATGTGTCACCCATACCTTCCTCTGGAATTTCTCTCCGGACAGAGGTGAGGAAGGAAAAAAGCAGTGGGGGCCGGGACAGGAGGGGTATCTCAGGCAGGGCAATGGAAAGCTTCTGGAAGAGCGCCTGGGGCCAGGACCACACTGGCTGGCCTGCAGGCACCAAGTTGGCCTGTGTGCTGTCGATGGTGTGGCTCCACGGTCCTTCCTCTAGGCTTTCAAGCCCTTGTGCATATTCAGGTGTTTTACCTGGGAATGTTGGGAACAGTTCAGCAGCAGCTGCCTGGGGCTCAGCTCACGTTTACTCACAGATGCCTCGGCATGGTCCCCCAGCTTTGCAATGAGGACGCTCCTTGCGTGGGGGGTTGGTTGCTGGCTCTATGGGAGATGGTTCCCCACCTCTGACCAATTTCAGAATTGTTTACCGCTGGAGCAAGTGCCCTGATAGGGTTTTCCTCTGTATAACTCGTGGGTTCACTTTTTTTTTCTTTTATGATTCAAGTTAGATTTTATTCCTCTTTTATGTATTTATAAATATAAGCATGGAAATAATTCATTCCTATAAATACATCTGTTTGACGGGAAGAATTTTTTCTGTTTTATTTTTAAATTTTATTTTTTAAAATTTTGAAATTTAATTTTATTTATGTTTTTATACAGCAGGTTATTATTAGTTATGTATTTTATGCATATACATGTATACAGGTCAATCCCAATCTCCCAACTCATCCCACCACAAACACCCCATGGCTTCCCACACTTGGTGTCCATAGGTTTGTTCTCTACCTCTGTGTCTCTATTTCTTCCCTGCAAACCAGTTCATCTGTACCATTTTTTTAGGTTCCACATATATGCATTAATATACAATATTTGTTTTCCTCTATCTGACTTACCTCATTCTGTATGACAGTCTCTCGATCCATCGATGTCTCTACAAATGATCCAGTTTCATTCCTTTTTATGGCCGAGTAATATTCCAATTCATATATGTACCACATCTTTATCCATTCATCTGTCTGTGGGCATTTAGGTTGCTTCCATTACCTGGCTATTGTAAATAGTGCTGCAATGAACATTGTGGTGAATGTGCTTTTTTGATTTACGGTTTTCTCTGGGTATATGCCCAGAAGTGGGATTGCTGGATCAGATGGTAATTCTATTTCTAGTTTTTTGAAGGAAACTCCATACTGTTCTCCATAGTGACTGTATCAATTTACATTCCCACCAATAGTGGAAGAGGGCTCCTTTTGTCCACACCCTCCCCAGAATTGGTTGTTTGTAGATTTTCTGATGATGCCGATTCTAACAGGTGTGAGGTGATACCTCATTGTTGTTTTGATTTGCATTTCTCTAATAATTAGTGCTGTTGAGCAGCTTTTCATGTGCCTCTTGGCCATCTCTGTGTCTCCTTTGAAGAAAAGTCTCTTTAGATCTTCTGCCCATTTTTGTATTGGCTTGTTTGTTTTTTTAATATTAAGCTGCATGAGCTGTTTATATATATTGCAGATTAAACCTCTGTCCATTGATTCATCTGCAACAAATTTCGCCCATTCTGAGGGATGCCTTTTACCATTCCCGTGTTTTATAACAAAAAAGGAAAGAAAGGAAAAGAAGCAGAACACTAATGTGCGTAAAATATGCCTTTTGAAACGGTCGTTTTGAAATATGGACGTCCTTTGAACATTTTGGTCGATATGTGACCCCAGGATTTGTTTTCAGGGCAGGTGTCATTTACAGGCCTGAAATGATTTTGAATATCAACTGACCATTAGCGCTGGGATTAAAGCTGCTGTTGTGTGAAACGGCCACAAGGTGGCAGCAGTTCACCCTTACCAAATCTGGTTACTAGGGCAAGAGAGGCTCAGTGGAAGTGGTGTTCTAGATTGGAGTTTAGAATGGAATGTGCCAGGAGAAAGCCCCTCACGTTTGTCTCACTACATCTTGTTCGTGTTTTTAATTTAATTTTTTTTATTTTTTATTACAGCAAGTTTGATTACAATGTTTGGCTTGTTGTAGGTGTGGAAGATGTGGTTCTTTTACACATATACAGATGTCTGTTCTTCCTGGGATCCTTTTCCCATGTACGTTATGACAGAATGTTGAGTAGTCCTCTCTTGGTATTCTGTAGGTCTTTGGTGATTATATATGTCACCTGTGTTTGTATATGTCTGTTAACCCCGATATCGTAATGAAACCAATCCTCACTCCTTTCCATTGGTGAACCTTAAGTTTGTTTAATGAATCTGTGATTGCCCTTCTCCGTGGAAATATCTGCCCTGGTATCCATTTTTAGGTAACACCTATAAGTGTTATGATATGTGTCTTTCACTTTCTGACTTACGACAAGTCACGTGATTACTTCTAGACTCATCTACGGTGCTGCAAATGGCATTGTGTCCTTTTTTCCCTTGGCTTCTCTTCTGCCTTAGCGGGGTCCATTTTCAACAATGTGATTCCCTGAGGGTTGTGGATTAGCTGACCTGGGCAGCCTTACCCTGCCGGCCCGCCCTCCCCAGGTGTGCCTCGTTGAGGTCAATATAAACAGAGCTCCAGGCAGCAATAGCCCCTGAAGCTGTGCCTGACTCCATATTCTCTGCCCCGTCAGCAGTCTCAGGGCTGTGCTGGTGGTAGGGAGTGAGGGGCCACAGCTTTGTGGGTGGCCCGGTGTGAGTGGGGTTCTGATGGCCTTTCTGCAGGAGTTGCCAGGCTGCCGCCTGTAAAGAAGAGGTTGTGTCACACATAACTTCCCCTGGAATTTCTCTCCGGACAGAGGTGAGGAAGGAAAAATGCAGTGGGGGCCGGGACAAGAGGGGTATCTCAGGCAGGGAAATGGAAAGCTTCTGGAAGAGCGCCCGGGGCCAGGACCACCCTGGCTGGCATGAAGGCACCAAGTTGGCCTGCGTGCTGTCTCTGGTGTGGCTCCACGGTCCTTCCTCTAGGCTTTCAAGCCCTTGTACATATTCAGGTGTTTTAGCTGGAAAGGGTGGGAACAGTTCAGCAGCAGCTGGCCTGGGGCTCAGCTCACGTTTACTCACAGATGCCTCGGCACGGTCCCCCAGCTTCGCAATGAGGACGCTCCTTACGTGGGGGGTGGGTTGCTGGCTGTATGGGAGATGGTTCTCCAACTCTGACAAATTTCAGAATTCTTTACCACTGGAGCAAGTGCCCTGATAGGGATTTCCTCTGTATAACTCGTGGGTTCAGGTTTTTTTTTTATGGTTCAAGTTAGATTTTATTCCTCTTTTATGTGTTTATAGATATAAGCATGGAAATAATTCATTCCTATAAATACATCTGTGTGACGGGAAGAACTTTTTTTCTGTTTTATTTTTAAATTTTATTTTTTAAAATTTTGAAATTTAATTTTATTTATTTTCTTATACAGCACTTTATTATTAGTTATGTATTTTATGCATATACATGTATACAGGTCAATCCCAAACTCCCAACTCATCCCACCACCACCACCCCATGGCTTCCCACACTTGGTGTCCATACGTTTGTTCTCTACCTCTGTGTCTCTATTTCTTCCCTGCAAACCAGTTCATCTGTACCATTTTTAGGCTCCACATATATGCATTAATATACAATATTTGTTTTCCGCTTTCTGACTTACTTCATTCTGTATGACAGTCTCTCGATCCATCGATGTCTCTACAAATGACCCAGTTTCATTCCTTTTTATGGCCGAGTAATATTCCATTTTATATATGTACCACATCTTTATCCATTCATCTGTCTGTGGGCATTTAGGTTACTTCCATTACCTGGCTATTGTAAATAGTGCTGCAATGAACATTGTGGTGAATGTGCTTTTTTGATTTACGGTTTTCTCTGGGTATATGCCCAGAAGTGGGATTGCTGGATCAGATGGTAATTCTATTTCTAGTTTTTTTAAGGAAACTCCATACTGTTCTCCATAGTGACTGTATCAATTTACATTCCCACCAATAGTGGAAGAGGGCTCCTTTTGTCCACACCCTCCCCAGAATTGGTTGTTTGTAGATTTTCTGATGATGCCGATTCTAACAGGTGTGAGGTGATACCTCATTGTAGTTTTGATTTGCATTTCTCTAATAATTCTGTTGAGCAGCTTTTCATGTGCGTCTTGGCCATCTCTGTGTCTCCTTTGAAGAAACGTCTCTTTATATCTTCTGCCCATTTTTTTGGGGTTGTTTGTTTTTTTAATATTAAGCTGCATGAGCTGTTTATATATATTGGAGATTAAACCTCTGTCCATTGATTCGTCTGCAAGGATTTTAGCCCATTCTGAGGGATGCCTTTTTCCATTCCCGTGTTTTTTAACAAAAAAGGAAAGCAAGGAAAAGAAGCAGAACACTAATGTGGGTAAAATATGCCTTTTGAAACGGTCGTTTTGAAATATGGACGTCCTTTGAATTTTTTGGTCGATATGTGACCCCAGGATTTGTTTTCAGGGCAGGTGTCATTTACAGGCCTGCAATGATTTTGAATATCAACTGACCATTAGCACTGGGATTAAAGCTGCTGTTGTGTGAAACGGCCACAAGGTGGCAGCAGTTCACCCTTACCAAATCTGGTTACTAGGGCAAGAGAGCCTCAGTGGAAGTGGTGTTCTAGATTGGAGTTTAGAATGGAATGTGCCAGGAGAAAGCCCCTCACGTTTGTCTCACTACTTCTTGTTCGTGTTTTTAATTTAATTTAATATTTTTTATTACAGCAAGTTTGATTACAATGTTTGGCTTGTTGTAGGTGTGGAAGATGTGGTTCTTTTACACATATACAGATGACTGTTCTTCCTGGGATCCTTTTCTCATGTACGTTATGACAGAATGTTGAGTAGTCCTCTCTTGGTATTCTGTAGGTCTTTGGTGATTATATATGTCACCTGTGTTTGTATATGTCTGTTAACCCCGATATCGTAATGAAACCAATCCTCACACCTTTCCATTGGTGAACCATAAGTTTGTTTAATGAATCTGTGATTGCCCTTCTCCGTGGAAATATCTGCCCTGGTATCCATTTTTAGGTAACACCTATAAGTGATATGATATGATATGTGTCTTTCACTTTCTGACTTACTACAAGTCACGTGATTACTTCTAGACTCATCTACGGTGCTGCAAATGGCATTGTGTCCTTTTTTCCCTTGGCTTCTCTTATGCCTTAGCGGGGTATATTTTTAACAATGTGATTCCCTGAGGGTTGTGGATTAGCTGACCTGGGCAGCCTTACCCTGCCGGCCCGCCCTCCCCAGGTGTGCCTCTTTGAGGTCAATATAAACAGAGCTTCAGGCAGCAATAGCCCCTGAAGCTGTGCCTGACTCCATATTCTCTGCCCCGTCAGCAGTCTCGGGGCTGTGCTGGTGGGAGGCAGTGAGGGGCCACAGCTTTGTGGGTGGCCCGGTGTGAGTGGGGTTCTGCTGGCCTTTCTGCAGGAGTTGCCAGGCTGCCGCCTGTAAAGAAGAGGATGTGTCACCCATACCTTCCGCTGGAATTTCTCTCCGGACAGAGGTGAGGAAGGAAAAAAGCAGTGGGGGCCGGGACAGGAGGGGTATCTCAGGCAGGGCAATGGAAAGCTTCTGGAAGAGCGCCTGGGGCCAGGACCACCCTGGCTGGCCTGCAGGCACCAAGTTGGCCTGCGTGCTGTCGCTGGTGTGGCTCCATGGTCCTTCCTCTAGGCTTTCAAGCCCTTGTGCATATTCAGGTGTTTTACCTGGAAATGTTGGGAACAGTTCAGCAGCAGCTGCCTGGGGCTCAGCTCACGTTTACTCACAGATGCCTCGGCATGGTCCCCCAGCTTTGCAATGAGGACGCTCCTTGCGTGGGGGGTGGGTTGCTGGCTGTATGGGAGATGGTTCCCCACCTCTGACCAATTTCAGAATTGTTTACCGCTGGAGCAAGTGCCCTGATAGGGTTCTCCTCTGTATAACTCGTGGGTTCACTTTTTTTTCTTTTATGATTCAAGTTAGATTTTATTCCTCTTTTATGTATTTATAAGTATAAGCATGGAAATAATTCATTCCTATAAATACATCTGTTTGACGGGAAGAATTTTTTCTGTTTTATTTTTAAATTTTATTTTTTAAAATTTTGAAATTTAATTTTATTTATGTTTTTATACAGCAGGTTATTATTAGTTATGTATTTTATGCATATACATGTATACAGGTCAATCCCAATTTCCCAACTCATCCCACCACCACCACCCCATGGCTTCCCACACTTTGTGTCCATACATTTGTTCTCTACCTCTGTGTCTCTATTTCTTCCCTGCAAACCAGTTCATCTGTACCATTTTTTTAGGTTCCACATATATGCATTAATATACAATATTTGTTTTCCTCGTTCTGACTTACTTCATTCTGTATGACAGTCTCTCGATCCATCGATGTCTCTACAAATGACCCAGTTTCATTCCTTTTTATGGCCGAGTAATATTCCATTTCATATATGTACCACATCTTTATCCATTCATCTGTCTGTGGGCATTTAGGTTGCTTCCATTACCTGGCTATTGTAAATAGTGCTGCCATGAACATTGTGGTGAATGTGCCTTTTTGATTTACGGTTTTCTCTGGGTATATGCCCAGAAGTGGGATTGCTGAATCAGATGGTAATTCTATTTCTAGTTTTTTTAAGGAAACTCCATACTGTTCTCCATAGTGACTGTATCAATTTACTTTCCCACCAATAGTGGAAGAGGGCTCCTTTTGTCCACACCCTCCCCAGAATTGGTTGTTTGTAGATTTTCTGATGATGCCGATTCTAACAGGTGTGAGGTGATACCTCATTGTAGTTTTGATTTGCATTTCTCTAATAATTAGTGCTGTTGAGCAGCTTTTCATGTGCGTCTTGGCCATCTCTGTGTCTTCTTTGAAGAAACGACTCTTTAGATCTTCTGCCCATTTTTGTATTGGGTTGTTTGTTTTTTTAATATTAAGCTGCATGAGTTGTTTATATATATTGGAGATTAAACCTCTGTCCATTGATTCGTCTGCAACGATTTTCGCCCATTCTGAGGGATGCCTTTTTCCATTCCCGTGTTTTTTAACAAAAAAGGAAAGAAAGGAAAAGAAGCAGAACACTAATGTGCGTAAAATATGCCTTTTGAAACGGTCGTTTTGAAATATGGACGTCCTTTGAATTTTTTGGTCGATATGTGACCCCAGGATTTGTTTTCAGGGCAGGTGTCATTTACAGGCCTGCAATGATTTTGAATATCAACTGACCATTAGCGCTGGGATTAAAGCTGCTGTTGTGTGAAACGGCCACAAGGTGGCAGCAGTTCACCCTTACCAAATCTGGTTACTAGGGCAAGAGAGCCTCAGTGGAAGTGGTGTTCTAGATTGGAGTTTAGAATGGAATGTGCCAGGAGAAAGCCCCTCACGTTTGTCTCACTACTTCTTGTTCGTGTTTTTAATTTAATTTAATATTTTTTATTACAGCAAGTTTGATTACAATGTTTGGCTTGTTGTAGGTGTGGAAGATGTGGTTCTTTTACACATATACAGATGACTGTTCTTCCTGGGATCCTTTTCTCATGTACGTTATGACAGAATGTTGAGTAGTCCTCTCTTGCTATTCTGTAGGTCTTTGGTGATTATATATGTCACCTGTGTTTGTATATGTCTGTTAACCCCGATATCGTAATGAAACCAATCCTCACACCTTTCCATTGGTGAACCATAAGTTTGTTTAATGAATCTGTGATTGCCCTTCTCCGTGGAAATATCTGCCCTGGTATCCATTTTTAGGTAACACCTATAAGTGATATGATATGATATGTGTCTTTCACTTTCTGACTTACTACAAGTCACGTGATTACTTCTAGACTCATCTACGGTGCTGCAAATGGCATTGTGTCCTTTTTTCCCTTGGCTTCTCTTATGCCTTAGCGGGGTCCATTTTTAACAATGTGATTCCCTGAGGGTTGTGGATTAGCTGACCTGGGCAGCCTTACCCTGCCGGCCCGCCCTCCCCAGGTGTGCCTCTTTGAGGTCAATATAAACAGAGCTTCAGGCAGCAATAGCCCCTGAAGCTGTGCCTGACTCCATATTCTCTGCCCCGTCAGCAGTCTCGGGGCTGTGCTGGTGGGAGGCAGTGAGGGGCCACAGCTTTGAGAGTGGCCCGGCGTGAGTGGGGTTCTGCTGGCCTTTCTGCAGGAGTTGCCAGGCTGCCGCCTGTAAAGAAGAGGATGTGTCACCCATACCTTCCTCTGGAATTTCTCTCCGGACAGAGGTGAGGAAGGAAAAAAGCAGTGGGGGCCGGGACAGGAGGGGTATCTCAGGCAGGGCAATGGAAAGCTTCTGGAAGAGCGCCTGGGGCCAGGACCACACTGGCTGGCCTGCAGGCACCAAGTTGGCCTGTGTGCTGTCGATGGTGTGGCTCCACGGTCCTTCCTCTAGGCTTTCAAGCCCTTGTGCATATTCAGGTGTTTTACCTGGGAATGTTGGGAACAGTTCAGCAGCAGCTGCCTGGGGCTCAGCTCACGTTTACTCACAGATGCCTCGGCATGGTCCCCCAGCTTTGCAATGAGGACGCTCCTTGCGTGGGGGGTGGGTTGCTGGCTCTATGGGAGATGGTTCCCCACCTCTGACCAATTTCAGAATTGTTTACCGCTGGAGCAAGTGCCCTGATAGGGTTTTCCTCTGTATAACTCGTGGGTTCACTTTTTTTTTGTTTTATGATTCAAGTTAGATTTTATTCCTCTTTTATGTATTTATAAATATAAGCATGGAAATAATTCATTCCTATAAATACATCTGTGTGACGGGAAGAATTTTTTCTGTTTTATTTTTAAATTTTATTTTTTAAAATTTTGAAATTTAATTTTATTTATGTTTTTATACAGCAGGTTATTATTAGTTATGTATTTTATGCATATACATGTATACAGGTCAATCCCAATCTCCCAACTCATCCCACCACAAACACCCCATGGCTTCCCACACTTGGTGTCCATAGGTTTGTTCTCTACCTCTGTGTCTCTATTTCTTCCCTGCAAACCAGTTCATCTGTACCATTTTTTTAGGTTCCACATATATGCATTAATATACAATATTTGTTTTCCTCTATCTGACTTACCTCATTCTGTATGACAGTCTCTCGATCCATCGATGTCTCTACAAATGATCCAGTTTCATTCCTTTTTATGGCCGAGTAATATTCCAATTCATATATGTACCACATCTTTATCCATTCATCTGTCTGTGGGCATTTAGGTTGCTTCCATTACCTGGCTATTGTAAATAGTGCTGCAATGAACATTGTGGTGAATGTGCTTTTTTGATTTACGGTTTTCTCTGGGTATATGCCCAGAAGTGGGATTGCTGGATCAGATGGTAATTCTATTTCTAGTTTTTTGAAGGAAACTCCATACTGTTCTCCATAGTGACTGTATCAATTTACATTCCCACCAATAGTGGAAGAGGGCTCCTTTTGTCCACACCCTCCCCAGAATTGGTTGTTTGTAGATTTTCTGATGATGCCGATTCTAACAGGTGTGAGGTGATACCTCATTGTAGTTTTGATTTGCATTTCTCTAATAATTAGTGCTGTTGAGCAGCTTTTCATGTGCGTCTTGGCCATCTCTGTGTCTCCTTTGAAGAAAAGTCTCTTTAGATCTTCTGCCCATTTTTGTATTGGCTTGTTTGTTTTTTTAATATTAAGCTGCATGAGCTGTTTATATATATTGGAGATTAAACCTCTGTCCATTGATTCATCTGCAACAATTTTCGCCCATTCTGAGGGATGCCTTTTACCATTCCCGTGTTTTATAACAAAAAAGGAAAGAAAGGAAAAGAAGCAGAACACTAATGTGCGTAAAATATGCCTTTTGAAACGGTCGTTTTGAAATATGGACGTCCTTTGAACATTTTGGTCGATATGTGACCCCAGGATTTGTTTTCAGGGCAGGTGTCATTTACAGGCCTGAAATGATTTTGAATATCAACTGACCATTAGCGCTGGGATTAAAGCTGCTGTTGTGTGAAACGGCCACAAGGTGGCAGCAGTTCACCCTTACCAAATCTGGTTACTAGGGCAAGAGAGGCTCAGTGGAAGTGGTGTTCTAGATTGGAGTTTAGAATGGAATGTGCCAGGAGAAAGCCCCTCACATTTGTCTCACTATATCTTGTTCGTGTTTTTAATTTAATTTTTTTTATTTTTTATTACAGCAAGTTTGATTACAATGTTTGGCTTGTTGTAGGTGTGGAAGATGTGGTTCTTTTACACATATACAGATGTCTGTTCTTCCTGGGATCCTTTTCCCATGTACGTTATGACAGAATGTTGAGTAGTCCTCTCTTGGTATTCTGTAGGTCTTTGGTGATTATATATGTCACCTGTGTTTGTATATGTCTGTTAACCCCGATATCGTAATGAAACCAATCCTCACACCTTTCCATTGGTGAACCTTAAGTTTGTTTAATGAATCTGTGATTGCCCTTCTCCGTGGAAATATCTGCCCTGGTATCCATTTTTAGGTAACACCTATAAGTGTTATGATATGTGTCTTTCACTTTCTGACTTACGACAAGTCACGTGATTACTTCTAGACTCATCTACGGTGCTGCAAATGGCATTGTGTCCTTTTTTCCCTTGGCTTCTCTTCTGCCTTAGCGGGGTCCATTTTCAACAATGTGATTCCCTGAGGGTTGTGGATTAGCTGACCTGGGCAGCCTTACCCTGCCGGCCCGCCCTCCCCAGGTGTGCCTCGTTGAGGTCAATATAAACAGAGCTCCAGGCAGCAATAGCCCCTGAAGCTGTGCCTGACTCCATATTCTCTGCCCCGTCAGCAGTCTCAGGGCTGTGCTGGTGGTAGGGAGTGAGGGGCCACAGCTTTGTGGGTGGCCCGGTGTGAGTGGGGTTCTGATGGCCTTTCTGCAGGAGTTGCCAGGCTGCCGCCTGTAAAGAAGAGGTTGTGTCACACATAACTTCCCCTGGAATTTCTCTCCGGACAGAGGTGAGGAAGGAAAAATGCAGTGGGGGCCGGGACAAGAGGGGTATCTCAGGCAGGGAAATGGAAAGCTTCTGGAAGAGCGCCCGCGGCCAGGACCACCCTGGCTGGCATGAAGGCACCAAGTTGGCCTGCGTGCTGTCTCTGGTGTGGCTCCACGGTCCTTCCTCTAGGCTTTCAAGCCCTTGTACATATTCAGGTGTTTTAGCTGGAAAGGGTGGGAACAGTTCAGCAGCAGCTGGCCTGGGGCTCAGCTCACGTTTACTCACAGATGCCTCGGCACGGTCCCCCAGCTTCGCAATGAGGACGCTCCTTACGTGGGGTGTGGGTTGCTGGCTGTATGGGAGATGGTTCCCCAACTCTGACAAATTTCAGAATTCTTTACCACTGGAGCAAGTGCCCTGATAGGGATTTCCTCTGTATAACTCGTGGGTTTAGGTTTTTTTTTTTATGGTTCAAGTTAGATTTTATTCCTCTTTTATGTGTTTATAGATATAAGCATGGAAATAATTCGTTCCTATAAATACATCTGTGTGACGGGAAGAACTTTTTTTCTGTTTTATTTTTAAATTTTATTTTTTAAAATTTTGAAATTTAATTTTATTTATTTTCTTATACAGCACTTTATTATTAGTTATGTATTTTATGCATATACATGTATACAGGTCAATCCCAAACTCCCAACTCATCCCACCACCACCACCCCATGGCTTCCCACACTTGGTGTCCATACGTTTGTTCTCTACCTCTGTGTCTCTATTTCTTCCCTGCAAACCAGTTCATCTGTACCATTTTTAGGCTCCACATATATGCATTAATATACAATATTTGTTTTCCGCTTTCTGACTTACTTCATTCTGTATGACAGTCTCTCGATCCATCGATGTCTCTACAAATGACCCAGTTTCATTCCTTTTTATGGCCGAGTAATATTCCATTTTATATATGTACCACATCTTTATCCATTCATCTGTCTGTGGGCATTTAGGTTACTTCCATTACCTGGCTATTGTAAATAGTGCTGCAATGAACATTGTGGTGAATGTGCTTTTTTGATTTACGGTTTTCTCTGGGTATATGCCCAGAAGTGGGATTGCTGGATCAGATGGTAATTCTATTTCTAGTTTTTTTAAGGAAACTCCATACTGTTCTCCATAGTGACTGTATCAATTTACATTCCCACCAATAGTGGAAGAGGGCTCCTTTTGTCCACACCCTCCCCAGAATTGGTTGTTTGTAGATTTTCTGATGATGCCGATTCTAACAGGTGTGAGGTGATACCTCATTGTAGTTTTGATTTGCATTTCTCTAATAATTCTGTTGAGCAGCTTTTCATGTGCGTCTTGGCCATCTCTGTGTCTCCTTTGAAGAAACGTCTCTTTATATCTTCTGCCCATTTTTTTTGGGTTGTTTGTTTTTTTAATATTAAGCTGCATGAGCTGTTTATATATATTGGAGATTAAACCTCTGTCCATTGATTCGTCTGCAAGGATTTTCGCCCATTCTGAGGGATGCCTTTTTCCATTCCCGTGTTTTTTAACAAAAAAGGAAAGCAAGGAAAAGAAGCAGAACACTAATGTGGGTAAAATATGCCTTTTGAAACGGTCGTTTTGAAATATGGACGTCCTTTGAATTTTTTGGTCGATATGTGACCCCAGGATTTGTTTTCAGGGCAGGTGTCATTTACAGGCCTGCAATGATTTTGAATATCAACTGACCATTAGCACTGGGATTAAAGCTGCTGTTGTGTGAAACGGCCACAAGGTGGCAGCAGTTCACCCTTACCAAATCTGGTTACTAGGGCAAGAGAGCCTCAGTGGAAGTGGTGTTCTAGATTGGAGTTTAGAATGGAATGTGCCAGGAGAAAGCCCCTCACGTTTGTCTCACTACTTCTTGTTCGTGTTTTTAATTTAATTTAATATTTTTTATTACAGCAAGTTTGATTACAATGTTTGGCTTGTTGTAGGTGTGGAAGATGTGGTTCTTTTACACATATACAGATGACTGTTCTTCCTGGGATCCTTTTCTCATGTACGTTATGACAGAATGTTGAGTAGTCCTCTCTTGGTATTCTGTAGGTCTTTGGTGATTATATATGTCACCTGTGTTTGTATATGTCTGTTAACCCCGATATCGTAATGAAACCAATCCTCACACCTTTCCATTGGTGAACCATAAGTTTGTTTAATGAATCTGTGATTGCCCTTCTCCTTGGAAATATCTGCCCTGGTATCCATTTTTAGGTAACACCTATAAGTGATATGATATGATATGTGTCTTTCACTCTCTGACTTACTACAAGTCACGTGATTACTTCTAGACTCATCTACGGTGCTGCAAATGGCATTGTGTCTTTTTTTCCCTTGGCTTCTCTTATGCCTTAGCGGGGTCCATTTTTAACAATGTGATTCCCTGAGGGTTGTGGATTAGCTGACCTGGGCAGCCTTACCCTGCCGGCCCGCCCTCCCCAGGTGTGCCTCTTTGAGGTCAATATAAACAGAGCTTCAGGCAGCAATAGCCCCTGAAGCTGTGCCTGACTCCATATTCTCTGCCCCGTCAGCAGTCTCGGGGCTGTGCTGGTGGGAGGCAGTGAGGGGCCACAGCTTTGTGGGTGGCCCGGTGTGAGTGGGGTTCTGCTGGCCTTTCTGCAGGAGTTGCCAGGCTGCCGCCTGTAAAGAAGAGGATGTGTCACCCATACCTTCCGCTGGAATTCCTCTCCGGACAGAGGTGAGGAAGGAAAAAAGCAGTGGGGGCCGGGACAGGAGGGGTATCTCAGGCAGGGCAATGGAAAGCTTCCGGAAGAGCGCCTGGGGCCAGGACCACCCTGGCTGGCCTGCAGGCACCAAGTTGGCCTGCGTGCTGTTGCTGGTGTGGCTCCACGGTCCTTCCTCTAGGCTTTCAAGCCCTTGTGCATATTCAGGTGTTTTACCTGGAAATGTTGGGAACAGTTCAGCAGCAGCTGCCTGGGGCTCAGCTCACGTTTACTCACAGATGCCTCGGCATGGTCCCCCAGCTTTGCAATGAGGACGCTCCTTGCGTGGGGGGTGGGTTGCTGGCTGTATGGGAGATGGTTCCCCACCTCTGACCAATTTCAGAATTGTTTACCGCTGGAGCAAGTGCCCTGATAGGGTTTTCCTCTGTATAACTCGTGGGTTCACTTTTCTTTTCTTTTATGATTCAAGTTAGATTTTATTCCTCTTTTATGTATTTATAAGTATAAGCATGGAAATAATTCATTCCTATAAATACATCTGTTTGACGGGAAGAATTTTTTCTGTTTTATTTTTAAATTTTATTTTTTAAAATTTTGAAATTTACTTTTATTTATGTTTTTATACAGCAGGTTATTATTAGTTATGTATTTTATGCATATACATGTATACAGGTCAATCCCAATTTCCCAACTCATCCCACCACCACCACCCCATGGCTTCCCACACTTTGTGTCCATACATTTGTTCTCTACCTCTGTGTCTCTATTTCTTCCCTGCAAACCAGTTCATCTGTACCATTTTTTTAGGTTCCACATATATGCATTAATATACAATATTTGTTTTCCTCGTTCTGACTTACTTCATTCTGTATGACAGTCTCTCGATCCATCGATGTCTCTACAAATGACCCAGTTTCATTCCTTTTTATGGCCGAGTAATATTCCATTTCATATATGTACCACATCTTTATCCATTCATCTGTCTGTGGGCATTTAGGTTGCTTCCATTACCTGGCTATTGTAAATAGTGCTGCCATGAACATTGTGGTGAATGTGCCTTTTTGATTTACGGTTTTCTCTGGGTATATGCCCAGAAGTGGGATTGCTGAATCAGATGGTAATTCTATTTCTAGTTTTTTTAAGGAAACTCCATACTGTTCTCCATAGTGACTGTATCAATTTACTTTCCCACCAATAGTGGAAGAGGGCTCCTTTTGTCCACACCCTCCCCAGAATTGGTTGTTTGTAGATTTTCTGATGATGCCGATTCTAACAGGTGTGAGGTGATACCTCATTGTAGTTTTGATTTGCATTTCTCTAATAATTAGTGCTGTTGAGCAGCTTTTCATGTGCGTCTTGGCCATCTCTGTGTCTTCTTTGAAGAAACGACTCTTTAGATCTTCTGCCCATTTTTGTATTGGGTTGTTTGTTTTTTTAATATTAAGCTGCATGAGTTGTTTATATATATTGGAGATTAAACCTCTGTCCATTGATTCGTCTGCAACGATTTTCGCCCATTCTGAGGGATGCCTTTTTCCATTCCCGTGTTTTTTAACAAAAAAGGAAAGAAAGGAAAAGAAGCAGAACACTAATGTGCGTAAAATATGCCTTTTGAAACGGTCGTTTTGAAATATGGACGTCCTTTGAATTTTTTGGTCGATATGTGACCCCAGGATTTGTTTTCAGGGCAGGTGTCATTTACAGGCCTGCAATGATTTTGAATATCAACTGACCATTAGCGCTGGGATTAAAGCTGCTGTTGTGTGAAACGGCCACAAGGTGGCAGCAGTTCACCCTTACCAAATCTGGTTACTAGGGCAAGAGAGCCTCAGTGGAAGTGGTGTTCTAGATTGGAGTTTAGAATGGAATGTGCCAGGAGAAAGCCCCTCACGTTTGTCTCACTACTTCTTGTTCGTGTTTTTAATTTAATTTAATATTTTTTATTACAGCAAGTTTGATTACAATGTTTGGCTTGTTGTAGGTGTGGAAGATGTGGTTCTTTTACACATATACAGATGACTGTTCTTCCTGGGATCCTTTTCTCATGTACGTTATGACAGAATGTTGAGTAGTCCTCTCTTGCTATTCTGTAGGTCTTTGGTGATTATATATGTCACCTGTGTTTGTATATGTCTGTTAACCCCAATATCGTAATGAAACCAATCCTCACACCTTTCCATTGGTGAACCATAAGTTTGTTTAATGAATCTGTGATTGCCCTTCTCCGTGGAAATATCTGCCCTGGTATCCATTTTTAGGTAACACCTATAAGTGATATGATATGATATGTGTCTTTCACTTTCTGACTTACTACAAGTCACGTGATTACTTCTAGACTCATCTACGGTGCTGCAAATGGCATTGTGTCCTTTTTTCCCTTGGCTTCTCTTATGCCTTAGTGGGGTCCATTTTTATCAATGTGATTCCCTGAGGGTTGTGGATTAGCTGACCTGGGCAGCCTTACCCTGCCGGCCCGCCCTCCCCAGGTGTGCCTCTTTGAGGTCAATATAAACAGAGCTTCAGGCAGCAATAGCCCCTGAAGCTGTGCCTGACTCCATATTCTCTGCCCCGTCAGCAGTCTCGGGGCTGTGCTGGTGGGAGGCAGTGAGGGGCCACAGCTTTGTGGGTGGCCCGGTGTGAGTGGGGTTCTGCTGGCCTTTCTGCAGGAGTTGCCAGGCTGCCGCCTGTAAAGAAGAGGATGTGTCACCCATACCTTCCGCTGGAATTCCTCTCCGGACAGAGGTGAGGAAGGAAAAAAGCAGTGGGGGCCGGGACAGGAGGGGTATCTCAGGCAGGGCAATGGAAAGCTTCTGGAAGAGCGCCTGGGGCCAGGACCACCCTGGCTGGCCTGCAGGCACCAAGTTGGCCTGCGTGCTGTCGCTGGTGTGGCTCCACGGTCCTTCCTCTAGGCTTTCAAGCCCTTGTGCATATTCAGGTGTTTTACCTGGAAATGTTGGGAACAGTTCAGCAGCAGCTGCCTGGGGCTCAGCTCACGTTTACTCACAGATGCCTCGGCATGGTCCCCCAGCTTTGCAATGAGGACGCTCCTTGCGTGGGGGGTGGGTTGCTGGCTGTATGGGAGATGGTTCCCCACCTCTGACCAATTTCAGAATTGTTTACCGCTGGAGCAAGTGCCCTGATAGGGTTTTCCTCTGTATAACTCGTGGGTTCACTTTTTTTTTCTTTTATGATTCAAGTTAGATTTTATTCCTCTTTTATGTATTTATAAGTATAAGCATGGAAATAATTCATTCCTATAAATACATCTGTTTGACGGGAAGAATTTTTTCTGTTTTATTTTTAAATTTTATTTTTTAAAATTTTGAAATTTAATTTTATTTATGTTTTTATACAGCAGGTTATTATTAGTTATGTATTTTATGCATATACATGTATACAGGTCAATCCCAATCTCCCAACTCATCCCACCACCACCACCCCATGGCTTCCCACACTTGGTGTCCATACGTTTGTTCTCTACCTCTGTGTCTCTATTTCTTCCCTGCAAACCAGTTCATCTGTACCATTTTTTTAGGTTCCACATATATGCATTAATATACAATATTTGTTTTCCTCTTTCTGACTTACCTCATTCTGTATGACAGTCTCTCGATCCATCGATGTCTCTACAAATGACCCAGTTTCATTCCTTTTTATGGCAGAGTAATATTCCAATTCATATATGTACCACATCTTTATCCATTCATCTGTCTGTGGGCATTTAGGTTGCTTCCATTACCTGGCTATTGTAAATAGTGCTGCAATGAACATTGTGGTGAATGTGCTTTTTTGATTTACGGTTTTCTCTGGGTATATGCCCAGAAGTGGGATTGCTGGATCAGATGGTAATTCTATTTCTAGTTTTTTTAAGGAAACTCCATACTGTTCTCCATAGTGACTGTATCAATTTACATTCCCACCAATAGTGGAAGAGGGCTCCTTTTGTCCACACCCTCCCCAGAATTGGTTGTTTGTAGATTTTCTGATGATGCCGATTCTAACAGGTGTGAGGTGATACCTCATTGTAGTTTCGATTTGCATTTCTCTAATAATTAGTGCTGTTGAGCAGCTTTTCATGTGCGTCTTGGCCATCTCTGTGTCTCCTTTGAAGAAAAGTCTCTTTAGATCTTCTGCCCATTTTTGTATTGGCTTGTTTGTTTTTTTAATATTAAGCTGCATGAGCTGTTTATATATATTGGAGATTAAACCTCTGTCCATTGATTCATCTGCAACAATTTTCGCCCATTCTGAGGGATGCCTTTTACCATTCCCGTGTTTTTTAACAAAAAAGGAAAGAAAGGAATAGAAGCAGAACACTAATGTGCGTAAAATATGCCTTTTGAAACGGTCTTTTTGAAATATGGACGTTCTTTGAATTTTTTGGTCGATATGTGACCCCAGGATTTGTTTTCAGGGCATGTGTCATTTACAGGCCTGCAATGATTTTGAATATCAACTGACCATTAGCACTGGGATTAAAGCTGCTGTTGTGTGAAACGGCCACAAGGTGGCAGCAGTTCTCCCTTGCCAAATCTGGTTACTAGGGCAAGAGAGCCTCAGTGGAAGTGGTGTTCTAGATTCGAATTTAGAATGGAATGTGCCAGGAGAAAGCCCCTCAAGTTTGTCTCACTACTTCTTGTTCGTGTTTTTAATTTAATTTTTTATATTTTTTATTACAGCAAGGTTGATTACAATGTTTGGCTTGTTGTAGGTGTGGAAGATGTGGTTCTTTTACACATATACAGATGTCTGTTCTTCCTGGGATCCTTTTCCCATGTACGTTATGACAGAGTTGAGTAGTCCTCTCTTGGTATTCTGTAGGTCTTTGGTGATTATATATGTCACCTGTGTTTGTATATGTGTGTTAACCCCGATATCGTAATGAAACCAATCCTCACACCTTTCCATTGGTGAACCATAAGTTTGTTTAATGAATCTGTGATTGCCCTTCTCCGTGGAAATATCTGCCCTGGTATCCATTTTTAGGTAACACCTATAAGTGATATGATATGATATGTGTCTTTCACTTTCTGACTTACTACAAGTCACGTGATTACTTCTAGACTCATCTACGGTGCTGCAAATGGCATTGTGTCCTTTTTTTCCTTGGCTTCTCTTCTGCCTTAGCGTGCTCCATTTTCAACAATGTGATTCCCTGACGGTTGTGGATTAGCTGACCTGGGCAGCCTTACCCTGCCGGTCCGCCCTCCCCAGGTGTGCCTTGTTGAGGTCAATATAAACAGCGCTCCAGGCAGCAATAGCCCCTGAAGCTGTGCCTGACTCCATATTCTCTGCCCCGTCAGCAGGTTCGGGGCTGTGCTGGTGGGAGGGAGTGAGGGGCCACAGCTTTGTGGGTGACCCGGTGTGAGTGGGGTTCTGCTGGCCTTTCTGTATGAGTTGCCTGGCTGCCGCCTGTAAAGAAGAGGATGTGTCACCCATACCTTCCGATGGAATTTCTCTCCGGACAGAGGTGAGGAAGGAAAAAAGCAGTGGGTAAAGGGACAGCCGGGGAATCTCAGGCAGGGCAATGGAAAGCTTCTGGAAGAGCGCCCAGGAACAGGAACACCCTGGCTGGCCTGCAGGCACCAAGTTGGCCTGCGTGCTGTCGCTGGTGTGGCTCCACGGTCCTTCCTCTAGGCTTTCAAGCCCTTGTACATATTCAGGTGTTTTACCTGGAAAGGGTGGGAACAGTTCAGCAGCAGCTGGCCTGGGGCTCAGCTCACGTTTACTCACAGATGCCTCGGCACGGTCCCCCAGCTTTGCAATGAGGACGCTCCTTGCGTGGGGGGTGGGTTGCTGGCTGTATGGGAGATGGTTCCCCACCTCTGACCAATTTCAGTATTGTTTACGACTGGAGCAAGTGCGCAGATAGCGTTTTCCTCTATATAACGCGTGAGTTCAGGTTTTTTATTTTCTTTTATGGTTCAAGTTAGATTTTATTCCTCTTTTATGTATTTATAGATATAAGCATTGAAATAATTCATTCCTATAAATACATCTGTGTGATGGGAAGAACTTTTTTCTCTTTTATTTTTAAATTTTATTTTTTTTAAATTTTGAAATACAATTTTAATTTTATTTTTATACAGCAGGTTATTATTAGTTATGTATTTTATGCATATACATGTATACAGGTCTATCCCAATCTCCCAACTCATCCCACCACCACCACCCCATGGCTTCCCACACTTGGTGTCCATACGTTTGTAATCTACCTCTGTGTCTCTATTTCTCCCCTGCAAGCCAGTTCATCTGTACCATTTTTTAGGCTCCACATATATGCATTAATATACAATATTTGTTTTCCTCTTCCTGACTTACTTCATTCCGTATGACAGTCTCTCGATCCATCGATGTCTCTACAAATGACTCAGTTTCATTCCTTTTTATGGCCGAGTAATATTCCATTTTATATATGTACCACATCTTTATCCATTCATCTGTCTGTGGGCATTTAGGTTGCTTCCATTACCTGGCTATTGTGAATAGTGCTGCAACGAACATTGTGGTGAATGTTCCTTTTTGATTTACGGTTTTCTCTGGTTATATGCCCAGAAGTGGGATTGCTGGATCAGATGGTAATTCTATTTCTAGTTTTTTTAAGGAAACTCCATACTGTTCTCCATAGTGACTGTATCAATTTACATTCCCACCAATAGTGGAAGAGGGCTCCTTTTGTCCACACCCTCCCCAGAATTGGTTGTTTGTAGATTTTCTGATGATGCCGATTCTAACAGGTGTGAGGTAATACCTCATTGTAGTTTTGATTTGCATTTCTCTAATAATTCTGTTGAGCAGCTTTTCATGTGCGTCTTGGCCATCTCTGTGTCTCCTTTGAAGAAACGTCTCTTTAGATCTTCTGCCCATTTTTTTCTGGGTTGTTTGTTTTTTTAATATTAAGCTGCATGAGCTGTTTATATATATTGGAGATTAAACCTCTGTCCATTGATTCGTCTGCAACGATTTTCGCCCATTCTGAGGGATGCCTTTTTCCATTCCCGTGTTTTTTAACAAAAAAGGAAAGAAAGGAAAAGAAGCAGAACACTAATGTGGGTAAAATATGCCTTTTGAAACGGTCGTTTTGAAATAGGGACGTCCTTTGAATTTTTTGGTCGATATGTGACCCCAGGATTTGTTTTCAGGGCAGGTGTCATTTAGAGGCCTGCAATGATTTTGAATATCAACTGACCATTAGCGCTGGGATTAAAGCTGCTGTTGTGTGAAACGGCCACAAGGTGGCAGCAGTTCACCCTTACCAAATCTGGTTACTAGGGCAAGAGAGCCTCAGTGGAAGTGGTGTTCTAGATTGGAGTTTAGAATGGAATGTGCCAGGAGAAAGCCCCTCACGTTTGTCTCACTACTTCTTGTTCGTGTTTTTAATTTAATTTAATATTTTTTATTACAGCAAGTTTGATTACAATGTTTGGCTTGTTGTAGGTGTGGAAGATGTGGTTCTTTTACACATATACAGATGACTGTTCTTCCTGGGATCCTTTTCTCATGTACGTTATGACAGAATGTTGAGTAGTCCTCTCTTGGTATTCTGTAGGTCTTTGGTGATTATATATGTCACCTGTGTTTGTATATGTCTGTTAACCCCGATATCGTAATGAAACCAATCCTCACACCTTTCCATTGGTGAACCATAAGTTTGTTTAATGAATCTGTGATTGCCCTTCTCCGTGGAAATATCTGCCCTGGTATCCATTTTTAGGTAACACCTATAAGTGATATGATATGATATGTGTCTTTCACTTTCTGACTTACTACAAGTCACGTGATTACTTCTAGACTCATCTACGGTGCTGCAAATGGCATTGTGTCCTTTTTTCCCTTGGCTTCTCTTATGCCTTAGCGGGGACCATTTTTAACAATGTGATTCCCTGAGGGTTGTGGATTAGCTGACCTGGGCAGCCTTACCCTGCCGGCCCGCCCTCCCCAGGTGTGCCTCTTTGAGGTCAATATAAACAGAGCTTCAGGCAGCAATAGCCCCTGAAGCTGTGCCTGACTCCATATTCTCTGCCCCGTCAGCAGTCTCGGGGCTGTGCTGGGGGGAGGCAGTGAGGGGCCACAGCTTTGTGGGGGCCCGGTGTGAGTGGGGTTCTGCTGGCCTTTCTGCAGGAGTTGCCAGGCTGCCGCCTGTAAAGAAGAGGATGTGTCACCCATACCTTCCGCTGGAATTTCTCTCCGGACAGAGGTGAGGAAGGAAAAAAGCAGTGGGGGCCGGGACAGGAGGGGTATCTCAGGCAGGGCAATGGAAAGCTTCTGGAAGAGCGACTGGGGCCAGGACCACCCAGGCTGGCCTGCAGGCACCAAGTTGGCCTGCGTGCTGTCGCTGGTGTGGCTCCACGGTCCTTCCTCTAGGCTTTCAAGCCCTTGTGCATATTCAGGTGTTTTACCTGGAAATGTTGGGAACAGTTCAGCAGCAGCTGCCTGGGTCTCAGCTCACGTTTACGCACAGATGCCTCGGCATGGTCCCCCAGCTTTGCAATGAGGACGCTCCTTGCGTGGGGGGTGGGTTCCTGGCTCTTTGGGAGATGGTTCCCCACCTCTGACCAATTTCAGAATTGTTTACCGCTGGAGCAAGTGCCCTGATAGGGTTTTCCTCTGTATAACTCGTGGGTTCACTTTTTTTTTTCTTTTATGATTCAAGTTAGATTTTATTCCTCTTTTATGTATTTATAAGTATAAGCATGGAAATAATTCATTCCTATAAATACATCTGTTTGACGGGAAGAATTTTTTCTGTTTTATTTTTAAATTTTATTTTTTAAAATTTTGAAATTTAATTTTATTTATGTTTTTATACAGCAGGTTATTATTAGTTATGTATTTTATGCATATACATGTATACAGGTCAATCCCAATCTCCCAACTCATCCCACCACCACCACCCCATGGCTTCCCACACTTGGTGTCCATACGTTTGTTCTCTACCTCTGTGTCTCTATTTCTTCCCTGCAAACCAGTTCATCTGTACCATTTTTTTAGGTTCCACATATATGCATTAATATACAATATTTGTTTTCCTCTTTCTGACTTACCTCATTCTGTATGACAGTCTCTCGATCCATCGATGTCTCTACAAATGACCCAGTTTCATTCCTTTTTATGGCAGAGTAATATTCCAATTCATATATGTACCACATCTTTATCCATTCATCTGTCTGTGGGCATTTAGGTTGCTTCCATTACCTGGCTATTGTAAATAGTGCTGCAATGAACATTGTGGTGAATGTGCTTTTTTGATTTACGGTTTTCTCTGGGTATATGCCCAGAAGTGGGATTGCTGGATCAGATGGTAATTCTATTTCTAGTTTTTTTAAGGAAACTCCATACTGTTCTCGATAGTGACTGTATCAATTTACATTCCCACCAATAGTGGAAGAGGGCTCCTTTTGTCCACACCCTCCCCAGAATTGGTTGTTTGTAGATTTTCTGATGATGCCGATTCTAACAGGTGTGAGGTGATACCTCATTGTAGTTTTGATTTGCATTTCTCTAATAATTAGTGCTGTTGAGCAGCTTTTCATGTGCGTCTTGGCCATCTCTGTGTCTCCTTTGAAGAAACGTCTCTTTAGATCTTCTGCCCATTTTTGTACTGGCTTTTTTGTTTTTTTAATATTAAGCTGCATGAGCTGTTTATATATATTGGAGATTAAACCTCTGTCCATTGATTCATCTGCAACAATTTTCGCCCATTCTGAGGGATGCCTTTTACCATTCCCGTGTTTTTTAACAATAAAGGAAAGAAAGGAAAAGAAGCAGAACACTAATGTGCGTAAAATATGCCTTTTGAAACGGTCGTTTTGAAATATGGACGTCCTTTGAACATTTTGGTCGATATGTGACCCCAGGATTTGTTTTCAGGGCAGGTGTCATTTACAGGCCTGAAATGATTTTGAATATCAACTGACCATTAGCACTGGTATTAAAGCTGCTGTTGTGTGAAACGGCCACAAGGTGGCAGCAGTTCACCCTTACCAAATCTGGTTACTAGGGCAAGAGAGCCTCAGTGGAAGTGGTGTTCTAGTTTGGAGTTTAGAATGGAATGTGCCAGGAGAAAGCCCCTCACGTTTGTCTCACTACATCTTGTTCGTGTTATTAATTTAATTTTTTTTATTTTTTATTACAGCAAGTTTGATTACAATGTTTGGCTTGTTGTAGGTGTGGAAGATGTGGTTCTTTTACACATATACAGATGTCTGTTCTTCCTGGGATCCTTTTCCCATGTACGTTATGACAGAATGTTGAGTAGTCCTCTCTTGGTATTCTGTAGGTCTTTGGTGATTATATATGTCACCTGTGTTTGTATATGTCTGTTAACCCCGATATCGTAATGAAACCAATCCTCACACCTTTCCATTGGTGAACCATAAGTTTGTTTAATGAATCTGTGATTGCCCTTCTCCGTGGAAATATCTGCCCTGGTATCCATTTTTAGGTAACACCTATAAGTGATATGATATGTGTCTTTCACTTTCTGACTTACGACAAGTCACGTGATTACTTCTAGAGTCATCTACGGTGCTGCAAATGGCATTGTGTCCTTTTTTCCCTTGGCTTCTCTTCTGCCTTAGCGGGGTCCATTTTCAACAATGTGATTCCCTGAGGGTTGTGGATTAGCTGACCTGGGCAGCCTTACCCTGCCGGCCCGCCCTCCCCAGGTGTGCCTCGTTGAGGTCAATATAAACAGAGCTCCAGGCAGCAATAGCCCCTGAAGCTGTGCCTGACTCCATATTCTCTGCCGCGTCAGCAGTCTCAGGACTGTGCTGGTGGTAGGGAGTGAGGGGCCACAGCTTTGTGGGTGGCCCGGTGTGAGTGGGGTTCTGCTGGCCTTTCTGCAGGAGTTGCCAGGCTGCCCCCTGTAAAGAAGAGGTTGTGTCACACATAACTTCCCCTGGAATTTCTCTCCGGACAGAGGTGAGGAAGGAAAAAGCAGTGGGGGCCGGGACAGGAGGGGTATCTCAGGCAGGGCAATGGAAAGCTTCTGGAAGAGCGCCCGGGGCCAGGACCACCCTGGCTGGCATGAAGGCACCAAGTTGGCCTGCGTGCTGTCTCTGGTGTGGCTCCACGGTCCTTCCTCTAGGCTTTCAAGCCCTTGTACATATTCAGGTGTTTTAGCTGGAAAGGGTGGGAACAGTTCAGCAGCAGCTGGCCTGGGGCTCAGCTCACGTTTACTCACAGATGCCTCGGCACGGTCCCCCAGCTTTGCAATGAGGACGCTCCTTACGTGGGGGGTGGGTTGCTGGCTGTATGGGAGATGGTTCCCCAACTCTGACCAATTTCAGAATGGTTTACCACTGGAGCAAGTGCCCTGATAGGGATTTCCTCTGTATAACTCGTGGGTTCAGGTTTTTTTTTTATGGTTCAAGTTAGATTTTATTCCTCTTTTATGTGTTTATAGATATAAGCATGGAAATAATTCGTTCCTATAAATACATCTGTGTGACGGGAA
This sequence comes from Mesoplodon mirus, assembly GCF_964341445.2. Lineage (NCBI taxonomy): Eukaryota > Metazoa > Chordata > Mammalia > Artiodactyla > Ziphiidae > Mesoplodon > Mesoplodon mirus. Next base: position 49,574 of record NW_028295441.1, on the reverse strand, counting down.
GAACTTTTTTTCTGTTTTATTTTTAAATTTTATTTTTTAAAATTTTGAAATTTAATTTTATTTATTTTCTTATACAGCACTTTATTATTAGTTATGTATTTTATGCATATACATGTATACAGGTCAATCCCAAACTCCCAACTCATCCCACCACCACCACCCCATGGCTTCCCACACTTGGTGTCCATACGTTTGTTCTCTACCTCTGTGTCTCTATTTTCTTCCCTGAAAACCAGTTCATCTCTATCATTTTTTTAGGTTCCACATATATGCATTAATATACAATATTTGTTTTCCTCTTTCTGACTTACTTCATTCTGTATGACAGTCTCTCGATCCATCGATGTCTCTACAAATGACCCAGTTTCATTCCTTTTTATGGCCGAGTAATATTCCATTTTATATATGTACCACGTCTTTATCCATTCATCTGTCTGTTGGCATTTAGGTTGCTTCCATTACCTGGCTATTGTAAATAGTGCTGCAACGAACATTGTGGTGAATGTGCCCTTTTGAAATACGGTTATCTCTGGGTATATGCCCAGAAGTGGGATTGCGGGATCTGATGGTAATTCTATTTCTAGTTTTTTTTAAGGAAACTCCATACTGTTCTCCATAGTGACTGTATCAATTTACATTCCCACCAATAGTGGAAGAGGGCTCCTTTTGTCCACACCCTCCCCAGAATTGGTTGTTTGTAGATTTTCTGATGATGCCGATTCTAACAGGTGTGAGGTGATACCTCAATGTAGTTTTGATTTGCATTTCTCTAATAATTCTGTTGAGCAGCTTTTCATGTGCGTCTTGGCCATCTCTGTGTCTCCTTTGAAGAAACGTCTCTTTAGATCTTCTGCCCATTTTTTTGGGTTGTTTGTTTTTTTTAATATTAAGCTGCATGAGCTGTTTATATATATTGGAGATTAAACCTCTGTCCATTGATTCGTCTGCAACGATTTTCGCCCATTCTGAGGGATGCCTTTTTCCATTCCCGTGTTTTTTAACAAAACAGGAAAGCAAGGAAAAGAAGCAGAACACTAATGTGGGTAAAATATGCCTTTTGAAACGGTCGTTTTGAAATATGGACGTCCTTTGAATTTTTTGGTCGATATGTGACCCCAGGATATGTTTTCAGGGCAGGTGTCATTTACAGGCCTGCAATGATTTTGAATATCAACTGACCATTAGCGTTTGGATTAAAGCTGCTGTTGTGTGAAACGGCCACAAGGTGGCAGCAGTTCACCCTTAACAAATCTGGTTACTAGGGCAAGAGAGCCTCAGTGGAAGTGGTGTTCTAGTTTGGAGTTTAGAATGGAATGTGCCAGGAGAAAGCCCCTCACGTTTGTCTCACTACTTCTTTTTCGTGTCTTTAATTTAATTTAATATTTTTTATTACAGCAAGTTTGATTACAATGTTTGGCTTGTTGTAGGTGTGGAAGATGTGGTTCTTTTACACATATACAGATGTCTGTTCTTCTTGGGATATTTTTCCCATGTAGGTTATGACAGAATGTTGAGTAGTCCTCTCTTGGTATTCTGTAGGTCTTTGGTGATTATATATGTCACCTGTGTTTGTATATGTCTGTTAACCCCGATATCGTAATGAAACCAATCTTCACAACTTTCCATTGGTGAACCATAAGTTTGTTTAATGAATCTGTGATTGCCCTTCTCCGTGGAAATATCTGCCCTGGTATCCATTTTTAGATAACACCTATAAGTGATATGATATGTGTCTTTCACTTTCTGACTTACTACAAGTCACGTGATTACTTCTAGACTCGTCTACGGTGCTGCAAATGCATTGTGTCCTTTATTAGCTTGGCTTCTCTTCTGCCTTAGCGGGGTCCATTTTTAACAATGTGATTCCCTGTGGGTTGTGGATTAGCTGACCTGGGCAGCCTTAACCTGCCGGCCCGCCCTCCCCAGGTGTGCCTCGTTGAGGTCAATATAAACAGCGCTTCAGGCAGCAATAGCCCCTGAAGCTGTGCCTGACTCCATATTCTCTGCCCCGTCAGCAGTCTCGGGGCTGTGCTGGTGGTAGGGAGTGAGGGGCCACAGCTTTGTGGGTGGCCCGGTGTGAGTGGGGTTCTGCTGGCCTTTCTGCAGGAGTTGCCAGGCAGCCGCCTGTAAAGAAGAGGATGTGTCACCCATACCTTCGGCTGGAATTTCTCTCCGGACAGAGGTGAGGAAGGAAAAAAGCAGTGGGGGCCGGGACAGGAGGGGTATCTCAGGCAGGGCAATGGAAATTTTCTGGAAGAGCGCCCGGGGCCAGGACCACCCTGGCTGGCCTGCAGGCACCAAGTTGGCCTGCGTGCTGTCGCTGGTGTGGCTCCACGGTCCTTCCTCTAGGCTTTCAAGCCCTTGTACATATTCCGGTGTTTTACCTGGAAAGGGTGGGAACAGTTCAGCAGCAGCTGGCCTGGGACTCAGCTCACGATTACTCACCAATGCCTCGGCACGGTCCCCCAGCTTTGCAGTGAGGACGCTCCTTGCGTGGGGTATGGGTTGCTGGCTGTATGGGAGATGGTTCCCCACCTCTGACCAATTTCAGAATTGTTTACCACTGGAGCAAGTGCCGTGATAGGCTTTTGCTCTGTATAACTCGTGGGTTCAATTTTTTTTCTTTTAAGGTTCAAGTTATATTTTATTCCTCTTTTATGTATTTATAAATATAAGCATGGAAATAATTCATTCCTGTAAATTCATCTGTGTGACGCTAAGTATTTTTTCTGTTTTATTTTTAAATTTTATTTTTTAAAATTTTGAAATTTAATTTTATTTATGTTTTTATACAGCAGGTTATTATTAGTTATGTATTTTATGCATATACATATATACAGGTCAATCCCAATTTCCCAACTCATCCCACCACCACCACCCCATGGCTTCCCACACTTGGTGTCCATACATTTGTTCTCTACCTCTGTGTCTCTATTTCTTCCCTGAAAACCAGTTCATCTGTACCATTTTTTTAGGTTCCACATATATGCATTAATATACAATATTTGTTTTCCTCTTTCTGACTTACTTCATTCTGTATGACAGTCTCTCGATCCATCGATGTCTCTACAAATGACCCAGTTTCATTCCTTTTTATGGCCGAGTAATATTCCATTTTATATATGTACCACATCTTTATCCATTCATCTGTCTGTGGGCATTTAGGTTGCTTCCATTACCTGGCTATTGTAAATAGTGCTGCCATGAACATTGTGGTGAATGTGCCTTTTTGATTTACGGTTTTCTCTGGGTATATGCCCAGAAGTGGGATTGCTGAATCAGATGGTAATTCTATTTCTATTTTTTTTAAGGAAACTCCATACTGTTCTCCATAGTGACTGTATCAATTTACATTCCCACCAATAGTGGAAGAGGGCTCCTTTTGTCCACACCCTCCCCAGAATTGGTTGTTTGTAGATTTTCTGATGATGCCGATTCTAACAGGTGTGAGGTGATACCTCATTGTAGTTTTGATTTGCATTTCTCTAATAATTAGTGCTGTTGAGCAGCTTTTCATGTGCGTCTTGGCCATCTCTGTGTCTTCTTTGAAGAAACGACTCTTTAGATCTTCTGCCCATTTTTGTATTGGGTTGTTTGTTTTTTTAATATTAAGCTGCATGAGTTTTTTATATATATTGGAGATTAAACCTGTGTCCTTTGATTCGTCTGCAACGATTTTCGCCCATTCTGAGGGATGCCTTTTTCCATTCCCGTGTTTTTTAACAAAAAAGGAAAGAAAGGAAAAGAAGCAGAACACTAATGTGCGTAAAATATGCCTTTTGAAACTGTCGTTTTGAAATATGGACGTCCTTTGAATTTTTTGGTCGATATGTGACCCCAGGATTTGTTTTCAGGGCAGGTGTCATTTACAGGCCTGCAATGATTTTGAATATCAACTGACCATTAGCGCTGGGATTAAAGCTGCTGTTGTGTGAAACGGCCACAAGGTGGCAGCAGTTCACCCTTACCAAATCTGGTTACTAGGGCAAGAGAGCCTCAGTGGAAGTGGTGTTCTAGATTGGAGTTTAGAATGGAATGTGCCAGGAGAAAGCCCCTCACGTTTGTCTCACTACTTCTTGTTCGTGTTTTTAATTTAATTTTTTATTTTTTATTACAGCAAGTTTGATTAAAATGTTTGGCTTGTTGTAGGTGTGGAAGATGTGGTTCTTTTACACATATACAGATGACTGTTCTTCCTGAAATCCTTTTCCCATGTACGTTATGACAGAATGTTGAGTAGTCCTCTCTTGGTATTCTGTAGGTCTTTGGTGATTATATATGTCACCTGTGTTTGTATATGTCTGTTAACCCCTATATCGTAATGAAACCAATCCTCACACCTTTCCATTGGTGAACCATAAGTTTGTTTAATGAATCTGTGATTGCCCTTCTCCGTGGAAATATCTGCCCTGGTATCCATTTTTAGGTAACACCTATAAGTGATATGATATGATATGTGTCTTTCACTTTCTGACTTACTACAAGTCACGTGATTAATTCTAGACTCATCGACGGTGCTGCAAATGGCATTGTGTCCTTTTTTCCCTTGGCTTCTCTTCTGCCTTAGCGGGGTCCATTTTCAACAATATGATTCCCTAAGGGTTGTGGATTAGCTGATCTGGGCAGCCTTACCTTGCCGTCCCGCCCTCCCCAGGTGTGCCTCTTTGAGGTCAATATAAACAGCGCTCCAGGCAGCAATAGCCCCTGAAGCTGTGCCTGACTCCATATTCTCTGCCCCGTCAGCAGTCTCGGGGCTGTGCTGGTGGGAGGGAGTGAGGGGCCACAGCTTTGTGGGTGGCCCGGTGTGAGTGGCGTTCTGTTGGCCTTTCTGCAGGAGTTGCCAGGCTGCCGCCTGTAAAAAAGAGGATGTGTCACCCATACCTTCGGCTGGAATTTCTCTCCGGACAGAGGTGAGGAAGGAAAAAAGCAGTGGGGGCAGGGACAGGAGGGGTATCTCAGCCAGGGCAATGGAAAGCTTCCGGAAGAGCGCCCGCACCCAGTACCACACTGGCTGGCCTGCAGGCACCAAGTTGGCCTGCGTGCTGTCGCTGGTGTGGCTCCACGGTCCTTCCTCTAGGCTTTCAAGCTCTTGTACATATTCAGGTGTTTTACCTGGAAAGGGTGGGAACAGTTCAGCAGCAGCTGGCCTGGGGCTCAGCTCACGTTTACTCACAGATGCCTCGGCACGGTCCCCGAGCTTTGCAATGAGGACGCTCCTTGCGTGTGGGGTGGGTTGCTGGCTGTATGGGAGATGGTTCCCCACCTCTGACCAATTTCAGAATTGTTTACCACTGGAGCAAGTGCCCTGATAGGGTTTTCCTCTGTATAACTCGTGGGTTCAGGTTTTTTTTTTCTTTTATGGTTCAAGTTAGATTTTATTCCTCTTTTATGTTTTTATAGATATAAGCATGGAAATTATTCGTTCCTATAAATACATCTGTGTGACGGGAAGAACTTTTTTCTGTTTTATTTTTAAATTTTATTTTTCAAAATTTTGAAATTTAATTTTATTTATTTTTTTATACAGCACGTTATTATTAGTTATGTATTTTATTCATATACATGTATACAGGTCAATCCCAAACTCCCAACTCATCCCACCACCACCACCCCATGGCTTCCCACACTTGGTGTCCATACGTTTGTTCTCTACCTCTGTGTCTCTATTTCTTCCCTGCAAACCAGTTCATCTGTACCATTTTTAGGCTCCACATATATGCATTAATATACAATATTTTTTTCCTCTTTCTGACTTACTTCATTCTGTATGACAGTCTCTCGATCCATCGATGTCTCTACAAATGACCCATTTTCATTCCTTTTTATGGCCGAGTAATATTCCATTTTATATATGTACCACATCTTTATCCATTCATCTGTCTGTGGGCATTTAGGTTGCTTCCATTACCTGGCTATTGTAAATAGTGCTGCCATGAACATTGTGGTGAATGTGCCTTTTTGATTTACGGTTTTCTCTGGGTATATGCCCAGAAGTGGGATTGCTGAATCAGATGGTAATTCTATTTCTAGTTTTTTTAAGGAAACTCCATACTGTTCTCCATAGTGACTGTATCAATTTACATTCCCACCAAGAGTGGAAGAGGGCTCCTTTTGTCCACACCCTCCCCAGAATTGGTTGTTTGTAGATTTTCTGATGATGCCGATTCTAACAGGTGTGAGGTGATACCTAATTGTACTTTTGATTTGCATTTCTCTAATAATTAGTGCTGTTGAGCAGCTTTTCACGTGCGTCTTGCCATCTCTGTGTCTTCTTTGAAGAAACGTCTGTTTAGATCTTCTGCCCATTTTTTTTTGGGTTGTTTGTTTTTTTAATATTAAGCTGCATGAGCTGTTTATATATATTGGAGATTAAACCTCTGTCCATTGATTCGTCTGCAACGATTTTCGCCCATTCTGTGGGATGCCATTTTCCATTCCCGTGTTTTTTAACAAAAAAGGAAAGAAAGGAAAAGAAGCAGAACACTAATGTGCGTAAAATATGCCTTTTGAAATGGTCGTTTTGAAATATGGACGTCCTTTGAATTTTTTGGTCGATATGTGACACCAGGATTTGTTTTCAGGGCAGGTGTCATTTACAGGCCTGCAATGATTTTGAATATCAACTGACCATTAGCGTTGGGATTAAAGCTGCTGTTGTGTGAAACGGTCACAAGGTGGCAGCAGTTCACCCTTACCAAATCTGGTTACTAGGGCAAGAGAGCCTCAGTGGAAGTGGTGTTCTAGATTGGAGTTTAGAATGGAATGTGCCAGGAGAAAGCCCCTCACGTTGGTCTCACTACTTCTTGTTCGTGTATTTAATTTAATTTAATATTTTTTATTACAGCAAGTTTGATTACAATGTTTGGCTTGTTGTAGGTGTGGAAGATGTGGTTCTTTTACACATATACAGATGTCTGTTCTTCCTGGGATCCTTTTCCCATGTACGTTATGACAGAATGTTGAGTAGTCCTCTCTTGGTATTCTGTAGGTCTTTGGTGATTATATATGTCACCTGTGTTTGTATATGTCTGTTAACCCCGATATCGTAATGAAACCAATCCTCACACCTTTCCATTGGTGAACCATAAGTTTGTTTAATGAATCTGTGATTGCCCTTCTCCGTGGAAATATCTGCCCGGGTATCCATTTTTAGGTAACACCTATAAGTGATATGATATGATATGTGTCTTTCACTTTCTGACTTACTACAAGTCACGTGATTACTACTAGACTCATCTACGGTGCTGCAAATGGCATTGTGTCCTTTTTTCCCTTGGCTTCTATTCTGCCTTAGCGAGGTCCAATTTCAACAATGTAATTCCCTGAGGGTTGTGGATTAGCTGACCTGGGCAGCCTTACCCTGCCGGCCCGCCCTCCCCAGGTGTGCCTCGTTGAGGTCAATATAAACAGCGCTCCAGGCAGCAATAGCCCCTGAAGCTGTGCCTGACTCCGTATTCTCTGTCCTGTCAGCAGTCTCCTGGCTGTGCTGGTGGGAGGGAGTGAGGAGCCACAGCTTTGTTGGTGGCCCGGTGTGAGTGGGGCTCTGCTGGCCTTTTTGCAGGAGTTGCCATGCAGCCGCCTGTAAAGAACTGGATGTGTCACCCATACCTTCCGCTGGAATTTCTCTCCGGACAGAGGTGAGGAAGGAAAAAAGCAGTGGGGGCCGTGACAGGAGGGGTATATCAGGCAGGGCAATGGAAAGCTTCCGGAAGAGCGTCCAGGGCCAGGACCACTCTGGCTGGACTGCAGGCACCAAGTTGGCCTTCGTGATGTTGCTGGTGTGGCTCGACGGCCCTTCCTCTAGGCTTTCAAGCCCTTGTACATATTCAGGTGTTTTACCTGGGAAGGGTGGGAACAGTTCAGCAGCAGCTGGCCTGGGGCTCAGCTCACGTTTACTCACAGATGCCTCGGCAAGGTCCCCCAGCTTTGCAATGAGGACGCTCCTTGCGTGGGGGGTGTGTTCCTGGCTGTATGGGAGATGGTTCCCCACCTCTGACCAATTTCAGAATTGTTTACCGGTGGAGCAAGTGCCCTGATAGGTTTTTCCTCTGAATAACTCGTGGGTTCACTTTTTTTTTCTTTTATGGTTCAAATTAGATTTTATTCCTCTTTTATGTATTTATAGATATAAGCATGGAAATAATTCATTCCTATAAATACATCTGTGTGACGGGAAGAACTTTTTTCTCTTTTATTTTTAAATTTTATTTTTTTAAATTTTGAAATTTAATTTTATTTATTTTTTTATACAGCACGTTATTATTAGTTATGTATTTTATGCATATACATGTATTCAGGTCAATCCCAATCTCCCAACTCATCCCACCACCACCACCACATGGCTTCCCACACTTGGTGTCCATACGTTTGTTCTCTACCTCTGTGTCTCTATTTCTTCCTGCAAACCAGTTCATCTGTACCATTTTTTAGGCTCCACATATATGCATTAATATACAATATTTGTTTTCCACTTTCTGACTTACTTCATTCTGTATGACAGTCTCTCGATCCATCGATGTCTCTACAAATGACCCAGTTTCATTCCTTTTTATGGCCGAGTAATATTCCATTTTATATACGTACCACATCTTTATCCATTCATCTGTCTGTGGGCATTTAGGTTGCTTCCATTACCTGACTATTGTAAATAGTGCTGCAACGAACATTGTGGTGAATGTGCCTTTTTGAAATACGGTTTTCTCTGGGTATATGCCCAGAACTGGGATTGCTGGATCAGATGGTAATTCTATTTCTAATTTTTTTAAGGAAACTCCATACTGTTCTCCATAGTGACTGTATCAATTTACATTCCCACCAATACTGGAAGAGGGCTCCTTTTGTCCACACCCTCCCCAGAATTTGTTGTTTGTAGATTTTCTGATGATGCCGATTCTAACGGGTGTGAGGTGATACCTCATTGTAGTTTTGATTTGCATTTCTCTAAAAATTAGTGCTGTTGAGCAGCTTTTCATGTGCGTCTTGGCCATCTCTGTGTCTCCTTTGAAGAAACGTCTGTTTAGATCTTCTGCCCATTTTTGTATTGGGTTGTTTGTTTTTTTTTAATATTAAGCTGCATGAGCTGTTTATATATATTGGAGATTAAACCTCTGTCCATTGATTCGTCTGCAACGATTTTCGCCCATTCTGAGGGATGCCTTTTTCCATTCCCGTTTTTTTTAACAAAAAAGGAAAGAAAGGAAAAGAAGCAGAACACTAATGTGCGTAAAATATGCCTTTTGAAACGGTCTTTTTGAAATATGGACGTTCTTTGAATTTTTTGGTCGATATGTGACCCCAGGATTTGTTTTCAGGGCATGTGTCATTTACAGGCCTGCAATGATTTTGAATATCAACTGACCATTAGCACTGGGATTAAAGCTGCTGTTGTGTGAAACGGCCACAAGGTGGCAGCAGTTCTCCCTTGCCAAATCTGGTTACTAGGGCAAGAGAGCCTCAGTGGAAGTGGTGTTCTAGATTCGAATTTAGAATGGAATGTGCCAGGAGAAAGCCCCTCAAGTTTGTCTCACTACATCTTGTTCGTGTTTTTAATTTAATTTTTTATATTTTTTATTACAGCAAGGTTGATTACAATGTTTGGCTTGTTGTAGGTGTGGAAGATGTGGTTCTTTTACACATATACAGATGTCTGTTCTTCCTGGGATCCTTTTCCCATGTACGTTATGACAGAGTTGAGTAGTCCTCTCTTGGTATTCTGTAGGTCTTTGGTGATTATATATGTCACCTGTGTTTGTATATGTGTGTTAACCCGGATATCATAATGAAACCAATCCTCACACCTTTCCATTGGTGAACCATAAGTTTGTTTAATGAATCTGTGATTGCCCTTCTCCGTGGAAATATCTGCCCTGGTATCCATTTTTAGGTAGCACCTATAAGTGATATGATATGATATGTGTCTTTCACTTTCTGAGTTACTACAAGTCACGTGATTACTTCTAGACTCATCTACGGTGCTGCAAATGGCATTGTGTCCTTTTCTCCCTTGGCTTCTCTTCTGCCTTAGCGAGGTCCATTTTCAACAATGTGATTCCCTGAGGGTTGTGGATTAGCTGACCTGGGCAGCCTTACCCTGCCGGCCCGCCCTCCCCAGGTGTGCCTCGTTGAGGTCAATATAAACAGAGCTCCAGGCAGCAATAGCCCCTGAAGCTGTGCCTGACTCCATATTCTCTGTCCTGTCAGCAGTCTCGGGGCTGTGCTGGTGGGAGGGAGTGAGGGGCCACAGCTTTGTGGGTGGCCGGTTGTGAGTGGGGCTCTGCTGTCCTTTCTGCAGGAGTTGCCAGGCTGCCGCCTGTAAAGAAGAGGATGTGTCACGCATATCTTCCGCTGGAATTTCTCTCCGGACAGAGGTGAGGAAGGAAAAAAGCAGTGGGGGCCGGGACAGGAGGGGTATCTCAGGCAGGGCAATGGAAAGCTTCTGGAAGAGATCACGGGGCCAGGAACACCCTGGCTGGCCTGCAGGCAGCATGTTGGCCTGCGTGCTCTCGCTGGTGTGGCTCCACGGCCCTTCCTCTAGTCTTTCAAGCCCTTGTACATATTCAGGTGTTTTACCTGGGAATGGTGGGAACAGTTCAGCAGCAGCTGGCCTGGGGCTCAACTCACGTTTACTCACAGATGCCTCGGCACGGTCCCCCAGATTTGCAATGAGGACGCTCCTTGCGTGGGGGGTGGGTTGCTGGCTGTATGGGAGATGGTTCCCCAACTCTGACCAATTTCAGAATTGTTTACCGCTGGAGCAATTGCCCAGAAAGGATTTTCCTCTGTAAAACTCGTGAGTTCAGGTTTTTTTTTTCTTTTATGGTTCAAGTTAGATTTTATTCCTCTTTTATGTATTTATAAATATAAGCATGGAAATAATTCATTCCTATAAATACATCTGTGTGACAGAAGAACTTTTTTCTGTTTTATTGTTAAATTCTATTTTTTTTAAATTTTGAAAGATAATTTTATTTATGTTTTTATACAGCAGGTTTTTATTAGTTATGTATTTTATGCATATACATGTATACAGGTCAATCCCAATCTCCCAACTCATCCCACAACCACCACCCCATGGCTTCCCACACTTGGTGTCCATGCGTTTGTTCTCTACCTCTGTGTCTCTATTTCTTCCCTGCAAACCAGTTCATCTGTACCATGTTTTTAGGTTCCACATATATGCATTAATATACAATATTTGTTTTCCGCTTTCTGACTTACTTCATTCTGTATGACAGTCTCTCGATCCATCGATGTCTCTACAAATGACCCAGTTTCATTCCTTTTTATGGCCGAGTAATATTCCATTTTATATATGTACCACATCTTTATCCATTCATCTGTCTGTGGGCATTTAGGTTGCTTCCATTACCTGGCTATTGTAAATAGTGCTGCAATGAACATTGTGGTGAATGTGCCTTTTTGATTTACGGTTTTATCTGGGTATATGCCCAGAAGTGGGATTGCTGGATCAGATGGTAATTCTATTTCTAGTTTTTTTAAGGAAACTCCATACTGTTCTCCATAGTGACTGTATCAAGTTACATTCCCACCAATAGTGGAAGAGGGCTCCTTTTGTCCACACCCTCCCCAGAATTGGTTGTTTGTAGATTTTCTGATGATGCCGATTCTAACAGGTGTGAGGTGATACCTCATTGTAGTTTTGATTTGCATTTCTCTAATAATTAGTGCTGTTGAGCAGCTTTTCATGTGCGTCTTGGCCATCTCTGTGTCTCCATTGAAGAAACGTCTCTTTAGATCTTCTGCCCATTTTTGTATTGGGTTGTTTGTTTTTTAATATTAAGCTGCATGAGCTGTTTATATATATTGGAGATTAAACCTCTGTCCATTGATTCGTTTGCAACGATTTTCGCCCATTCTGAGGGATGCCTTTTTCCATTCCCGTTTTTTTTAACAAAAAAGGAAAGAAAGGAAAAGAAGCAGAACACTAATGTGCGTAAAATATGCCTTTTGAAACGGTCTTTTTGAAATATGGACGTTCTTTGAATTTTTTGGTCGATATGTGACCCCAGGATTTGTTTTCAGGGCATGTGTCATTTACAGGCCTGCAATGATTTTGAATATCAACTGACCATTAGCACTGGGATTAAAGCTGCTGTTGTGTGAAACGGCCACAAGGTGGCAGCAGTTCTCCCTTGCCAAATCTGGTTACTAGGGCAAGAGAGCCTCAGTGGAAGTGGTGTTCTAGATTCGAATTTAGAATGGAATGTGCCAGGAGAAAGCCCCTCAAGTTTGTCTCACTACATCTTGTTCGTGTTTTTAATTTAATTTCTTATATTTTTTATTACAGCAAGGTTGATTACAATGTTTGGCTTGTTGTAGGTGTGGAAGATGTGGTTCTTTTACACATATACAGATGTCTGTTCTTCCTGGGATCCTTTTCCCATGTACGTTATGACAGAGTTGAGTAGTCCTCTCTTGGTATTCTGTAGGTCTTTGGTGATTATATATGTCACCTGTGTTTGTATATGTGTGTTAACCCCGATATCGTAATGAAACCAATCCTCACACCTTTCCATTGGTGAACCATAAGTTTGTTTAATGAATCTGTGATTGCCCTTCTCCGTGGAAATATCTGCCCTGGTATCCATTTTTAGGTAGCACCTATAAGTGATATGATATGATATGTGTCTTTCACTTTCTGAGTTACTACAAGTCACGTGATTACTTCTAGACTCATCTACGGTGCTGCAAATGGCATTGTGTCCTTTTCTCCCTTGGCTTCTCTTCTGCCTTAGCGAGGTCCATTTTCAACAATGTGATTCCCTGAGGGTTGTGGATTAGCTGACCTGGGCAGCCTTACCCTGCCGGCCCGCCCTCCCCAGGTGTGCCTCGTTGAGGTCAATATAAACAGAGCTCCAGGCAGCAATAGCCCCTGAAGCTGTGCCTGACTCCATATTCTCTGCCCCGTCAGCAGTCTCGGGGCTGTGCTGGTGGGAGGGAGTGAGGGGCCACAGCTTTGTGGGTGGCCGGTTGTGAGTGGGGCTATGCTGTCCTTTCTGCAGGAGTTGCCAGGCTGCCGCCTGTAAAGAAGAGGATGTGTCACGCATATCTTCCGCTGGAATTTCTCTCCGGACAGAGGTGAGGAAGGAAAAAAGCAGTGGGGGCCGGGACAGGAGGGGTATCTCAGGCAGGGCAATGGAAAGCTTCTGGAAGAGATCACGGGGCCAGGAACACCCTGGCTGGCCTGCAGGCAGCATGTTGGCCTGCGTGCTCTCGCTGGTGTGGCTCCACGGCCCTTCCTCTAGTCTTTCAAGCCCTTGTACATATTCAGGTGTTTTACCTGGGAATGGTGGGAACAGTTCAGCAGCAGCTGGCCTGGGGCTCAACTCACGTTTACTGACAGATGCCTCGGCACGGTCCCTCAGATTTGCAATGAGGACGCTCCTTGCGTGGGGGGTGGGTTGATGGCTGTATGGGAGATGGTTCCCCAACTCTGACCAATTTCAGAATTGTTTACCACTGGAGCAATTGCCCAGATAGGATTTTCCTCTGTAAAACTCGTGAGTTCAGGTTTTTTTTTTCTTTTATGGTTCAAGTTAGATTTTATTCCTTTTTTATGTATTTATAAATATAAGCATGGAAATAATTCATTCCTATAAATACATCTGTGTGACAGAAGAACTTTTTTCTGTTTTATTGTTAAATTCTATTTTTTTTAAATTTTGAAAGATAATTTTATTTATGTTTTTATACAGCAGGTTTTTATTAGTTATGTATTTTATGCATATACATGTATACAGGTCAATCCCAATCTCCCAACTCATCCCACAACCACCACCCCATGGCTTCCCACACTTGGTGTCCATGCGTTTGTTCTCTACCTCTGTGTCTCTATTTCTTCCCTGCAAACCAGTTCATCTGTACCATGTTTTTAGGTTCCACATATATGCATTAATATACAATATTTGTTTTCCGCTTTCTGACTTACTTCATTCTGTATGACAGTCTCTCGATCCATCGATGTCTCTACAAATGACCCAGTTTCATTCCTTTTTATGGCCGAGTAATATTCCATTTTATATATGTACCACATCTTTATCCATTCATCTGTCTGTGGGCATTTAGGTTGCTTCCATTACCTGGCTATTGTAAATAGTGCTGCAATGAACATTGTGGTGAATGTGCCTTTTTGATTTACGGTTTTATCTGGGTATATGCCCAGAAGTGGGATTGCTGGATCAGATGGTAATTCTATTTCTAGTTTTTTTAAGGAAACTCCATACTGTTCTCCATAGTGACTGTATCAAGTTACATTCCCACCAATAGTGGAAGAGGGCTCCTTTTGTCCACACCCTCCCCAGAATTGGTTGTTTGTAGATTTTCTGATGATGCCGATTCTAACAGGTGTGAGGTGATACCTCATTGTAGTTTTGATTTGCATTTCTCTAATAATTAGTGCTGTTGAGCAGCTTTTCATGTGCGTCTTGGCCATCTCTGTGTCTCCATTGAAGAAACGTCTCTTTAGATCTTCTGCCCATTTTTGTATTGGGTTGTTTGTTTTTTAATATTAAGCTGCATGAGCTGTTTATATATATTGGAGATTAAACCTCTGTCCATTGATTCGTTTGCAACGATTTTCGCCCATTCTGAGGGATGCCTTTTTCCATTCCCGTTTTTTTTTAACAAAAAAGGAAAGAAAGGAAAAGAAGCAGAACACTAATGTGCGTAAAATATGCCTTTTGAAACGGTCTTTTTGAAATATGGACGTCCTTTGAATTTTTTGGTCGATATGTGACCCCAGGATTTGTTTTCAGGGCAGGTGTCATTTACAGGCCTGCAATGATTTTGAATATCAACTGACCATTACTGCTCTGATTAAAGCTGCTGTTGTGTGAAACGGCCACAAGGTTGCAGCAGTTCTCCATTACCAAATCTGGTTACTAGGGCAAGAGAGCCTCAGTGGAAGTGGTGTTCTAGATTGGAATTTAGAATGGAATGTGCCAGGAGAAAGCCCCTCAATTTTGTCCCACTACTTCTTGTTCGTGTTTTTAATTTAATTTTTTATTTTTTATTACAGCAAGTTTGATTACAATGTTTGGCTTGTTGTAGGTGTGGAAGATGTGGTTCTTTTACACATATACAGATGTCTGTTCTTCCTGGGATCCTTTTCCCGTGTACGTTATGACAGAATGTTGAGTAGTCCACTCTTGGTATTCTGTAGGTCTTTGGTGATTATATATGTCACCTGTGTTTGTATATGTCTGTTAACCCCAATATCGTAATGAAACCAATCCTCACACCTTTCCATTGGTGAACCATAAGTTTGTTTAATGAATCTGTGATTGCCCTTCTCCGTGGAAATATCTGCCCTGGTATCCATTTTTAGGTAACACCTATAAGTGATATGATATGATATGTGTCTTTCACTTTCTGACTTACTACAAGTCACGTGATTACTTCTAGACTCATCTACGGTGCTGCAAATGGCACCGTGTCCTTTTTTCCCTTGGCTTCTCTTCTGCCTTAGCGAGGTCCATTTTCCCCAATGTGATTCCCTGAGGGTTGTGGATTAGCTGACCTGGGCAGCCTTACCCTGCCGGCCCGCCCTCCCCTGGTGTGCCTCATCAGGCTATATGCTGACACACCGGTCAGTGACAGCGTATGGGCCAGGAGTAGGCTATGGCTTGGGGGTGAGCTGTATGGCTGGTGGTGGTTTTCCTTTCTGGACTAGGGTTAGGGATAGGGAACGGCAAGGCTTAGGGCACAGGTGAGGGTACGGAAACGTGTGAGGGTCCGGCTACGTGCTGACGCATGGGTCAGTGCCAGCGTATGGGCCAGGAGTAGGCTACGGCGTAGGGTAAGGTGTAGGGCTGGTTGTGGGTTTCCGTGACGGGATAGGGTTAGGGTTAGGGAACCGCAAGGCTTAGGGCACAGGTGATTGTACGGAAACGTGGGAGGTTCAGGCTACGTGCTGACGCACGGCTCAGTGCCAGCGTACGGGCCAGGAGTAGGCTACAGCGTAGGGTAGAGTGTAGGGCTTCTGGTGGGTTTCCATACGGGGCTAGGGTTAGGATTAGGGAACGGCAAGGCTTAGGGCACAGGTGAGGGTAGAGTTACATGGGAGGGTCAGGCTATGTGCTGAAGCACAGGTCAGTGCCCGCGTACGGGCCAGGAGTAGGCTATGGCGTAGGGTAAGGTGTAGGGCTGGTGGTGGGTTTCCGTTCCGGGCTATGGTTAGTGTTAGGGAACGGCAAGTCTTAGGGCACAGGTGAGGCTACGGAAACGTGTGAGGGTCAGGGTACATGTTGACGCAGTGGTCAGTGCCAGCGTACGGGCCAGGAGTAGGCTACGGCGTAGGGTAAAGTGTAGGGCTGGTGGTGGGTTTCCATTCCGGGTTAGGGTTAGGGTGAGGGTACCCCAAGGCTTAGGGCACAGGTGAGTGTACGGAAACGTGGGAGGGTCAGGCTACGTGCTGACGCACGGATCATTGCCAGCGTACCGGCCAGGAGTAGGCTATGGCTTGGGGGTAAGCTGTAGTGCTGGTGGTGGGTTTCCTTTCCGGATTAGGGTTAGGGTTAGGGAATGGCAAGCTTAGGGCACAGGTGAGGGTATGGAAACGTGTGAGGGTCAGGCTACGTACTGACTCACGGGTCAGTGCCAGCGTACGGGCCAGGAGTAGGCTACGGCGTAGGGTAAGGTGTATGGCTGGTGGTGGGTTTCCGTTCTTGGCTTGGGTTAGGATGAGGGAACGGCTAGGCTTAGGGAACAGGTGAGGGTACGGAAAAGTGGGATGGTCAGGCTACGTCCTGACTCACGGGTCAGTGCCAGTGTACGGGCCAGGAATAGGCTACGGTGTAGGGTAAGGTGTAGGGCTGGTGGTGGTTTTCCGTTCTGGGCTAGGGTTAGGGTTAGGGAACGGCAAGGCTTGGGGCACTGGTGAGGGTACGGAAACGTGGGAGGTTCAGGCTAAGTGCTGATGCACGTGTCAGTGCCAGCGTACCGGCCAGGAGTAGGCTAAGCCTTGGGGGTTAGTTGTAGGGCTGGTGGTGTGTTTCCGTTCCGTACTAGGTTTAGTGTTAGCGAACGGCAAGGCTTAAGGCACAGGTTAGGGTACGGAAATGTGGGAAGGTCACGCTTCGTTCTGACGCACAGGTCAGTGCCAGTAACGGGCGAGGTGTAGGCTACGGCGTACAGTAAGGTTTATAGCTGGTCGTGGGTTTCCGTTCCGGGCTAGTGTTAGGGTTAAGGAACAGGAAGGCTTAGGGCACAGGTGACGGTACAGAAACGTGGAAGGGTCAGGCTACGTGCTGACGCACGGGTCAGTGCCAGCGTACGGGCCAGGAGTAGGCTATGGCTTGGGGGTTAGGTGTAGGGCTGGTGGTGGGTTTTCATTCCGTACTAGGTTTAGGGTTAGGGAACGGCAAAACTTAGGGCACAGGTGAGGGTACGGAAATGTGGGAAGGTCAGGCTATGTGCTGACGCACAGGTCAGTGCCAGCGTACGGGCCAGGAGTATGCTACGGCGTAGGGTAAGGTGTAGGTCTGGTGGTAGTTTTCCGTCGAGGGCTAGGGTTAGGGTGAGGGAACTGAAAGTCTTAGGGCCCAGGTGACGGTACGGAAACGTGGGATGGTGAGGCTACGTGCTGACTCATGGGTCAGTGCCAGCGTATGGATCAGGAGTAGGCTACGGCTTGTGGGTAAGATGTAGGGCTGGTGGTGGGTTTCCATTCCGGGCTAGGTTTAGGGTTAGGGAACGGCAAGGCTTAGGGCCCAGGTGAGGGTACGGAAACGTGGGAGGGTCAGGCTACATGCTGACGCACGGGTCAGTGCCAGCGTACGGGCCAGGAGTAGGCTACGACTTGGGGTTAAGGTGTAGGGCTGGTGGTGGGTTTCCGTTCCGGGCTAGGTTTAGGGTTAGGGAACGGCAAGGCTTAGGGCACAGGTGAGGGTACGGAAACGTGGGAGGGTCACGCTACGTGCTGACGCACGGGTCAGTGCCAGCGTACGGGCCAGGAGTAGGCTACGGCGTAGGGTAAGGTGTAGGGCTGGTGGTGGGTTTCCGTTCCGGGCTACGGTTAGGGTTAGGGAACGGCAAAGCTTAGGGCACAGGTGAGTGTACGGACACGTGTGAGGGTCTGGCTACGTGCTGACTCACGGGTCAGTGCCAGCGTACGGGCCAGGAGTAGTCTACGGTGTAGGGTAAGGTTTAGGGCTGGGCGTGGGTTTCTGTTCCGGGCTACGGTTAGGGTTAGAGAACAGCAAGGCTTAGGGCATAGGTGAGGGCACGGAATCTTGGGACGGTCAGGCTACATGCTGACGCACGGGTCAGTGCCAGCTTTCGGACCAGGTGTAGGCTACGGCGTAGGGAAAGGTGTAGGGCTGGTGGTGGGTTTCCGTTCCCGGCTAGGGTTAGGGTGAGGGAACTGCAAGGCTTATTGCCCAGGTGATGGTACGGAAACGTGGGAGGGTCAGGCTACTTGGTGACTCACGGGTCAGTGCCAGCGTACGGACCAGGAGTAGGCTATGGCTTGGGGATAAGATGTAGGGCTGGTTGTGGGTTTCCATTCAGGGCTAGGTTTAGGGATAGGGAACGGCAAGGCTTAGGGCCCAGGTGAGGGTACGGAAACGAGGGAGGGTCAGGCTACATGCTGACTCACTGGTCAGTGCCAGCGTACGGGCCAGGAGTAGTCTACGGCTTGTGCGTAAGTTGTAGGGCTGGTGGTGGGTTTCCGTTCCGGGCTAGGGTTAGGGTTAGGGAACGGCAAGGCTTAGGGCACAGGTGAGGGTACGGAAACGTGGGAGGGTCAGGCTACGTGCTGACGCACGGGTCAGTGCCCGCGTACAGGCCAGGAGTAGGCTGCGGTGTAGGGTAAGGTATAGGGCTTGTGGTGGGTTTCCATTCTGGGCTGGGATTAGGGTTAGGGAACCGCAAGGCTTAGGGCACAGGTGAGGGTGCGGAAACGTGGGAGGGTCAGGCTACATGCTGACGCACGGGTCATTGCCAGCATACGGGCCAGGATTAGGCTTCAGCTTGGGGGTAAGGTGTAGGGCTGGTGGTGGGTTTCCGTTCCGGGCTAGGGTTAGGGTTACGGAACAGCAAGGCTTAGGACACAGGTGAGGCTACGGAAACGTGTGAGGCTCAAGCTACGTGCTGACGCACTGGTCAGTGACAGCGTACGGGCCAGGAGTAGGATACGGCGTAGGGTAAGGTTTAGGGCTGGTGGTGGGTTTCCTTTCCGGGTTAGCGTTAGGGTGAGGGAACGGCAAGGCTTAGGGCACAGGTGAGGGTACGGAAAAGTGGGATGGTCAGGCTACGTGCTGTCGCACGGGTCAGTGACAGCGTACGGGCCAGGAGTAGGCTACGGCTAGGGGATAAGGTGTAGGGCTGGTGGTGAGTTTCCGTTCCGGGCTAGGGTTAGTGTTAGGGAACAGCAAGTCTTAGGGCACAGGTGAGGGTACGGAAACGTGGGAGGGTCAGGCTAAGTACTGACGCACGGCTCAGTGCCAGCGTACCGGCCAGGAGTAGACTATGGCTTGGGGGTAAGCTCTAGGGCTGGTGGTGTGTTTCCTTTCCGGACTAGGGGTAGGGTTAGGGTTTGGCAAGGCTTAGGGCACAGGTGAGGGTAAGGAAACGTGGGAGGGTCAGGCTACGTGCTGACGCATGGGTCAGTGCCAGCGTACGGGCCAGGAGTAGGCTACGGCGTAGGGTAAGGTGTAGGGCTGGTGGTGGGTTTCCGTTCCTGGCTTGGGTTATGGTGAGGGAACGGCTAGGCTTAGGGCACAGGTGAGGGTACGGAAACGTGGGATGGTCAGGTTACGTGCTGACTCACGGGTCAGTGCCAGCGTACGGGCCAGGATTAGGCTACGGTGTAGGGTAAGGTGTAGGGCTGGTGGTGGGTTTCCGTTCCGGGCTAGGGTTAGGGTTAGGGAACGGCAAGTCTTAGGGCAGAGGTGAGTGTACGGAAACGTGGGAGGGATATGCTACATGCTGACGCACGTGTCAGTGCCAGCGTACGGGGCAGGAGTAGGCTATGGCTTGGGAAATTTAGGTGTAGGGCTGGTGGTGGGTTTCCATTCCGTACTAGGTTTAGGGTTAGGGAACGGCAAGTCTTAGGGCACAGGTGAGTGTACGGAAATGTGGAAATGTCAGGCTACGTGCTGACGTACAGGTCCGTGCCAGTAACGGGCCAGGAGTAGGCTACTGCGTAGGGTAAGGTGTATGGCTGGTGGTGGGTTTCCGTTCGGGCTAGGGTTAGGGTTAGGGAACGGCAAGGCTTAGGGCACAGTTGAGGTTACGGAAACGTGGGAGGGTCAGGCTACGTGCTGATTCACGGGTCAGTGCCAGCGTACGGGCCAGGAGTAGGCTACGGCGTAGGGTAAGGTGTAGGGCTTGTGGTGGTTTTCCGTTCCGGGCTAGGGTTAGGTTTAGGGAACGGCAAGGCTTAGGGCACAGGTGAGGGTACGGAAACGTGGGAGGGTCAGGCTACGTGCTGACGCACGGGTCAGTGCCAGCGTACGGACCAGGTGTAGGCTACGGCTTGGGGGTAATGTGTAGGGCTGATGGTGGGTTTCCGTTCCGGTCTAGGGTAAGGGTTATGGAACCACCAGACTTAGGGCCTACGTGAGGGTACGGAAACGAGGGAGGGTCAGGCTACGTGCTGACGCACGGGTCAGTGCCAGCGTACGGGCCAGGAGTAGGCTACAGCTTGTGGGTAAGTTGTAGGGATGGTGATGTGTTTCGGTTCCGGGCTAGGGTTAGTGTTAGGGAATGGCAAGGCTTAGGGCACAGGTGAGAGTACGGAAATGTGGGAAGGTCAGGCTACGTGCTGACGCACAGGTCAGTGCCAGCGTACGGGCCAGGAGCAGTCTACGGCATAGGGTAAGGCTTAGGGCTGGTGGTGGGTTTCCGTTCGGGCTAGGGTTAGGTTGAGGGAACTGCAAGGCTTAAGGCACAGGTGAGGGAACAGAAACGTGGGTGGGTCAGGCTACGTGCTGATTCACGCGTCAGTGCCAGTGTACGGGCCAGGAGTAGGCTACGGTGTAGGGTAAGGTGTAGGGCTGGTGGTGGTTTTCCGTTCCAGGCTAGTGTTAGGGTAAGGGAACGGCAAGGCTTAGGGCACAGGTGAGGGTATGGAAACGTGGGAGGGTCAGGCTACGTGCTGACGCACGTGTCAGTGCCAGCGTACGGACCAGGAGTAGGCTATGGTTTGTGCGTAAGGTGTAGGGCTGGTGGTGGGATTCCGTTCGGGT
The DNA here is from genome assembly GCF_964341445.2 of Mesoplodon mirus. Lineage (NCBI taxonomy): Eukaryota > Metazoa > Chordata > Mammalia > Artiodactyla > Ziphiidae > Mesoplodon > Mesoplodon mirus. Next base: position 28,365 of record NW_028295441.1, on the reverse strand, counting down.
CTAGGGTTAGGGTTAGGGAACGGCAAGGCTTAGGGCACAGGTGACGTTACGGTAACGTGGGAAGGTCAGGCTACGTGCTGACGCACAGATCAGTGCCAGCGTACGGGCCAGGAGTAGGCTACGGCTTGGTGGTTAGGTGTAGGGCTGGTGGTGGGTTTCCGTTGTGGGCTAGGGTTAATGTTAGGGAACGGCAAGGCTTAGGGCACAGGTGAGGGTACGGAATCGTGGGAGGGTCAGGCTACTTGCTGACGCATGGGTCAGTGCCAGCGTACGGGCCAGGAGTAGGCTATGGCTTCGGGGTAAGGTGTAGGGCTGGTGGTGGGTTTCCGTTCCGTACTAGGTTTAGGGTTAGGGAACGGCAAGGCTTAGGGCACAGGTGAGGGTACGGAATCGTGGGAGGGTCAGGCTACTTGCTGACACATGGGTCAGTGCCAGCGTACGGGCCAGGTGTAGGCTACGGGGTAGGGAAAGGTTTAGGGTTAGTGGTGGTTTTCCGTTCCGGGCTAGGGTTAGGGTTAGGGAACGGCAAGGCTTAGGGCACAGGTGAGGGTATGGAAACGTGTGAGGGTCAGGCTACGTGCTGACGCACGTGTCAGTGCCAGCGTACCGGCCAGGAGTAGGCTACGGATTGGTGGTTAGGTGTAGGTCTGATGGTGTGTTTTCGTTCCAGGCTAGGGTTAGTGTTAGGGAACAGCAAGTCTTAGGGCACAGGAGAGGGTACGGAAACTTGGGAGGGTCAGGCTACGTGCTGACACACGGGTCAGTGCCAGTGTACGGGCCAGGAGTAGGCTACGGCTTGGGGGTTAGGTGTAGGGCTTGTGGTGTGTTTCCGTTCCGTACTAGGGTTAGGGTTAGGGAACGGCAAGGCTTAGGGCACAGGTTAGGGTACGGTAATGTGGGAAGTTCAGGCTATGTGCTGACGCACAGGTCATTGCCAGCGTATGGACCAGGAGTAGGCTCCGGCTTGGGGGTAAGATTTAGGGCTGGAGGTGGGTTTCCGTTCCGGGCTAGGGTTAGGGTTAGTGAACGGCAAGTCTTAGGGCACAGGTGAGAGTACGTCAACGTGGGAGGGTCAGGCTACGTGCTGAATGAAAGTGTCAGTGCCTGCGTACGAGCCAGGAATAGGCTACGGTGTAGGGAAAGGTGTAGGGCTTGTGGTGGGTTTCCGTTCCGGGCTAGCGTTAGGGTTAGGGAACGGCAAGGCTTAGGGCCCAGGTGAGGGTCCGCAAACGTGGGAGGGTCAGGCTACGTGCTGACGCACGGGTCAGTGCCAACATATGGGCCAGGAGTAGGCTACGTCTTGGGGGTAAGTTGAAGGGTTGGTGGTGGGTTTCTGTTCCGGGTTAGGGTTAGGGTTAGGGAACGGCAAGGCTTAGGGCACAGGTGAGGGTACGGAAACGTGGGAGGGTCAGGGTACGTGATGATGCACGGGTCAGTGCCAGCGTACTGGCCAGGAGTAGGCTACGGCTTGGGGGTTACGTGTAGGGCTGGTGGTGGGTTTTCGTTCCAGTCTAGGGTTAAGGTTAGGAAACGGCAAGGCTTAGGGCACAGGTGAGGGTACGGAAACGTGGGAGGGTCAGGCTACGTGCTGACACCCGGCTCAGTGCCAGCGTACGGGCCAGGAATAAGCTATGGCGTAGGGTAGAGTGTAGGGCTGGTGGTGGTTTTCTGTTCCGGGCTAAGGTTAGTGTTAGGGAATTGCAAGGTTTAGGGCCCAGGTGAGGGTACGGAAACGTGGGAGGGCCAAACTACATGCTGACGCACGGGTCAGTGCGAGCGTACGGGCGAGGAGTAGGCTACCCAGTAGGGAAAGGTTTAGGGATGGTGGTGGGTTTCCGTACCGGGTTTGGGTTAGGGTTAGGGAACGGCAAGGCTTAAGGCACAGGTGAGGGTACGGAAACGTGGGAGGGTCAGGCTACGTGCTGACGCACGGGTCAGTGCCAGCGTACGGGCCAGAAGTAGGCTACGGTGTAGTGTAAGGTGTAGGGCTGGTGGTGGGTTTCCGTTACGGGCTAGGGTTAGGGTTAGGGAACGGCAAGTCTTAGGGCAGAGGTGAGTGTACGAAAACGTGGGAGGGTTATGCTACATGCTGACGCACGTGTCAGTGCCAGCGTACGGGGCAGGAGTAGGCTATGGCTTGGGAAATTTAGGTGTAGGGCTGGTGGTGGGTTTCCATTCCGTACTAGGTTTAGGGTTAGGGAACGGCAAGGCTTAGGGCACAGGTGAGTGTACGGAAATGTGGAAATGTCAGGCTACGTGCTGACGTACAGGTCCGTGCCAGTAACGGGCCAGGAGTAGGCTACGGCGTAGGGTAAGTTGTATGGCTGGTGGTGGGTTTCCGTTCGGGCTAGGGTTAGGGTGAGGGAACTGCAAGGCTTAGGGCACAGGTGAGGGAACGGAAACGTGGGAGGGTCAGGCTACGTGCTGATTCACGGGTCAGTGCCAGCGTACGGGCCAGGAGTAGGCTACGGCGTAGGGTAAGGTGTAGGGCTTGTGGTGGTTTTCCGTTCCGGGCTAGGGTTAGGGTTAGGGAACGGCAAGGCTTAGGGCACAGGTGAGGGTACGGAAACGTGGGAGGGTCAGGCTACGTGCTGACGCATGGGTCAGTGCCAGCGTACGGACCAGGTGTAGGCTAGGGCTTGGGGGTAAGGTGTAGGTCTGATGGTGGGTTTCCGTTCCAGTCTAGGGTAAGGGTTATGGAACCACAAGACTTAGGGCTCACGTGAGGGTACGGAAACGTGGGAGGGTCAGGCTACGTGCTGACGCACGGGTCAGTGCCAGCGTACGGGCCAGGAGTAGGCTACAGCTTGTGGGTAAGTTGTAGGGATGGTGATGGGTTTCGGTTCCGGGCTAGGGTTAGTGTTAGGGAATGGCAAGGCTTAGGGCACAGGTGAGAGTACGGAAATGTGGGAAGGTCAGGCTACGTGCTGACGCACAGGTCAGTGCCAGCGTACGGGCCAGGAGCAGGCTACGGCATAGGGTAAGGCTTAGGGCTGGTGGTGGGTTTCCGTTCGGGCTAGGGTTAGGTTGAGGGAACTGCAAGGCTTAAGGCACAGGTGAGGGAACGGAAACGTGGGTGGGTCAGGCTACGTGCTGATTCACGCGTCAGTGCCAGTGTACGGGCCAGGAGTAGGCTACGGTGTAGGGAAAGGTGTAGGGCTGGTGGTGGTTTTCCGTTCCAGGCTAGTGTTAGGGTTAGGGAACGGCAAGGCTTAGGGCACAGGTGAGGGTATGGAAACGTGGGAGGGTCAGGCTACGTGCTGACGCACGGGTCAGTGCCAGCGTACGGACCAGGAGTAGGCTACGGCTTGTGCGTAAGGTGTAGGGCTGGTGGTGGGATTCCGTTCGGGTCTAGGGTTAGGGTTAGGGAACGGCAAGGCTTATGGCACACGTGAGGGTACAGAAACTGGGGAGGGTCAGGCTACGTGCTGACGCACGGGTCAGTGCCAGTGTATGCACCAGGAGTAGGCTACAGCTTGTGTGTAAGTTGTAGGGCTGGTGATGGGTTTCTGTTCCGGGCTAGGGTTAGGGTTATGGAACGGCATGGCTTAGGGCACAGGTGAGGGTACAGAAACGTGGGAGGGTCAGGCTAAGTGCTGACGCACGGGTCAGTGCCAGCGTACGGATCAGGAGTAGGCTACGGCATACGGTAAAGTTTAGGGCTGGTGGTGGGTTTCCGTTCCGGGCTAGGGTTAGGGTTAGGGAACGGCAAGGCTTAGGGCACAAGTGAGTGTTCGGAAACGTGGGAGGGTCAGGCTACGTGCTTATGCACGGGTCAGTGCCAGCGTACCGGCCAGGAGTAGGCTACGGCTTGGGGGTTAGTTGTAGGGCTGGTTGTGGGTTTCCCTTCCTTACTAGGTTTAGGGTTAGGGAATGGCAAGGCTTAGGGCAGAGGTGAGGGTACGGAAATGTGGAAAGGTCAGGCTACGTGCTGACGCACAGGGCAGTGCCAGTCACGGGCCAGGAGTAGGCTACGGTGTAGAGTAAGGTGTATGGATGGTGGTGGGTTTCCGTTCCGTGCTAGGGTTAGTGTGAGGGAACTACAAGGCTCAGGGCACAGGTGAGGGAACGGAAACGTGGGAGGGTCAGGCTACGTGCTGATTCACGGGTCAGTGCCAGCGTACGGGCCAGGAATGGGCTACGGCGTAGGGTATGGTGTAGGGCTGGTGGTGGTATTCCGTTCCGGGCTAGCGTTAGGGTTAGGGAACGGCAAGGCTTACGGCACAGGTGAGGGTACGGAAACGTGGGAGGGACACGCTACGTGCTGACGCACGGGTCAGTGCCAGCGTACCGGCCAGGAGTAGGCTACGGCTTGGGGTTAAGTTGTAGGGCTGGGGCTGGGTTTCCGTTCCGTGCTAGGGTTAGTGTTAGGGAATGGCAAGGCTTTGGGCACATGTGAGGGTACGGAAAATTGGGAGGTTCAGGCTACGTGCTGACGCACGGGTCAGTGCCAGCGTACGGGCCAGGAGTAGGCTATGGCTTGGGGGTTAGGTGTAGGGCTGTTGGTGTGTTTCCGTTCTGTACTAGGTTTAGGGTTAGGGAACGGCAAGGCTTAGGGCACAGGTGGGGGTACGGAAACGTGGGACGGTCAGGCTACATGCTGACACACGGGTCAGTGCCAGCGTACCGCCCAGGAGTAGGCTATGGCTTTGGGGTAAGCTGTAGGGCTGGTGGTGGGTTTCCGTTCCGGACTAGGGTTCGGGATAGGGAACGGCAATGCTTAGGGCACAGGTGAGTGTACGGAAACGTGTGAGGGTCAGGCTACGTGCTGACGCTCGGGTCAGTGCCAGCGTACAGGCGAGGAGTAGGCTACGGCGTAGGGTAAATTGTAGAGCTGGTGGTGGGTTTCCGTTACTGGCTAGGGTTAGGGTGAGGGAACGGCAAGGCTTAGGGCACAGGTGAGGGTACGGAAACTTGGGATTGTCAGTCTACGTGCTGAATCATGGGTCAGTGCCAGCGTACGGGCCAGGAGTAGGCTATGGTGTAGGGTAAGGTGTAGGGCTGGCGGTGGGTTTCTGTTCCGGGCTAGGGTTCATGGTTAGGGAACGGCAAGTCTTAGGGCACAGGTGAGTGTAGGGAAACGTGGGAGGGTCAGGCTACATGCGGATGCACGTGTCAGTGCCAGCCTACGAGCCAGGATTAGGCTACGGCATACGGTAAGGTGTACGGCTGGTGGTGGGTTTTCGTTCCGGGCTAGGGTTAGTGTTAGGAAACGGCAAGGCTTAGGGCACAGGTGAGGTTACGGAAACGTGGGAGGGTCAGGCTACATGCTGATGCACGGGTCAGTGCCAGCATACGGGCCAGGAGTAGGCTACGGCTTGGGGGTAAGTTGTAGGGCTGGTGGTGTGTTTCTGTTCTGTGGTAGGGTTAGGGTTAGGGAACGGCAAGGCTTAGGGCACAGGTGAGGGTACGGAAACGTGGGACGGTCAGGCTACATGCTGACGCACGGGTCAGTGCCAGCGTACCGGCCAGGAGTAGGCTATGGCTTGGGGTTAAGCTGTAGGGCTGGTGGTGGGTTTCAGTTACGGACTAGGGTTTGGGTTAGGGAACAAGAAGGCTTAGTGCACAGGTGAGGGTACGGAAAAGTGTGAGGGTCAGGCTACATGCTGACGCACTGGTCAGTGCAAGCGTACGGGCCATGAGTAGGATACGGCGTAGGGTTAGGTGTAGGGCTGGTGGTGAGTTTCCGTTCCGGGCTAGGGTTAGGGTTAGGGAACGGCAAGGCTTAGGGCACAGGTGAGGGTACGGAAACGTGGGAGGGTCAGGCTACTTGCTGACGCACGGGTCAGTGCCAGCGTATGGGCCAGGAGTAGGCTACGGCTTGGGTGTAAGTTGTAGGCCTGGTGGTGTGTTTCCGTTCCGGGCGAGGGTTAGGGTTAGGGAACGGCAAGGCTTAGGGCAGAGGTGAGGTTACGGAAACGTGGGAGGGTCAGGCTACTTGCTGACGCACGGGTCAGTGCCAGTGTACGGGCCAGGAGTAGGCTATGGCTTGGGGGTAAGGTGTAGGGCTGGTGGTGGGTTTCCGTTCCGTACTAGGTTTAGTGTTAGGGAACGGCAAGGCTTAGGGCACAGGTGAGGGTACGGAATCGTGGGAGGGTCAGGCTACTTGATGACACATGGGTCAGTGCCAGCGTACGGGCCAGGTGTAGGCTACGGGGTAGGGAAAGGTTTAGGGTTAGTGGTGGGTTTCCGTTCCGGGCTAGGGTTAGGGTTAGGGAACGGCAAGGCTTAGGGCACAGGTGAGGGTACGGAAACGTGTGAGGGTCAGGCTACGTGCTGACGCACGTGTCAGTGCCAGCGTACCGGCCAGGAGTAAGCTACGGCTTGGGGGTTATGTGTAGGGCTTGTGGTGTGTTTCCGTTCCAGGCTAGAGTTAGTGTTAGGGAACAGCAAGTCTTAGGGCACAGGAGAGGGTACGGAAACTTGGGAGGGTCAGGCTACGTGCTGACGCACGGGTCAGTGCCAGCGTACGGGCCAGGAGTAAGCTACGGCTTGGGGGTTAGGTGTAGGGCTTGTGGTGTGTTTCCGTTCCGGGCTAGGGTTAGGGTTAGTGAATGGCAAGGCTTAGGGCACAGGTGAGAGTACGTCAACGTGGGAGGGTCAGGCTACGTGCTGATGAAAGGGTCAGTGCCTGCGTACGAGCCAGGAATAGGCTACGGCGTAGGGAAAGGTGTAGGGCTTGTGGTGGGTTTCCGTTCCGGGCTAGCGTTAGGGTTAGGGAACGGCAAGGCTTAGGGCCCAGGTGAGGGTCCGCAAACGTGGGAGGGTCAGGCTACCTGCTGACGCACGGGTCAGTGCCAACATATGGGCCAGGAGTAGGCTACGTCTTGGGGGTAAGTTGTAGGGTTGGTGGTGGGTTTCCGTTCCGGGTTAGGGTTAGGGTTAGGGAACGGCAAGGCTTAGGGCACAGGTGAGGGTACGGAAACGTGGGAGGGTCAGGGTACGTGATGATGCACGGGTCAGTGCCAGCGTACTGGCCAGGAGTAGGCTACGGCTTGGGGGTTACGTGTAGGGCTGGTGGTGGGTTTCCGTTCCGGGCTAGGGTTAGGGTTAGGGAACGGCAAGGCTTAGGGCACAGGTGAGGTTATGGAAACGTGTGAGGTTCAGGCTACATGCTGACGCACGTGTCAGTGCCAGCGTACGTGCCAGGAGTAGGCTACGGCGTAGGGTAAGGTGTAGGGCTGCTGGTGGGTTTCTGTTCATGGCTAGGGTGAGGGTGAGGGAACGGCAAGGCTTAGGGCACAGGTGATGGTACAGAAACGTGGGAGGGTCAGGCTACGTGCTGACGCACGGGTCAGTGCCAGCGTACGGGCCAGGAGTAGGCTACGGCTTGAGGGTAAGTTTTAGGGCTGCTGGTGGGTTTCAGTTCAGGGCTAGGGTTAGGGTTAGGTAACGGCAAGGCTTAGTGCACAGGTGAGGGTACGGTAACATGGGAGGGTCAGGCTACGTGGTGAAGCACAGGTCAGTGCCCATGTACGGGTCAGGTGTAGGCTACGGCATAGGGTAAGGTGTAGGGCTGGTGGTGGGTTTTCTTTCCGGTCTAGGGTTAAGGTTAGGAAACGGCAAGGCTTAGGGCACAGGTGAGGGTACGGAAACGTGGGAGGGTCAGGCTACGTGCTGACACCCGGCTCAGTGCCAGCGTACGGGCCAGGAATAAGCTATGGCGTAGGGTAGAGTGTAGGGCTGGTGGTGGGGTTCTGTTCTGGGCTAGGGTTAGGGTTAGGAAACAGCAAGGCTTAGGGCACAGGTGAGGGTACGGAAACGTGTGAGGGTCAGGCTACGTGCTGACGCACGTGTCAGTGCCAGCGTACCGGCCAGGAGTAGGCTACGGCTTGGGGGAAAGTTGTAGGGCTGGTGGTGTGTTTCCGTTCCGGGCTTGGGTTAGGGTTAGGGAACGGCAAGTCTTAGGGCACAGGTGAGGGTCCGCAAACGTGGGAGGGTCAGGCTACGTGCTGAAGCACAGGTCAGTGCCCGCGTATGGGCAAGGTGTAGGCTACGGCATAGTGTAAGGTGTAGGGCTGGTGATTGTTTTCCGTTCCGGGCTAAGGTTAGTGTTAGGGAATTGCAAGGTTTAGGGCCCAGGTGAGGGTACGGAAACGTGGGAGGGTCAAACTACATGCTGACGCACGGGTCAGTGCGAGCGTACGGGCGAGGTGTAGGCTACCCAGTAGGGAAAGGTTTAGGGATGGTGGTGGGTTTCCGTACCGGGTTTGGGTTAGGGTTAGGGAACGGCAAGGCTTAAGGCACAGGTGAGGGTACGGAAACGTGGGAGGGTCAGGCTACGTGCTGACGCACGGGTCAGTGCCAGCGTACGGGCCAGGAGTAGGCTACGGTGTAGTGTAAGGTGTAGGGCTGGTGGTGGGTTTTCGTTCCGGGCTACAGTTAGGGTTAGGGAATGGCAAGGCTTAGGGCACATGTGAAGGCACGGAAACGTGGGAGGGTATGGCTACGTGCTGAAGCACGGGTCAGTGCCAGGGTACGGGCAAGGAGTAGGCTACGGCATAGGGTAAGGTGTAGGGCGGGTGGTGGGTTTCTGTTCCTGGCTAGGGTGAGGGTGAGGGAACGGCAAGGCTTAGGGCACAGGTGATGGTACGGAAACGTGGGAGTGTCAGGCTAAGTGCTGACGCACGGGTCAGTGCCAGCGTACGGGCCAGGAGTAGGCTACGTCTTGTGGGTAAGATTTAGGGCTGGTGGTCGGTCTCCGTTCCGGGCTAGGGTTAGGGTTAGGGAACGGCAAGGCTTAGGGCACAGGTGAGTGTACGGTAACATGGGAGGGTCAGGCTACGTGCTGAAGCACAGGTCAGTGCTCGCGAACGGGCAGGGTGTAGGCTACGGCATAGGGTAAGGTGTAGGGCTGGTGGTGGGTTTCCATTCCGGGCTAGGGTTAAGGTTAGGGAACGGCAAGGCTTAGGGCACAGGTAAGGTTACGGAAACGTGGGAAGGTCAGGCTACGTGCTGACGCACGGCTCAGTGCCAGGGTACGGGCCAGGAATAGGCTATGGCGTAGGGTAGAGTGTAGGGCTGGTGGTGGGTTTCTGTTCCGGGCTAGGGTTAGGGTTAGGAAACGGCAAGGATTAGGGAACAGGTGAGGGTACGGAAACGTGGGAGGGTCAGGCTACGTGCTGATGAAACGGTGAGTGCCTGCGTACGAGCCAGGAATAGGCTACGGCGTTGGGAAAGGTGTAGGGCTGGTGGTGGGTTTCCGTTGCGGGCTAGGGTTAATGTTAGGGAACGGCAAGGCTTAGGGCACAGGTGAGGGTACGGAATCGTGGGAGGGTCAGGCTACGTGCTGACGCACTGGTCAGTGCCAGCGTACGGGCCAGGAGTAGGCTACGGCGTAGGGAATGGTGTAGCCCTGGTGGTGGGTTTTCGTTCCGGGCTATGGTTAGGGTTAGGGAACGGCAAGGCTTAGGGCACAGGTGATGGTACAGAAACGTGGGAGGGTCTGGCTACGTGCTGACGCACGGGTCAGTGCCAGGGTACAGGCAAGGAGTAGGCTACAGCATAGGCTAAGGTGTAGGGCTGGTGGTGGGTTTCCGTTCCGGGCTAGGTCTAGGGTAAGGGAACGGCAAGGCTTAGGGCACAGGTGAGGGTACGGAAAAGTGGGAGGGTCAGGCTACGTGATGACGCACGGTTCAGTGCCAGCGTACGGGCCAGGAGTAGGCTACGGTGTAGGGTATGGTGTAGGGCTGGTGGTGGGTTTGCGTTCCGGGCTAGGGTTAGTGTTAGGGAACGGCAAGTCTTAGGGCACAGGTGACGGTACGGAAACGTGGGAGGGTCAGGCTACGTGCTGACGCACGGGTCAGTGCCAGCGTACAGGCCAGGAGTAGGCTAAGTCTTGTGGCTATGTTTTAGGGGTGGTGGTGTCTTTCCGTTTCGGGCTAGGGTTAGGGTTAGAGAACGGCAAGGCTTAGGACACAGGTGAGGGTACGGAAACGTGGGAGGTTCAGGCTACGTGCTGACGCACGCGTCAGTGCCCGCATATGGTCCAGGTGTAGGCTACAGCATAGGGTATGGTGTAGGGCTGGTGGTGGGTTTCCGTTCCGGGCTAGGGTTAGGGTTAGGGAACGGCAAGTCTTAGGGCACAGGTGAGGGTACGGAAACGTGCGAGGTTCACTCTACATGCTGACGCACGGGTCAGTGCCAGCATATGGGCCAGGAGTAGGCTACGGCTTGGGGGTAAGGTGTAGGGCTGGTGGTGGGTATCCGTTGCGGGCTAGGGTTAGGGTTACGGAATGGCAAGGCTTAGGGCACGGGTGAGGGTACAGAAACGTGGGAGGTTCAGGCTACTTGCTGATGCTCGGGTTAGTGCCACCGAACGGGCCAGTTGTAGGCTACGGCTAGGGGTTAAGGTGTAGGGCTGGTGGTGGGTTTCCGTTCCGGGCTAGTGTTAGGGTTATGGAACGGCAAGGCTTAGGGCACAGGTGAGGGTACGGAAACCTGTGAGGGTCAGGCTACGTGCTGACGCACATGTCAGTGACAGCGTACAGGCCAGGAGTAGGCTACGGCGTAGGGTAAGGTGTAGGGCTGCTGATGGGTTTATGTTCCTGGCTAGGGTGAGGGTGAGGGAACGGCAAGGCTTAGGGCACAGGTGATGGTACGGAAACGTTGGAGTGTCAGGCTACGTGCTGACACACGGGTCAGTGCCAGCGTATGGGCCAGGAATAGGCTACGGCTTGTGGGTATGGTTTAGGGCTGGTGGTCGGTTTCCGTTCCGGGCTAGGGTTAGGGTTAGGGAACGACAAGGCTTAGGGCACAGGTGAGTGTACGGTAACATGGGAGGGTCAGGCTACGTGGTGAAGCACAGGTCAGTGCCCGCGAACGGGCCAGGTGTAGGCTACGGCATAGGGTAAGGTGTAGGGCTGGTGGTGGGTTTCCGTTCCGGGCTAGGGTTAAGGTTAGGGAACGGCAAGGCTTAGGGCACAGGTGAGGTTACGGAAACGTGGGAGGGTCAGGCTACATGGTGACGCACGGGTCAGTGCCAGCATATGGGCCAGGAATAGGCTACGGCGTGGTGGTAAGGTGTAAGGCTGGTGGTGGGTTTCTGTTCAGGGCTAGGGTTAGGGTTAGGGAACGTCAAGGCTTAGGGCAGAGGTGATGGTACGGAAACGTGGGAAGGTCAGGCTACGTGCTGACGCACGGCTCAGTGCCAGCGTACGGGCCAGGAATAGGCTATGGCGTAGGGTAGAGTGTAGGGCTGGTGGTGGGTTTCTGTTCCGGGCTAGGGTTAGGGTTAGGAAACGGCAAGGATTAGGGCACAGGTGAGGGTACGGAAACGTGTGAGGGTCAGGCTACGTGCTGACACACGTGTCAGTGCCAGCGTACCGGCCAGTAGTAGGCTACGGCTTGGGGGTAAGGTGTAGGGCTGGTGGTGGGTTTCCGTTCCGGGCTAGGGTTAGGGTTAGGGAACGGCAAGGCTTAGGGCACCTGTGAGGGTACGGAAACGTGGGAGGGTATGGCTACGTGCTGAAGCACGGGTCAGTGCCAGGGTACGGGCAAGGAGTTGGCTACGGCATAGGCTAAGGTGTAGGGAGGTTGGTGGGTTTCCATTCCGGGCTAGGGATAGGGTAAGGGAACGGCAAGGCTTAGGGCATAGGCGAGGGTACGGAAGAGTGGGAGGGTGAGGCTACGTGATGACGCACGGGTCAGCGCCAGCGTACGGGCCAGGAGTAGGCTAAGGCTTGTGGCTAAGTTTTAGGGGTGGTGGTGTCTTTCCGTTTCGGGCTAGGGTTAGGGTTAGAGAACGGCAAGGCTTAGGGCACAGGTGAGTGTACGGAAACGTGTGAGGTTCAGGCTACGTGCTGACGCACGCGTCAGTGCCCGCATATGGGCCAGGTGTAGGCTACAGCATAGGGTAAAGTGTAGGGCTGGTGGTGGGTTTCCGTTTCGGGCTAGGGTTAGGGTTAGGGAACGGCAAGGCTTAGGGCACAGGTGAGGTTACGGAAACGTGCGAGGGTCACGCTACGTGCTGACGCACGGGTCAGTGCCAGCATATGGGCCAGGAGTTGTCTACGGATTGGGGGTAAGTTGCAGGGCTGGTGGTGGGTATCCGTTCAGGGCTAGGGTTAGGGTTACGGAATGGCAAGGCTTAGGGCACGGGTGAGGGTACAGAAACGTGGGAGGTTCAGGCAACTTGCTGATGCTCGGGTTAGTGCCACCGAATGGGCCAGGTGTAGGCTACGGCTTGGGGGTAAGTTGTAGGGCTGGTGGTGGGTTTCCGTTCCCGGCTACAGTTAGGGTTAGGGAAGGGCAAAGCTTAGGGCACAGGTGAGGGTACGGAAACGTGAGAGTGTTAGGCTACGTGCTGACGCACGGGTCAGTGCCAGCGTACGGGCCAGGAGTAGGCTACGGCGTAGGGTAACGTGTAGGGCTGGTGGTGGGTTTGCGTTCCGGGCTAGGGTTAGTGTTAGGGAACGGCAAGTCTTAGGGCACAGGTGACGGTACGGAAACGTGGGAGGGTCAGGCTACGTGCTGACGCACGGGTCAGTGCCAGCGTACAGGCCAGGAGTAGGCTAAGTCTTGTGGCTATGTTTTAGGGGTGGTGGTGTCTTTCCGTTTCGGGCTAGGGTTAGGGTTAGAGAACGGCAAGGCTTAGGACACAGGTGAGGGTACGGAAACGTGGGAGGTTCAGGCTACGTGCTGACGCACGCGTCAGTGCCCGCATATGGTCCAGGTGTAGGCTACAGCATAGGGTATGGTGTAGGGCTGGTGGTGGGTTTCCGTTCCGGGCTAGGGTTAGGGTTAGGGAACGGCAAGTCTTAGGGCACAGGTGAGGGTACGGAAACGTGCGAGGTTCACTCTACATGCTGACGCACGGGTCAGTGCCAGCATATGGGCCAGGAGTAGGCTACGGCTTGGGGGTAAGGTGTAGGGCTGGTGGTGGGTATCCGTTGCGGGCTAGGGTTAGGGTTACGGAATGGCAAGGCTTAGGGCACGGGTGAGGGTACAGAAACGTGGGAGGTTCAGGCTACTTGCTGATGCTCGGGTTAGTGCCACCGAACGGGCCAGTTGTAGGCTACGGCTAGGGGTTAAGGTGTAGGGCTGGTGGTGGGTTTCCGTTCCGGGCTAGTGTTAGGGTTATGGAACGGCAAGGCTTAGGGCACAGGTGAGGGTACGGAAACCTGTGAGGGTCAGGCTACGTGCTGACGCACATGTCAGTGACAGCGTACAGGCCAGGAGTAGGCTACGGCGTAGGGTAAGGTGTAGGGCTGCTGATGGGTTTATGTTCCTGGCTAGGGTGAGGGTGAGGGAACGGCAAGGCTTAGGGCACAGGTGATGGTACGGAAACGTTGGAGTGTCAGGCTACGTGCTGACACACGGGTCAGTGCCAGCGTATGGGCCAGGAATAGGCTACGGCTTGTGGGTATGGTTTAGGGCTGGTGGTCGGTTTCCGTTCCGGGCTAGGGTTAGGGTTAGGGAACGACAAGGCTTAGGGCACAGGTGAGTGTACGGTAACATGGGAGGGTCAGGCTACGTGGTGAAGCACAGGTCAGTGCCCGCGAACGGGCCAGGTGTAGGCTACGGCATAGGGTAAGGTGTAGGGCTGGTGGTGGGTTTCCGTTCCGGGCTAGGGTTAAGGTTAGGGAACGGCAAGGCTTAGGGCACAGGTGAGGTTACGGAAACGTGGGAGGGTCAGGCTACATGGTGACGCACGGGTCAGTGCCAGCATATGGGCCAGGAATAGGCTACGGCGTGGTGGTAAGGTGTAAGGCTGGTGGTGGGTTTCTGTTCAGGGCTAGGGTTAGGGTTAGGGAACGTCAAGGCTTAGGGCAGAGGTGATGGTACGGAAACGTGGGAAGGTCAGGCTACGTGCTGACGCACGGCTCAGTGCCAGCGTACGGGCCAGGAATAGGCTATGGCGTAGGGTAGAGTGTAGGGCTGGTGGTGGGTTTCTGTTCCGGGCTAGGGTTAGGGTTAGGAAACGGCAAGGATTAGGGCACAGGTGAGGGTACGGAAACGTGTGAGGGTCAGGCTACGTGCTGACACACGTGTCAGTGCCAGCGTACCGGCCAGTAGTAGGCTACGGCTTGGGGGTAAGGTGTAGGGCTGGTGGTGGGTTTCCGTTCCGGGCTAGGGTTAGGGTTAGGGAACGGCAAGGCTTAGGGCACCTGTGAGGGTACGGAAACGTGGGAGGGTATGGCTACGTGCTGAAGCACGGGTCAGTGCCAGGGTACGGGCAAGGAGTTGGCTACGGCATAGGCTAAGGTGTAGGGAGGTTGGTGGGTTTCCATTCCGGGCTAGGGATAGGGTAAGGGAACGGCAAGGCTTAGGGCATAGGTGAGGGTACGGAAGAGTGGGAGGGTGAGGCTACGTGATGACGCACGGGTCAGCGCCAGCGTACGGGCCAGGAGTAGGCTAAGGCTTGTGGCTAAGTTTTAGGGGTGGTGGTGTCTTTCCGTTTCGGGCTAGGGTTAGGGTTAGAGAACGGCAAGGCTTAGGGCACAGGTGAGTGTACGGAAACGTGTGAGGTTCAGGCTACGTGCTGACGCACGCGTCAGTGCCCGCATATGGGCCAGGTGTAGGCTACAGCATAGGGTAAAGTGTAGGGCTGGTGGTGGGTTTCCGTTTCGGGCTAGGGTTAGGGTTAGGGAACGGCAAGGCTTAGGGCACAGGTGAGGTTACGGAAACGTGCGAGGGTCACGCTACGTGCTGACGCACGGGTCAGTGCCAGCATATGGGCCAGGAGTTGTCTACGGATTGGGGGTAAGTTGCAGGGCTGGTGGTGGGTATCCGTTCAGGGCTAGGGTTAGGGTTACGGAATGGCAAGGCTTAGGGCACGGGTGAGGGTACAGAAACGTGGGAGGTTCAGGCAACTTGCTGATGCTCGGGTTAGTGCCACCGAATGGGCCAGGTGTAGGCTACGGCTTGGGGGTAAGTTGTAGGGCTGGTGGTGGGTTTCCGTTCCCGGCTACAGTTAGGGTTAGGGAAGGGCAAAGCTTAGGGCACAGGTGAGGGTACGGAAACGTGAGAGTGTTAGGCTACGTGCTGACGCACGGGTCAGTGCCAGCGTACGGGCCAGGAGTAGGCTACGGCGTAGGGTAACGTGTAGGGCTGGTGGTGGGTTTCCGTTCATGGGCTAGGGTTAGGGTTAGGAAACGGCAAGGCTTAGGGCACAGGTGAGGGTACGGAAACGTGGGAGGGTCAGGCTACGTGCTGTCGAATGGGTCAGTGCCAGCGTACCGGCCAGGAGTAGGCTACGGCTTGGTGGTTAGGTGTAGGGCTGATTGTGTGTTTCCGTTCCAGGCTAGGGTTAGTGTTAGGGAACAGCAAGTCTTAGGGCACAGGTGGGGGTACGGAAACGTGGGAGGGTCAGGCTACGTGCTGACGCACGGGTCAGTGCCAGCATACGGGCCAGGAGTAGGCTACGGCTTGGGGGTTAGTTGTAGGGCTTGTGGTGTGTTTCCGTTCCGTACTAGGGTTAGGGTTAGGGAACGGCAAGGCTTAGGGCACAGGTGAGGGTACGGTAATGTGGGAAGTTCAGGCTACGTGCTGACGCACAGGTTATTGCCAGCGTATGGACCAGGAGTAGGCTACGGCTTGGGGGTAAGTTTTAGGGCTGGTGGTGGGTTTCCGTTCCAGGCTAGGGTTAGGGTTAGGGAACGGCAAGGCTTAGGGCACAGGTGAGGGTACGGAAACATGGGAGGTTCAGGCTACGTGCTGATGAAAGGGTCAGTGCCTGCGTACGGGCCAGGAATATGCTACGGCGTAGGGAATGGTGTAGGGCTGGTGGTGGGTTTCGGTTCCGGGCTAGGGTTAGGGTTAGGGAATGGCAAGGCTTAGGGCACAGGTGATGGTCCGCAAACGTGGGAGGGTCAGGATTCGTGCTGACGCACGGGTCTGTGCCAGCGTACGGGCCAGGAGTAAGCTATGGCTTGGGGGTTAGTTGTAGGGCTGGTGGTGGGTTTCTGTTCTGGTGTAGGGTTAGGGTTAGGGAACGGCAAGGCTTAGGGCACAGGTGAGGGTAAGGAAACGTGGGAGGGTCAGGCTACATGCTGACGCACGGGTCAGTGCCAGCGTACGGGCCAGGAATAGGCTATGGCTTGGGGGTAAGCTGTAGGGCTGGTGGTGTGTTTCCGTTCCGGACTAGGGTTAGGGTTAGGGAACGGCAAGGCTTAGGGCACAGGTGAGGGTACGGAAACGTGTGAGGGTCAGGCTACGTGCTGACGCACGTGTCAGTGCCAGCGTACGTGCCAGGAGTAGGCTACGGCGTAGGGCAAGGTGTGGGGCTGGTAGTGCGTTTCCGTTCCGGTCTTGGGTTAGGGTTAGGGAAAGGCAAGGCTTAGGGCCCAGGTGAGGGTACGGAAACGTGGGAGGGTCAGGCTACGTGCTGACGCATGGTTCAGTGCCAGCGATCCAGGCAGGAGTAGGCTACGGCTTGGGGGTTAGTTGTAGGGCTGGTGGTGGGTTTCCGTTCCGGGCTAGAGTTAGTGTTAGGGAACAGGAAGGCTTAGGGCATAGGTGAGGGTACGGAAACCTGGGAGGGTTAGGCTACGTGCTGACGCATGGTTCAGTGCCAGCGAACCCGCCAGGAGTAGGCTACGGCTTGGGGGTTAGGTGTAGGGCTGGTGGTGGGTTTCTGTTCTGGGCTAGGGTTAGTGTGAGGGAACAGGAAGGCTTAGGGCACAGGTGACGTTACGGTAACGTGGGAAGTTCAGGCTACGTGGTGATTCACAAGTCAGTGCCAGCGTATGGACCACGAGTAGGCTACGGCTTTGGGGTGAGGTGTAGGGCTTGTGGTGGGTTTCCGTTCCGGGCTAGGGTTAGGGTTAGGGAACGGCAAGGTTTAGGGCACATGTGAGGGTATAGCAACGTGGCAGGGTCAGGATACGTTCTGACGCACGGGTCAGTGCCAGTGTATGGACCAGGAGTAGGCTACGGCTTGGGGGTAAGTTGTAGGGCTGGTGGTGGGTTTCCGTTCCGGGCTACAGTTAGGGTTAGGGAAGGGCAAAGCTTAGGGCACAGGTGAGGGTACGGAAACGGGGGAGGGTCAGGCTACGTGATGACGCACGGGTCAGTGCCAGCGTACCGGGCAGGAGAAGGCTATGGCTTGGGGGTAAGCTGTAGGGCTGGTGGTGGGTTTCGGTTCCGGACTAGGGTTAGGGTTAGGGAACGGCAAGGCTTAGGGCACAGGTGAGGGTACGGAAACGTGTGAGGGTCAGGCTACGTGCTGAGGCACGTGTCAGTGCCAGCGTACGTGCCAGGAGTAGGCTATGGCGTAGGGTATGGTGTAAGGCTGCTGATGGGTTTCTGTTTTGGCTAGGGTGAGCGTGAGGGAACGGCAAGCCTTAGGGCTCAGGTGATGGTACGGAAACGTGGGAAGGTCAGGCTACGTGGTGACGCACGTTTCAGGGCCAGCGTACGTGCCAGGAGTAGGCTACGGCGTAGGGCAAGGTGTGGGGCTGGTAGTGCGTTTCCGTTCCGGGCTTGGGTTAGGGTTAGGGAAAGGCAAGTCTTAGGGCCCAGGTGAGGTTACGGAAACGTGGGAGGGTCAGGCTACGTGCTGACGCACGGTTCAGTGCCAGCGATCGGGCAGGAGTAGGCTACGGCTTGGGGGTTAGTTGTAGGGCTGGTGGTGGTTTTCCGTTCCGGGCTAGAGTTAGTGTTAGGGAACAGGAAGGCTTAGGGCATAGGTGAGGGTACGGAAACCTGGGAGGGTCAGGCTACATGCTGACGCATGGTTCAGTGCCAGCGAACCCGCCAGGAGTAGGCTACGGCTTGGGGGTTAGGTGTAGGGCTGGTGGTGGGTTTCCGTTCCGGGCTAGGGTTAGTGTGAGGGAACAGGAAGGCTTAGGGCACAGGTGACGTTACGGTAACGTGGGAATTTCAGGCTACGTGCTGAAGCACAGGTCAGTGCCCGCGAATGGTCCAGGTGTAGGCTACGGCATAGGGTAAGGTGTAGGGCTGGTTGTGGGTTTCCGTTCCGGGCTAGGGTTAAGGTTAGGGAACGGCAAGGCTTAGGGCACAGGTGAGAGTACAGAAACGTGGGAGGGACTGGCTACGTGCTGACGCACGGGTCAGTGCCAGCATTCGGGCCAGGAGTAGGCTACGGCGTAGCGTATTGTGTAGGGCTGGTGGTGGGTTTCCGTTCCGGGCTAGGGTAAGGGTTAGGGAACGGCAAGGCTTACAGCACAGGTGAGGGTTCGGAAACGTGAGAGGTTTAGGCTACGTGCTGACGCACGGGTCAGTGCTAGCGTACGGGCCAGGAGTATGCTACGGCGTAGGGTAAGGTGTAGGGCTGGTGGTGGGTTTCCATTCATGGGCTAGGGTTAGGGTTAGGAAACGGCAAGGCTTAGGGCCCAGGTGAGGGTACGGAAACGTGGGAGGGTCAGACTACGTGCTGACGCATGGGTCAGTGCCAGCGTACGGGCCAGGTTTAGGCTACGGCGTAGGGAAAGGTTTAGGGCTAGTGGTGGGTTTCCGTTCCGGGCTAGGGTTAGGGTTAGGGGACGGCAAGGCTTAGGGCACAGGTGAGGGTACGGAAACGTGGGAGGGTCAGGCTACGTGCTGACGCATGGGTCAGTGCCAGCGTACCGGCCAGGAGTAGGCTACGGCTTGGTGGTTAGGTGTAGGTCTGATGGTGTGTTTCCGTTCCAGGCTAGGTTTAGTGTTAGGGAACAGCAAGGCTTAGGGCACAGGTGACGGTACGGAAACGTGGGAGGGTCAGGCTATATGTTGACGCACGGGTCAGTGCCAGCGTACGGTCCAGGACTAGGCTACGGTATACGATAAGGTGTAGGGCTGGTGGTGGGATTCCGTGCCGGGCTCGGGTTAGGGTTAGGGAACGGCAAGGCTTAGGGCACAGGTGAGGGTACAGTAAAATGGGAGGGTCAGGCTACGTGCTGAAGCACAGGTCAGTGCCCGCGTACGGGCCAGGTGTAGGCTACGGCATAGGGTAATGTGTAGGGCTGGTGGTGGGTTTCCGTTCAGGACTAGGGTTAAGGTTAGGAAACGGCAAGGCTTAGGGCAGAGGTGAGGTTACGGAAACGTGGGAGGGACAGGCTACGTGCTGACGCACGTGTCAGTGCCAGCATATGGGCCAGGAGAAGGCTACGGCGTGGTGGTAAGTTGTAGGGCTGTTGGTGGTTTTCTGTTCCGGGCTAGGGTTAGGGTTAGGGAACCTCAAGGCTTAGGGCACAGGTGAGGGTACGGAAACGTGGGAGGGTCAGGCTACGTGCTGACGCATGGGTCAGTGCCAGCGTACCGGCCAGGATTAGGCTACGGCTTGGGGGTAAGTTGTAGGGCTGGTGGTGGGTTTCCGTTCCGGGCTAGGGTTAGGGTTAGTGAACGGCAAGGCTAAGGGCACAGGTGAGGGTATAGAAACGTGGGAGGGTCAGGCTAAGTGCTGATGAAAGTGTCAGTGCCTGCGTACGAGCCAGGAATAGGCTACGGCGTAGGGAAAGGTGTAGGGCTGGTGGTGGGTTTCCGTTCCGGGCTAGGGTTAGGGTTACGGAACGGCAAAGCTTAGAGCACGGGTGAGGGTACAGAAACGTGGGAGGGTCAGGCTACTTGCTGATGCTAGGGTTAGTGCCACCGAACGGGCCAGGAGTAGGCTACGGCTTGGGGGTAAGGTGTAGGGCTGGTGGTGGGTTTCCGTTCCGGGCTAGGGTTAGGGTTACGGAACGGCAAGGCTTAGGGCACAGGTGAGGGTACGGAAACGTGGGAGGGTCAGGCTACATGCTGACGCAAGGGTCATTGCCACCGTACAGGCCAGGACTAGGCTACGGCGTAGGTTAAGGTGTAGGGCTGGTGGTGGGTTTCGGTTCCGGTCGAGGGTTAGGGTTAGGGAACGGCAAGGCTTAGGGCACAGGTGAGTGTCCGCAACTGTGGGAGGGTCAGGCTTCGTGCTGACGCACTGGTCTGTGCCAGCGTACGGGCCAGGAGTAGGCTACGGCTTGGGGGTAAGTTGTAGGGCTGGTGGTGGGTTTCCGTTCCGGGCTACGGTTAGGGTTAGGGAACGGCAAGGCTTAGGGCACAGGTGAGGGTACGGAAACGTGGGAGGGTCAGGCTACGTGATGATGCACGGGTCAGTGCCAGCGTACTGGCCAGGAGTAAGCTACGGCTTGGGGGTTAGTTGTACGGCTGGTGGTGGGTTTCCGTTCCGGGCTAGGGTTAGGGTTAGGGAACGGCAAGGCTTAGGGCACAGGTGAGGGTACGGAAACGTGGGAGGGTCAGGCTACGTGCTGACGCATTGGTCAGTGCCAGCGTATGGGCCAGGAATAGGCTATGGCTTGGGGGTAAGCTGTAGGGCTGGTGGTGGGTTTCGGTTCCGGACTAGGGTTAGGGTTAGGGAAAGGCAAGGCTTAGGGCACAGGTGAGGGTACGGAAACGTGTGAGGGTCAGGCTACGTGCTGAGGCACGTGTCAGTGCCAGCGTACGTGCCAGGAGTAGGCTACGGCGTAGGGTATGGTGTAAGGCTGCTGATGGGTTTCTGTTTTGGCTAGGGTGAGCGTGAGGGAACGGCAAGCCTTAGGGCTCAGGTGATGGTACGGAAACGTGGGAAGGTCAGGCTACGTGGTGACGCACGTTTCAGGGCCAGCGTACGTGCCAGGAGTAGGCTACGGCGTAGGGCAAGGTGTGGGGCTGGTAGTGCGTTTCCGTTCCGGGCTTGGGTTAGGGTTAGGGAAAGGCAAGTCTTAGGGCCCAGGTGAGGTTACGGAAACGTGGGAGGGTCAGGCTACGTGCTGACGCACGGTTCAGTGCCAGCGATCGGGCAGGAGTAGGCTACGGCTTGGGGGTTAGTTGTAGGGCTGGTGGTGGGTTTCCGTTCCGGGCTAGAGTTAGTGTTAGGGAACAGGAAGGCTTAGGGCATAGGTGAGGGTACGGAAACCTGGGAGGGTCAGGCTACATGCTGACGCATGGTTCAGTGCCAGCGAACCCGCCAGGAGTAGGCTACGGCTTGGGGGTTAGGTGTAGGGCTGGTGGTGGGTTTCCGTTCCGGGCTAGGGTTAGTGTGAGGGAACAGGAAGGCTTAGGGCACAGGTGACGTTACGGTAACGTGGGAATTTCAGGCTACGTGCTGAAGCACAGGTCAGTGCCCGCGAATGGTCCAGGTGTAGGCTACGGCATAGGGTAAGGTGTAGGGCTGGTGGTGGGTTTCCGTTCCGGGCTAGGGTTAAGGTTAGGGAACGGCAAGGCTTAGGGCACAGGTGAGGGTATGGAAACGTGGGAGGGTCAGGCTATGTGCTGACGCACGGGTCAGTGCCAGCGTACGGGCCAGGAGTAGGCTACGGCGTAGTGTAAGGTGTAGGGCTGGTGGTAGGTTTTCGTTCGGGGCTACAGTTACGTTTAGGGAATGGCAAGGCTTAGGGCACATGTGAGGGTACGGAAACGTGGGAGGGTATGGCTACGTGCTGAAGCACGGGTCAGTGCCAGGGTACGGGCAAGGAGTAGTCTACGGCATAGTGTAAGGTGTAGGGCGGGTGGTGGGTCTCCGTTCCGGGCTAGGGTTAGGGTTAGGGAACGGCAAGGCTTAGGGCACAGATGAGGGTACGGAAATGTGGGAGGGTCAGGCTACGTGATTACGCACGGGTCAGTGCCAGCGTACGGGCCAGGAGTAGGCTACTGTGTAGCGTATGGTGTAGGGCTGGTGGTGGGTTTCCGTTCCGGGCTAGGGTTCGGGTTACAGAACGGCAAGGCTTAGGGCACAGGAGAGGGTACGGAAACGTGGGAGGTTCAGGCTACATGCTGACGCAAGGATCAGTGCCACCGTACAGGCTAGGAGTAGGCTACGGCATAGGGTAAGGTTTAGGGCTGGTGGTGGGTTTCCGTTCCGGGCTAGGGTTAGGGTTAGGGAACGGCAAGGCTTAGGGCACAGATGAGGGTACGGAAATGTGGGAGGGTCAGGCTACGTGCTGATGAAAGGGTCAGTGCCTGCGTACGGGCCAGGAATAGGCTACGGCTTGGGGTAAGGTGTAGGGCTGGTTGTGGGTTTCTGTTCCGGGCTAGGGTTAGGGTTAGGGAACGGCAAGGCTTAGGGCACAGGTGTGCTTACCGAAACGTGGGAGGGTCAGGCTACATGCTGACACACGGGTCAGTGCCAGCGTACGGGCCAGGACTCGGCTACGGCATACGATAAGGTGTAGAGCTGGTGGTGAGATTCCGTGCCGGGCTAGGGTTAGGGTTAGGGAACGACAAGGCTTAGGGCACAGGTGAGCGTACGGTAACATGGGAGGGTCAGGCTACGTGCTGAAGCACAGGTCAGTGCCCGCGTACGGGCCAGGTGTAGGCTACGGCATAGAGTAAGGTTTAGGGCTGGTGGTGGGTTTCCGTTCCGGGCTAGGGTTAGGGTTAGTGAACGGCAAGGCTTAGGGCACAGGTGACGGTACGGAAACGTGGGAGGGTCAGTCTACTTGCTGATGAAAGGGTTAGTGCCTGCGTATGAGTAAGGAATAGGCTACGGCGTAGGGAAAGGTGTAGGGCTGGTGGTGGGTTTCGGTTCCGGGCTAGGGTTAGGGTTTGGGAACGGCAAGTCTTAGGGCACAGGAGAGTGTCCGCAAACGTGGGAGGGTCAGGCTTCGTGCTGACGCACGGGTCTGTGCCAGCGTATGGGCCAGGAGTAGGCTACCGCTTGGGGGTTAGGTGTAGAGCTGGTGGTGGGTTTCCGTTCCGGGCTAGGGTTAGGGTTAGGGAACGGCAAGGCTTAGGGCACAGGTGAGGGTACGGAAATGTGGGAGGGTCAGGCTACATGCTGACGCACGGGTCAGTGCCAGCGTACGTGCCAGGAATAGGCTATGGCTTGGGGGTAAGCTCTAGGGCTGGTGGTGGGTTTCCGCTCCGGACTAGGGTTAGGGTTAGGGAACGGCAAGGCTTAGGGCACAGGTGAGTGTACGGAAACGGGTGAGGGTCAGGCTACGTGCTGACGCACGTGTCAGTGCCAGCGTACGTGCCAGGAGTAGGCTACGGCGTAGGGTAAGGTGTAGGGCTACTGATGGGTTTCTGTTCCTGGCTAGGGTGAGGGTGAGGGAACGGCAAGGCTTAGGGCACAGGTGATGGTACGGAAACGTGGGAGGGTCAGGCTACGTGCTGATGCACGGGTCAGTGCCAGCGTACGGGCCAGGAGTAGGCTACGGCTTGTGGGTAAGGTTTAGGGCTGGTGGTGTGTTTCCCTTCCAGGCTAGGGTTAGTGTTAGGGAACAGCAAGTCTTAGGGCACAGGTGAGGGTACGGAAACGTGGGAGGGTCAGGCTATGTGCTGACGCACGGGTCAGTGCCAGCGTACGGGCCAGGAGAGGCTATGGCTTGGGGGTTAGGTGTAGGGCTTGTGGTGTGTTTCCTTTCCGTACTAGGGTTAGGGTTAGGGAACGGCAAGGCTTAGGGCACAGGTGAGGGTACGGTAATGTGGGAAGTTCAGGCTACGTGCTGACGCA